>NC_057713.1:114277799-114299775 GCF_004010195.1 Chiloscyllium plagiosum | reverse complement strand
TGGGTGGTGTCCCGAACGTAGGTGGGGAGTTCTTGGACTAAGGGGGACAGGACCGTGTCGAGGTGTGCAGAGATGAGTTCGGTGGGGCAGGAGGAGGCTGAGACAATGGGTCGGCCGGGGCAGTCAGGTTTGTGGATTTTGGGCAGGAGGTAGAAACGGGTGGTGCGGGGTTGTGGGACTATGAGGTTGGAGGCGGTGGATGGGAGATCCCCTGAGGTGATGAGGTTATGGATGGTCTGGGAGATGATGGTTTGGTTGTGGGAGGTGGGGTCATGGTCAAGGGGGCAGTAGGAGGAGGTGCTATTGCAGTCCTCACTCTCTCCTGTTAAATTGATACTTTTGCAAGTTGTCCTTTTTGGAATAATCTGACAGTTTTAAGCTCATCATTACAATCCTGTTATTTCAGAAATATTTAATTACCCAAAATCAATTTGCAAATACCATGCCTCCAGATTATTGACCAGGTTTCTGGATTGGTAACCATTACACTACTGCATCCACAGTTGCTTCTAATTGAATAATAAGTAACTTTTCCACTGATGCTTACAAACAAAATACTGGATAAATAATTGATCTTTATCATAAATCAGTCATTTATATTTAAATTTAATCAGCAACACTGTGTTCTGTGGAAGAGCAGGGTTGCTGTCAGATATGGTGAAAGTGAGGACTACAGATGCTGGAGATTAGAGTCGATAATGTGGTGCTGGAAATGGGCTTTTGCCCAAAACTTCGACTCTCCTGCTCCTTGGATGCTGCCTGACCTGCTGTGCTTTTCCAGCACCATACTCTCGACTCTTACTGTTCGATGTTAATGTCAAACACGATAATAAATGACGGCTGACAGCCTCACCATTATTAATATTACAAATTCTGGACCATTTCTATGACGCCCCCTCAGGATGCCTTCCATTATTTACAAATTATGGAAGCACATTTCAAGTGTACATTTTTAGTGTTGGTAAAAGAATTGATCATGTATTTCATGCAGCTTGGGACTCAGAGTGATTTTGCTTATTTGGTCAATACACATACGGACCACACATTGCAATTCTTAGGCAAACTCTAGGCGAAGTCTGTCAAGACAGTGTTGTAAATGTGGCTGGTTTTCATTCTGAATGCATTATTAAAGGCTCCCTCTTTACTAATTATGTCCAAAATTCTTGGACCCTTATGCAAGCTGGTTTTACAGAGAAGTTTTTGAAACCTCACGATGTCTAAAGACCATTTGTGACTGCACAGCCAATCTGACCTGCTACTGGAGATCCGAATCCAATGCTTATTAGTTAGCTGCAATGTAAATTGATTTCCATTCATTGCACAACAAACATCAATCACAGATAAACTTGAAATAAAAGAAGGAAGCTACCATTTGCTAACTCAACTGTTAGAGGTGAAATCCATGTCCATATGATGTGAAAGGCATGCACAATCATATTACAGACACTTCAAATATTCTCGTCTCTCCATTCAGCTGCTTTCAATAAAAGTTTTTGCAAGATTAGCAGCAAGATGCAAAATAGATCTATTCAATTTCAGGACATACAGGGTTAATATGTGAAAGCGCTGTGCGCTGGATTGATTAAAATAAGCAACTTTCACCTCTTTGTTTTCTGAAACATTTTGAAAATATGTAATACTAAGAATGTTAGAACGCTATAATTAGGCAAATTACAGGATGCTCTAAGAGGTATTATGTTACAGGACACTCTGGTAACAATAATACAAAATATTTTTTTATGGAGACTGGAAAACTATTTTGGACCAGCTTTTGATTATAAATTTTGATTCCCATATAGGGAGTCACAAAAGACCCTTACTAACTTCATGAGAACCTTCCCTGTTTAAATTATTTTTGAACTTTATTTTGGTCTTAAAATCATTCCATTGTCAGTCTCATTAAAATGCAATATATTCAACGATAGAAAATACTGATATTCACTGCACAGATATACAGCTCTGCTGTCTCCAAACTGTCGAGTACAATCTACATTTATCTCAGAAAGCACACCTTCCCAGAATGTCTTTTGCAGAGAAAATTACTCTAGAGTTTACTTTGACATGACTTTAAGACTGATTAATGGATTTAATCACTTGTTTCAAAGTTTACTGCTGCTGAGCATTTTGTGTATATGTAAATAAAATCACAAAATATAAATTGCTGCAATATTTAAAATCATGTCCAAAATGTCACATCTAATTCATTGAAGCATACATAAATTTTGAGAGCTCTGTTAAAGAAATCTTAGATATTAATTTTTTGATTGATCACTTAATTTAAATTGACCTGCTGCCAGGTGACTTATACAATTAACGGTAGGGTCCTGAGTTATATTGTAGAACAGAGAGACCTAGGGGTTCAGGCGCATAATTTTTTGAAATTTGCAGCACAGGTAGACAAGCTAGTTAACAAGGCATTTAACATACTTTCCCTAATTTCTCAGACCTTTGAGAATAGGAGTTGGGACATTATGTTGAGATTGTACAGGACATTGGTGAAGCCTCTTGTGGAGTACTAGTCACCCCATTACAGGAAGGATATTATTCAATTGGAGAGAGTTTAGAAAAAATTTACCAGGATGTCACTAGGAGTGGAGAGTCTTGAGTAATACTGGTTAGGCTGGGACTTTTTTCACTGGAGTGTAGGAGGTTGAGATGTGACCTTATTGAGGTTGATAAAATCATGAGGGGTATAGATAAGGTGAATGACTCGTTTCCATAGGGAGGAGGAGTTCAAAACAAGAGGGCATATTTTTAAGGTGAGAGGAGATATATTTAAAAAGGACCCGAGGGGCAAACTTTTTACATAGAGAATGGTTCATGTGTGGAATGAACTTTCAGAGAAAGTGATGGATACAGGTACAATTGCAATATTGAAATGGCATTTGGGTAAGTACATGATTAGGAAAGATTTGGTGGGATATCGACTATGCCCAGGCAGGTGGAACTAGTTTGGGAATATGATTAGCTTGGACTAGTTGGACCATAGAGTCTGTTTCTAATCTATATGTTTCCATGACTGGATGTAAGTTTGCTCACTGTGCTGGAAGATATGTTTTCAGACGTTTCATCACCATACCAGGTAACATCACCAGTGAGCCTCCGATGAAGCACTGGTGGTATGGCCCACTTTTTATTTATGTGTTTAGGTTTCCTTGGGTGAGTGATGTCATTCTCTGTGATGTTATTTCCTGTTCTTTTTCTCAGGGGGTGGTAAATGGGATCCAAGTCAATGTGCTTGTTGATAGAGTTCCAGTTAGAATGCCATGCTTCTAGGAATTCTCATGTGTGTCTCTGTTTGGCTTGCTCTAGGATGGATGTGTTGCCCCAGTTGAAGTGATGTCCTTCCTCATCTATATGTAAGAAAACTAGAGAGAGTGGGTCATGTATTTTTGTGGCTAGCTGATGTTCATGTATCCCGGTGGCTAGTTTTCTGCCCGTTTATCCAATGTTGTATTTGTTACAGTTTTTCCAAGGTATTTTGTAAATGACATGAGTTTTGTTTGTTGTCTGTATAGGAGACAGTTCATTAGCTGCTGTTTTCGTGTGTTGGTGGGTTTGTGGGCTACCATGATGCCAAGGGGTCTGAGTAAGCTGGCAGTCATTTCTGAGATGTCTTTGATGTAGGGGAGAGTGGCAAGGGTTCTGGACACATTTTGTCTGCTTGGTGGGATTTGTTGCTGAGAAATTATTCTGTACCTGTTCTTTTTGAATACACGAGATAGGTGATTTTCCTTTGCTCTGCGTAGTTCCTCTGTGCTGCAGTGTGTGGTGGCTCGTTGAAATAGTGTTCTAATGCAGCTTCATTTGTGGATGTTGGGATAATTGCTTCGGCATTGTCTGATGTTAACCAGTTTTAAATATTCCTGTTTTCTCATTATAGCATAACACACCTATGTGAACAGATAATGAAACACTTAACCCCTTATAATTCATCTTTTTTCTGACTCCCTCCATTTTCTATAGAACTCGATTATTTTGCCAACTGTCCTTTATAGTTGTTCTTCATTTTATCTCAAGGCTTAGAAAATTATTACTTTTCAACAAGGGTAATGGCTGCACCATTGTTAAACTGTATTTTGAAAAATAATTAGCTGATCATTAATTATGAACTGTGTCACAGGTTGAAAGGATTCAGCGCACGTGCAGCAGGTGGTTAGAGGCAGGTTTCATCATTGCCTGCTCAAATAAGAGTAACAGTGAGTTGATAAGAGAACGGAAAACAAAGGGAAGTGGAAGAAAACAGAGGAAGAAATCATGCTGTGGGAAAGAGGGAAGTAAATCCCAAGATGATGTACAGAGTAATAAACTGAACATTTTCTGACAAGGAAGATTATAAACAGAATCACTGACAACTGACGATACAGAGCTGACAAGTGAAACTTGTGGATAGGTGGGTAAGACCAGTAAATAATGCTTTAACAAAATTTATGCTTTATTTCACCAATTTATTTATCAAATCATGGGGGAGAATTTCTTTTGAATTGCTGCCAACATAAGACGGCTCTGTCTGCAGTTTTTGACACAATTGACCATATTATTCTCTGCCATTTCCACTCCACCATCATTCAGTGAATTGCTCTTTTTATCTATTTATTTATGTCTTGGTAAAAGCTTGAATTACATTCTCTTCCTGCTTCCACGTTGTTACGTTGAAGTCTCCCAAAGATCTATCCTTGGTCCCCTATTTCTTATCTTCAAGAAATAATTACTGAAATAATTCAAAGGCGCAATAACAGTTTTCTACATGTGATTACACCCAATTGAGCTGAGAACCATATCTCTCCCTTCCGGACTGGTGAAATGATCATCCTGCTCATTCAAAATTCATCAGCGGAGGAGCAGAAACTTCCTTCAATAAAATATTGGGTAACTGAAGCTATTGTTTTCAGCCTCAATGAAAACCTTGAGCTGATGTGGAAGTCGGGAAGGACAGGGCCAGCATTGTAGATCTGGAGATGACAGAAACTGTGGACCTGAAATTCTCTGGGCATTCAAGAAATATCTTAACTTATTCCTTCAAAAAACATTGCACATGCAACCTCCAAAACCCCATTATGTGAAGTTGCGTGCACAGTGGCATTGCTCTTGTACAGCTGAGTTTAAGAATATTACAAATGGGAAGTAAGCAGATGGAATTATTGCAATATATGACCAACCTTATCCTATTTCCTCCCATATCTCCAAATTTATTGTGAATCATTGTCTCTTTTACCTCCCTGCCTACCATTTACATACTTGCTTTCACGCAAACTCAGGATTTTCAGCTTTGGTGTTCCTTCTGTATTTGAACTTGTGATTGTGCAGGGACACTCTACAATGTTAATGAAATAAATGAGCACTTGTTTTCCCCACTCTGCATGCCTATGGTCTACAAGTAAATGTATATCTGCATTGTTTGCTGACTGCAGGGTTCCTTGTGGAAGTGGGGATGAGTTGTAAACTGAGTGAATATTCTGGTCCCTATCTTAGGAGGAAGCCCATGGGGCATACCAGGAATGTAGAGGCATTACCAAGCCCCATTTGATTACACAAGGGCCACACTGGGATTGAGGATGGAGATAACCACTGCCCAAAAAGTAAGAAAATGAGGACCATCATAAGGGAAGTGCTGTTTGGAAGAGGGAGGGAAAAGCCAAGACAAGAGACACAAGGATTTTTTCATGACCCTCCAAATAATCATACATTTTTTTTCTGATCTTGGTCTCTTCCTACATCCCCCCGATCAACTTTGACATAGGGCAGATCTCCTACTCAGCCTTCACAAAAATCTCATTGTAGCACCAATGAGGCCATCAGCTTAAATTTGGCTTGAATGTAGCAAGGGGGTCAGGCAGAGTCACCAAACTACAGAATTATTACAGCGCAAACAGATGTCATTTGGACCATTGGGTCTGCCCTAGCTCTGATTATTTTTGACTCTGTGCCAATCTCCTGCCTTTTCCCCATAATCCTGGCCACACAATTGAAGATTTTGAACTTCTTCCTGATCTTTGGCAGTCCTTTGAGTAAGTGTTTCTGCAATGTCCATCCACACAGGCTCGAAGCAGTAATAATGAGCCTTTCAGCCCTCAATATTCAACAGCCATGTATTTTTACCTCTGATTTATCCAGCAAAGTATCATAGATCATCCAGGAGTCCTTCTTGTTGCTAACAATCTGCCTTCCCTAGGTCCTCCACCCTCTGATGAGGTCCCTGTTCCTTCAGACACTGTCACTTGTTTTCCTGTTTCCTTTTAGCTAATTACACCCTTTTAAAAGGTGTAATATTTTCTTCTTCTAGTGATAGCAATCGAGAATTGATAATGTTTCTTCTGACTAATCCAGTATTGACAATCAGAATACAAGGAAGCAGGTTCAGTGAATTGACAGGGCTCTCATACCAACTTGATGGTGGGTTAATTATGTGAAACTGCATTTCATATTGGGATTTGAATTCTTTTAGCAGTGTGGAAGATGAAGAGAGTGACTAGGTCCCTATGTTGTATTAGCCTTCATTGCACTGTTCAGGGTGGCAATGTGGCTCAGTGGTTAGCACTGCTCCCTTACAAGATCAGGATTCTGTGTTCGATTCAACCTTCAGGCAACTGTCTGTGTGGAGTTTGCACATTCTTCCCGTGTCTGTGTGTGTTTCCTCCAGGTGCTCTGTTTCTTCCCATAGTCCAAGGATGTGCAGTTTAGGTGGAATAGCCATGCTAAATTGTCCATAATAATCACGGATGCGTGGATTGCCCATGGGAAATGCAGGGTTACGGGCATTGGGAAGAGAGATCTGCCTGGAAGAGATGCTCTGCGGTGGGTCAGTGTGAACTTGATGGGCTGAATGGCCTGTTTTCACACTTTCAGGGTTCTATGAAAATGGCAGTATCAGAAAATGAAGAGAGAACATTTCAGTTTTACCATGTTATTAGATGTAGCAAGCTAAATTGAAATCTAAACTTTAATTTTAGTTCTACAATCTCATGTAACAACAAAAGTAATCCTCAGATTGGTAGCAGTTCAATGAATTTCTAAATCATTGAGATGATTATTTTTTTGTTCAGCTCCTAACTCATACATCACATCAATAAAACAGATATTTATAATACAGTTACAAAATTTCTCAAGTGTCAGTCGTTTTATTCCTATTATTTAAAAATGAGAAGTGATTTCACCATTTTCCCTTTGCCACCATTCTTTTCTTTTTTGTATTTACAACTGTACTAACTTTAAAAGCTTTTAGTGACCTACTTTTCTTTGCCTCCAAGGCCTCACCTTCCATTCGAATGAAGGGTCACTGGAACCAAAATGCTGACATTGCTTTCTCTCCACAGATGCTGCCTACACGCCTACTGGTTTTTCCAGCAGTTTCTGTTTTTGTTTCAGGTTTCCAGCATCTGTAGTTCTTCCATTTATTTCCATTCTGCATATCAGGCTCACGCTAATCTTTGGTTAAAAACTAACTCTAAAGCTTTTTCTCAACCAAACAAAGCTCAGTTTATTAAAGATTCTGATCTGAAGGAACAACACTAAGCAAGAGTTGAAGAGGTAGAAGAGCAACATTGATGTTAAAAAGATTGCAATAAAGCAATTCCCTACCAAAACATATGAAAGACTGCCAATGCAGCTGTTTTGGCTTTTTACACAGGTAGGGGAGGCATTCGATTTGGTGCCCGTGGATAAATCACTTTCATTGTTTGCATCCATCATTTACACATCAACAAATTTACGACTTTGACAATCTTTTCTCTCCGTACCTGCAATATAATCTGTAATATCATGATGGAGGGCTAGTTCTTTCAATTTCCCTGCTCTAGCTTGCTTCACTTTGAGACTTTTGGCTGTTTTTCCCTTTTGACTTCACTTCCTCATCTTATTTAATTGGATCCTCAATTTAATGGCTCACTGACCGCAGTCAGTAAGAATAGACAACAACACCTCCTCCATGATAATCCTCAAAACTGATGCCCCTCAAGGTTCCCTACTCTGCCCCCTACTCTACTCCATATATGCTGAAAGATGTGTGGCTAAATTAGCCCTAAAATCCATTAACAAGTTTATTGGCAATACCACCAGTACAGGTCGAATCTCAAATAATGACAAGACAGGCAACAGGAAAGAAATGGTGTGTGCTTAGCAGTATGATGTAAAGACAATAATTAGTGAGTTTTGAGAAGATTTGTAGCTCAGGTTGACATTCTGGATGTAGGTTTGCTCACTGACTGGAAAGTTCATTTCCAAACATTTCAACACCCTACTAGCTAACATCTTCAGAGGGCCTCAGGCGAAACACTGCTGATAAGTCCTGCTTTCTACAAGAAATGACATCACCAACCCAAAGTAACCCAAACATATAAATAGAAAGCAATAATTTCTCCAATGAGTCAGAAAAATGAAGGGGCTGGTCATTGACTTTAGGAAACAGAATGGAGGGCATGTCCCTGTCTACATCAATGGTGCTGAGGTGAAGATGGTTGAGAGCATGAAGCTCCTGGGAGTGATGATCTGTCCTGATCCACCCATGTTGACATGGTGGTAAAGAAAGCAGAACTACACCTCTAGTTCCTCAGAAGGCTAAGCAAACTCAGTATGTCCACCTTGGAAAACATCCTATCTGGACACATTGCAGCATGGTATGGCAACTGCTCTTCCCAAAACTGCAAAAAATGACAGGGAATCATGAACACTGCCCAATCCATCAGGCAAACCAGCCTTCCATCCACTGACTCCATCTATACTTCCTTCTGCCCCGGCAAAGCAACCAACATCATCAAAGACCTCTCCCACCCTGGTTATATTCTCATCCACCCTCTTCTGTTTGATTACATGCACAAAAAGATTAAAGAACAGCTTTCTCCCCACTGTTATCAGGCTGTTGTATGGACCTCTCAAATGCTAGTATTGATCTCTCTCTCTCTCTGCACCTTCTCTGCATCTGTAACACTGTATTCTGCACTCAGTTCAGCTACCATGAAGCACTTAGTATGGTACACTCTGTTTTACAATGCTTTTCACTATATCTCGGTACATGTGACACCAATAAATCAAATAAAATCAGTAGAAATATGATAAGGAAAAATTGAATACTTCATTGTGTACATAGACATAGATGAAATTGGGAAATTTCCTTATGAGGTACATTAGCAGAGGCCAGACAGCAGGAATGGAAGACGGAGCTTATGAGTCATACACTAACATGAAGGGAAATATTACAATGAATGAATACATATATTAGCCCTCAGTCATTAATTAAAATAGCTTTTTTAAAAAAACAAAAATCATGATCATTCCATGACACGGAAAATAAATAGATATTATTGCAAATCCATTAGTGTTTATTTAGTAATAAAATTCTTCATATTTTCAAGTAGCTGCCAACCAGACAAACAGTCATGGTCTAAAAAGAACAGTCATCAGAATGGTATATTAATATTGATGCAAGTGCTATGATCCTCCAATTGTAAGAATCATGTTCCCAAACACTATTGCAGAACAGAATGCAGGCAGGCCTGAGTTGATTGCTGGTGCTGCTACAAGATTTAATGCCATTTATCTCAGTGCTTAGAGAAATAGAAGAGGCTGGTTGTGATTCACTGGCTTATATATTCAAAAGCACATTGATGTCCAGATTGGTTTCAGAGGATTGGATGTTAGTTCATGTTTCATTATTTAGGAAAGGGAAGAATTGACCCTGAAAAATTATAGGCCTCTGAGCTCAATTTCAATAGTTGAGAAAGCATTTTGTGCAACGTGATAAATGATCACTGGGAGAGTGTGGCAGTTAATAACTTGGCTTTAGGAGGTAATGGGTCCTGCCTCACTGACCTGATTGAGCTTCTTTGAGAAAATATTCATAATTATGAATGAGGACAATCTGCTCCATGATACTTATCTTGATTTCCAAAAAAAAATTAATGGAATTCCTGAGAGATGTCTATTAGAGAAAAAAATAGATTCCACAGGATTACTGATCAGTTAACGCGAGGGAAAGCCAGCTGCTTGAAAATCACACAAGCTGAATGTTGTTATTAATGGTGGTGGGCTTGAATGCAGCTCAGTTATAAGCAGAGTACCTCAGAGCTCAGTATTCATTCCAGTTGATCGTTTTGATTAATAATTTAAACAACTACCATTCCTCAATTCACTGATTAACAAAATATGTGCGGGAGTTTTGCAGCAAGGAGCACATTGGCAGCTTGGCAAGCTGATTTATATTCAATTGGATGGACGAGTACATGTATATCATTTAATTTTCCAGAATTACCTTTACTCTATCATTTACTTACTTGGATATTGCTTAAAGGTCACTTCTCAGGGCAAAAAGCTCAAGTCTCTCCTGTCTTGTTTCATCACTTAGTCTACTGACACCAGTGATCAGTCTTGTTTATATTGCCTCTGAAACCCGAATGTGTCTCTTCCATCTCAGTGACCTGGAATGAACAACTCTTAAGCTACGGTCTGATCCAAGCACTATTAAGTTTTATTATGGCGGTCTTACAGTCTGCTGTTTTAGCAATTAAAATGATTGTATATTGGCAGTTTCATGGAAATGGATGAGAACAGTAGCAACAGAGATCATACTTGTAAAATCTGTAGACAAAGAATGAGGCTAAATGCCAAAAAGCATTTACTTTCACAGACAATCGATGGTTGCTGTGACAGATTTCCATGATATATGATGACTCTGGCTTTGGGTTTGTGCGGAGTCAAAGAGACTTCATGGGTTTTTCAAAGAGAGCAGAACTGTTGTAACTCCAGGATTCATGGAGGTGGTGGCATGGTCATGTCACCTGACTAGTAATTCAGTGGGCTCAGACTAATGCTCCAGAAATCTGGGTTCAAATTCCACCACAGCAGTTGGTGGAATTCAGAGCAGTGGATGTGATCTTTATGGACTTCAGTAAGGCGTTTGACAAGGTTCCCCATGGGAGACTGATTAGCAAGGTTAGATCTCATGGAATACAGGGAGAACTAGCCATTTGGATACAGAACTGGCTCAAAGATAGAAGACAGAGGGTGGTGGTGGAGGGTTGTTTTTCAGACTGGAGGCCTGTGACCAGTGGAGTGCCACAAGGAGTGCTGGGCCCTCTACCTTTTGTCATTTACGTAAATGATTTGGATGCGAGCATAAGAGGTACAGTTAGTAAGTTTGCAGATGACACCAAAATTGGAGGTGTAGTGGACAGCGAAGAGGATTACCTCAGATTACAACAGGATCTGGACCAGATGGGCCAATGGGCTGAGAAGTGGCAGATGGAGTTTAATTCAGATAAATGCGAGGTTCAGCATTTTGGATTGGGATATCTGGTCGGCATGGATGGGTTGGACCGAAGGGTCTGTTTCCATGCTGTACATCTCTATGATTCTAATAAACAAGTAAGTCATACTTGCACCACACAAATGCCAGGCTATGACCATCCCCCATTAAGAGACAAACTATCCATCACCCCTTGACATTCAATGGTGTTACCTTCACTGAATCCCCCACTTTCAACATCCTGGGGGTTATCATTGACCAGAAACTCAATTTTAGTTACCACATAAACATAATGGCTACAGAGCAAATCAAAGGCTAGGAATACTGCAGCGAGTAACACACCTCCTGACTCCCCAAAGCTTGTCCATCATTAACAAGGCACAAGTCAGAAGTGTGGTGGAATATTCCCCACTTGCCTGGATGAGTGCAGCTCCAACAACACTCAACAAGCTTGACATCATCCAGGACAATGCAGCCCACTTGACTGGCACTACATCCACAAGCAGGAGCAGTAGTATAAACTATCCACACAATGCACTGCAGAAATTCACCCAAAGATCTTCAGATAGCATCTTCCAGACTCAAAACCACTTCCATCCAGAAGAACAAGGGTAACAAATGTATAGAAACATCACCATCTCAAGTTCCCCTCCAAACTACTCAACATCCTGATTTGGAAATATATCACCATTCCTCACTGTTGCTGGGTCAAAATCCTGGAATTCCCTCCTAATAGCATTGTGGATCAACCCACAGCAGGTGACTGGAGCCACTAACCTCTTCAAGGTAACTAAGGATGGGCAACAAAGGTTGGCTAGCCAGTGTAGCCCACATCCCACAAATGAGTTAAAAAAAACAAAAATAAACCTAAACATGAAAAATGCAGACCCTCTCCTTGTGATGAAATTGGTGAAGAAGAAACATGACACTTTCAATTTTTATGGAAATGAGTTATTTCTCATGTCTATGTAGTTCACTGAGGCAGCTACTTATTTCATTCATCAGCTATCTCCATCAAGTTGGATTTTAGTAGCTTCAAATCCAGAATCAATAATTGTGTGGAGAAGTACAGTGGAGGTGGGGGGGGGGGCACGGTGACACAGTAATCAGCACTGCCGCCTCAAAAATCGACCTGGGTTCGATTCCAGCCTTGGGTGACTGTCTGTGTGGAGTTTGTACATTCTCCCCGTGCCTGCATGAGTTTCCTCCGGGTGCTCCAGTTTCCTCCCACAATCCAAAGATGTACAGGTTAGGTAAATTGGCCGTGCTAAATTGCCCAAAGTGTTCAGCGATGTGTAAGTTAGGTGCATGTGTCAGGGGTAAATATAGAGGAATGAGTCTGGGTGGGAAAAAAGTTTTGGAGGGTCGGTATGAACTTGTTGTGCTGAAGGGCTTGTCTTCACACAGTAGGGATTCTAATTCTAATTACAGTAGGGATCCTAATTCTAATTCTAAGACTTGCTGTGAACTTTGTATTGATAGTCAGAGCACCTTTTTGAAGTCCAATTTGAATAATGTCTCTGCGACCCCCTTGGGGCAGTTAGGTAGCCCTTGCAGCAGGTAAGGTATTCTTTGGAATTAAGAATAGTTATAAATGGGCATAAGGAGTACTCAACTGCATTATCTATTAAGTTAATTGCAACTCCAATAGTCCCATTAAAATTAGTTGTCAAGGTTACTAAGGGGATCTGTCAAAGGGAATTATCAAACAATCAAGATATTTAAAGCTCAGTCCAAAGATTTTTAATACTGAATTTAACAACCATTCATTATTACAGTAGGGTGTCTACAATTTCATTTTAAAATTTATAAGTGGTTATAAGCTCTTTCAATGTATGTTATTGTAAGGAATTGTGTACGGTACTTGTACAAAGTATCGGACCAAAAGTACCAATTGCCATTGGAAATGATCTGTTCAATGGCAAATAGATCAAAAAATGATCAAATGCCTTTCCATGTGCTTTGTGACTAGACTTCAGAGTATGGCCACTCCCTGATATCTCTATTGCAGATTGCTGTCTAGCTGCCCAAAGGAAATGTGACCACGCATCCCATTAAACCAGAGAACCTGGGATTGCTCCTAAAGGACAGCAGAAAACATTTTGTAGATCAACACCGAAAGCTAAAAGCAATAAAGGTTTTTACATAGCTGCTTATTATTTTCCTGTTCTTCACAAACTTCTATTGATTTTTTTAGTGACGAATTTAAAGGATAATGGATTTTAAATACTCTAAGATTTGATGTTTTGTCATTCAATGATGATTCCAAGTGTAATAGTATTTTTTAACATTCTGTTATTTCATGATTTCTAGTGAATTAGTGTGGTGAGTGAGTTAATTGGGAAAAGAAACGGTATGAGGTGAGTTAAGTAAAGAGTAGGATGGAAAGTGGGAATGGCAGCAGGTAAGTGGATGAAAGCTAATTATTGGTGGGAATGGCAGTCATTTGAAGTTAGAGGCCATTCATCAGTCTAATAACTGCAGAGAAGCTGTTCTTGAACCTATTGATGCGTGTGTTCAAGCTTTTGTATCTTCTGCCTGATAGAAACGGTTGTAAGAGAGGATTACCAGATGGCAGAGATCTTTGATGATGCTGGCAGCCTTTCTGCGGCAACAAGTAGTATAAATGGAGTCCATGGATGGAAGATTGGCTTTTGTTATGGTCTGGGCTATGCATGCTATTTTTGCAGATTCTTATGGTCTTGGGCAGAGCAGTTGCCATACCAGGCCACTATGCACCCAGACAGTATGCGTTCTATGGTGCAACTATAAACGTTAGTGAGGGTCCTTATGGACATGCCGAATTTCCTAAGCTGCCTGAAGAGATAGAGGTGTTGTATGCCTCCTTGACTGTCACATCTACGTAGGAAGTCCAGGACAGGTTGTCTGTTATCATCACTCCTAGAAAATTGATACTCTCAACCCTCTCAACCTCCACTCCGTTAATGTAGATGGGAGCATGACCTCTTCCTTTCTTTCTGAAATCAATGATCAGCTCTTTTGTTTTGCCAACACTAAGAGAGAGGTTATTATCATTGCACCACAACACCACACCCTCTATCTCCTTTCTGTATTCTGACGAATCATTGTTTGATATCCATCCTACCACAGTGGTGTGCTCAGCAAACTTGTAGATGGCATCCATTCGGAATTTGGCTACACAGTTGTGGGTGTACAAGTAGTACAGTAGGGGTCTGAAAATGAATGTGCGACTCCTATCGACACTGCACAACAATTAAGCTTGCCAGTGGTAGATCGTGGGTTGTTTGGAATGATAGACGTAAGAACAAAAGGTGTGCTGGGACATGAATTGGTAACACTATAATGACCATGGGCTAAGTATATGGCATAGTTTAGCACTGGTACACCACCAGGAACATGTAAGGAGTTGAGAGGTCTGAGTGGTGAGCAATGTTTTATGTTTTCTTTTTTTAAAACATTGCTGGACCAGTGCTGAAAGCTCAAGGCAGGTCTTCCAGACCATCTTGGCACTCATATCTCTTCCTCATTAAATCATGTGTTACCTTTCTCAAATTCTAATATAGCCCTGACTCTCCAGTGTCTATCCATCATCTACAAAGCAGAAGTCAGGAGTGTGATAGAATACTCCCCACTTGTCTAAGAACAATCAAAAAGCTCAACATCATCTGGAACAAAGAAACAACTTGGTCAGCACACCATCAACATTCACCCCCTCCACCTTGATAAACAGTTATAGGGTAGGTAATTAGTTACATTTTGATGCAATTGTTAGTCTCTTAGCAGTTGGTTAGCTGTACTGAATGTACTTGGAGGCAACAGAGATTTATTTTGCAAATTGATCACGGGGTTTTTTCTCTGCTTTCCTTTTTTCAGGAGACTGCATCATGAGTGGTGGGAAAATTATACATGAGACCAAAATGTTTAGCAGATAGAAAGAGCTTCCTGAATCTGTTACTTATTTGTGCAGCTCCTTTCAACAGTTAAAACTAAATCTAAAATCACATGGGCTTTTCAAAGCCATTCAGTGGAAGTTACATTGTTGATAGTTTCTTAGATGAAAAAAAAAGCATTCCCACAAATAGCCTTAAAGTCTCAACCTCAGTCAATTGGTCACCAGCATCCAAATTCTTTGTCTATATTTAAAGAGGACAAAATGATGGAAATGTGGGACATGCAACTCTATTTCAAGCTTGAAATTGCAGTTTATTTGTTTGCCAATAGACCAGAATTTTATTTTAGCAGCTATGACAGCAAGCCAGAATCATTTAGTTTTAGGTCTATATATCTTGATGGATGGAATGAAAATATGAGTAGGATTAGAATTAGGTTTATTTTCATATGCTCTTACACGAATACAGAAAAGGTTTACAAGTTGCCACTTACGGTGCCATTTTCAGTACAAAGGTCTGTAGGTACAGAATCTTAGTCACCCCTTATTAAGGGGCTCCTCTACATTTTATTGAGCAACCCAAGATGGTGAAGGACACAGGAAATGATGATTGTCATTTGAGACATGTTACTTGCAAAGTCAAGTGCCAAGAATGTGAGTCCGAGAATTGCTTTCTCAAAGTTGGATACCCATCCAATAAGAAGGATTTCTTTGTACTTTTGCTTGCATCAAATTGCTGATGAGTTTGTACAATTATGAACATATAACTTTTGTCAGGATTAAATGGAAATAATTTGCGAACCTGTAGATTTATGCATTGTCTCAGAATTCGAAGGCAAACATTTCAATTAAAGAGCATCTGCTGAGTTTGAATAAACTACAGCTTAATGTTATAGGACTGAAATGTTTAAAAACTAAAATAATTCTTTCAGGAGTTGGGGACTGAATGTTTATAATCAAAAATGTCAAGCATGAAAGGTAGCAGATGTGGAATTTTATGCCACAACTGACCTGCTGGCATGGGGAGGATAGGGACATATCAGGGGCTAATAAGAATCACAGAGGTGTTGCAGTGCCAAAGGAGGCTATTCATTTAATCATATGATAACCTCATGCCAATCTCCTCCTTCTTTCTCATACCCATGCACTTACTTTTATCCAAATAATCATCCAATGCCAAGGCAATTCAAATAGTTAATGGCCAGTGGAGCCAATATTCTAGTCTGCCTCCAGCTCTCCACACTCAACTGGAAACAGGGCTGTTGCCACAAATTGGCTCCTCCAGAAGAATCCTACATGTTCTCACTACCAGACTCATCAGATCCTGCCACGCACTACCCCTCACATGTTCATGAACCAACACTCAGCCATGATCAGACCCAACAAAACCCCACCGCTGAATCCAACTCCCAGGAGTGGAGCCCCTTCCTTTCTCTTGCCCTGCCTTATCCCCACCTCCTTGCCCCTTCACCCTCTCTGATCAGACCCTCCCCACTCCTTGCTGGGACCCAAGCACCCATTCCAGGACCCAATATTGCCCTTCCCCTCAACTAAAACTGATTATCATCCTTTTACCTGCCTGGTCACCGACATGTTTGGCACCCTATAACAGCACCTGGAACCCTAACTCTCTATCCACCAGGAGCGGGCACCTTACCCGCTCAAATTCCTAATCTCGCCCATACCTTATGTACTTGCCTTTTGATAATGACTATCAACATGGCTGTGTGTGACTTAAATTTCAGAATACGGCAGCTGACTGCTGTGAAAAAGGGGCTCCAAATTGGCACTTCTTCAGCAATTCTGCATGACAAGGGAACTGTCAGAATGAAAGTATAAGAAGTGATCAGAAACCCCTGTCAGAAATGCAGAGCTCTTTTGTGACATAAAAACAAAGGAGCTGAGTGGTAATCTACAAGAAATGATTACTCCTCAGAAAATCTCAAAGTTCATACACTGAGGCAGGGGCTCTGTTACCTTGAACAAAATAATGCCAATGGATTGGAAGTGACACCAAGGGTTTTATGACCTGCAACTTCACATTGATTGAGATATTTCATGCAGATCATTTCGTTTTAAGGATACATACAATAAAATTGGAAAATAAAGCAGGTCAAGGTCAAAACATTCGTTTTCAACTTTACAGTGAATATTCATTGAAGTGTAGGATTGTATTTTATTACATTTAAAACAATAGTACTTATCATTTGAGGGCTCTTTTTGTGCAATAGTACTGTCCCATTCTCTGGAACAGGAGGCTGGAATTTAAGTCTCTGAACAGATTGATTCAGAAATTATTTTTAAAAAACTAAACATTTAAAATGCATGCAGAAAAGCAGTCAAATATACAATATTTAATATTCAAGACATAAACATACATTTGGATGCTTCTAATATTAACAATCATACAATGGTTTACATATTAGATTGTTTGAAGTCCATTTTCATAACATTGTTTATTCCAAGTAACAATTTAGAGGAGGGAAACATACCTAGACACTTGTTACGATTACTGAAAATCTTATTGAAACCAAGATTCTAATTGCAATGGTAAATCACGGCTCTTAAGGAGCATTTGTCTGGTTTTGGCAATATAATGGCCAATATACCAATAGAAAAACTGCAGGTTTGTATCAGGACAGTAACTTAACTTCATCAGGAGCTGTACAGTTATTTTGTTATGACACAAGTCTAGAAATTAATTGTCTGTAAGGTAAGAAAAGAGTAGATGTGAAGTGCTGAGCATTAACATCATGCAAACTGAGGCAGAGTATTTGGGGACATGGAATGGTTGAGAAAGCAACCTAGTTGCAGAAATAAGTGGAAACTGTCAAAGCAATTGCTCCAAAATGAAATATCTTGTTGCTGTAAACATTTTTTGTTTGGATCTAATCTAATAGAATGTATAATATGATGGTAGCGCCAATGTTTCTTTGTTTATAAAAAACAAGAATGGGAAATGGAGAGATTGCAAATGAATCCATGCAATTCATAAGAAAAGGAAGTTGGCAGGTTCAGTAACATACTTTTCTTCCACTTTTGCAAACCAGATATATGTAATTTCATTCGGATAAAGTATGACAAGGATAGACAAAACAATTTACAAGATTTAGCGTTGATTCAGGTTTCCATAAAGATGAAGCTGATGAACACTTTTTTTTTGATGAGTGAGGAAATGGAGAACATTTGGTGATCATTAGGACTGTTTGAGAATGACCCAGGAAATGATAAAACAATGCTACACAGAATGGAACTTTTCAGTAGATAGAAACCAGACTTTTGAAGGGCATAAATTGAATCAATGAAAACAGGAAGAAAACAAATCTGCAGACAGCTTTGTTACATCTCTATACTGGCGGGGTGAACAGTGCAGTTATGGTTGTCTACAGGACATGAAACTGCAAGAGGTCCTGTAAGTGATCACACTTGAGTCAGATTTAACTCTTGGTATATTAATCACTGAAGTAAGATGAAATATAGCAAGTCAAAGTATGATGCTAGCATAGAATCCATTGACCATTTGAAAATATGAAGTTGATTGCAGCACCCAGAGGGTACATACGTAAACTGAACTAGAGAGAGATAAAGAGGGGGAGAAAGAAGGAAAGAAGCACCAGATAAACTTTGATAGGTTGCTAGAGTTTTAGTGCATCCATATAAAGATCTTATAAAGATTCTCTGCTCGACATTATTTATGAAATTACTAGGTTTAGGCCAAACAATCTTTGCCCAGCTAAAAACAAATAAATTTCATTTATAATCTATTGTTATTTGTGAGGTTTTTCTGTCTAGAAACTGAATACTGCATTTGCTTGCAGAATAGTCATAGCATTTTGAGTTAATTTATTGTATTAAGCACAGTGAGATATCTTTGGGAGACATAATTTGCATCATTACAGCAGTTCTCTCATTTCTTCTGAATTTAAGTCCTTATTGAAGTGCAAGATGTCCCAGTTGTCAGTGAAAGGAACACATTCAGGCAGCATTTTGGAAAGGGCATATTGCCTTTCTGGTTTTGTCACTGATTGGGAAGAATAGAAGCATGCTTTCATCTGGGTATAATAGAAAGAAAAGGAGCAAACCTATTGAAGGTAATACAGTTCCATGTCAAAGACTCTATTACATTCAAAATTAACAGACACCTGCAATGAGTAATTTCAGGCATAATGAAAACGGAAATGGCTGGGCTCTCTTGTGATGTAATAATAATGGCTCTACCCCGGGACCAAGAGACTGGGTTCAAATCTCACCTCCTCCAGAGGTACAACATGGAACATAAAAAGTACAGCACAGTACTGGCCCTTTGGCCCATGATGTTGTGCCGAGATTTAATCCTAATGTAAAATATAGTAACTTAGCCTACGCACCCCTCAACTCACTGCTATCCATGTGCATGTCCAGCAGTCTCTTAAATGTCCCCAATGACTCTGCTTCCACCACCACAACTGACAACGCACTCCATGCATTTACAACTCTCTGCGTAAAGAACCTACCTTTGACGTCTTCATTATACCTTCCTCCTAATATCTTCAAACTATAACTCCTTGTACCAGTCAATCCTGCCCTGGGGAAAAGTCTCTGGCCATTGACTCTATCTATTCCACTCATTATCTTGTACACCTCGATCAGGACTCCTCTCTTCCTCCTTCTCTCCAGAGAGAAAAGTCCGAGCTTATTGAACCTTTCTTCATAAGGCAAGCCCTCCAGTCCAGGCAGCATCCTGGTAAACCTTCTTTGCATCTTCTCCAAAGCCTCTGCATCTTTCCTATGGTAGGGACACAATATTCCAAGTGCGGTCTCACCAGGGACATGTAGAGCTGTATCAAAACCTTGCGGCTCTTAAATTTGATGCCCCTGTTAATGAAAGCCAAAACACCATAAGCTTTCTTAACAACCTTATCCACTTGGGTGGCAACTTTGAGGGATCTATGTACTTGCACACCCAGATCCCTCTGTTCCTCCACACTGCCAAGAATCCTGTCTTTAATCCTATATTCAGCATTCGAGTTCGACATTCCAAAATGCATCACTTCGCATTTATCCAGGTTGAACTCCATCTGCCATTTCTTAGCCCAGCTCTGCATCCTGTCTATATCACGGTGCAGACTGCAGTAGCCCTCTATACTATCAACGACACCTCCAAACTTTGTGTCATTTGCAAATTTACTAACCCACCCCTCAACCACCTCATCCAAGTCATTTATAAAAACTATAAAGAGCAGAGGCCCAAGAACAGAGCCCTGAAGGACCCCATTCAACACTGACCTCCAGGCAGAATGTTTTCCATCTACAACCACTCTCAGCCTTCTGTCAGCCAGCCAATTCTGAATCCAGATAGCCAAATCTTCCTGTATCCCATACTTCCTGACTTTATGAATGAGCCAGTTGTGTAATAACATCCTTGAACAAGTTAATTATCAAACAGGTAGTAAGCCGCATTCCTGTTAATTTTATTTTCTGTGCAAATCTCCGAGGTCCAATACGTGGTACTGATTTCAAGAACTGGATGTCAATGCCACAAACATCATCAGTACACCAATCAGACCGTTGGGTTGGCAGAGGAATTATTGGTAATCAGTTGCAAGGTTTTTAGTCATAATACAATCAGGCACAGTCAACATGATTTTGTAAAGGGGAAATTGTGTTTGACAGGTTTAGAAGAGGTTTCTGAGGATATAACTGACAGGGTAAATAAAAAAACCCACTAGATGTAGTGTATTTGGATAGCCAAATAATCCAATGAAGGTCTAGAAAAAAAGATACAATGTAAGATTAGAGGTTGTGCTGTTCACATGGATAGTGAATTAGCTAACAAATAGGTAACAGAGACTTGTGTCAGGGAGGTAACAGGGAGGGGTTGGATAAGGTGAAAGTGGATGGCTCATCCCTTTGGCTGTTACAGGTAGGAGAATGGTGGTGCAGTATCCCAAGTGCATCAATAGACAGCTCAGAAATCATGCAGATTTACTGTGGGGGGAATGGGTGGTAAGATTGTGAGGGAAGATGCTGCATGTAACTGTGAGAGGGATACAGTATAAGCCTTGGTGGCTGTGCAGCAATGATTATTAATATATTTAAAGCTGTGGAATTTTAATGTTATATGTTTTGTGTATAAGGCTAACTTGTCTGTTAAAAATGAGCACAGGAGCCTAAAAAATGCCTCCCAAAATTCACATGACTGCCCTTGTTGAAGCACAGACAGCCAGGGAAAACAAATAAACTATTGTATCCACATTAATCAAATGGTGAGACTTTTAGAGTTTGATTCACCCTTGGATAACACAATGGTTCATTCTAAAGGTGTGGGAATTCAAGCTTCTGAGAGAACTGTGGACTGAACTGATAGCCCAGGAATTTCCAACATCATGGACTTTTCTTCCTGAAATAATGAGTCATCAAAATTAACACAGCAGTCATTTTATTTTTAGTTATAGAGTCATAGCGATGCACAGCATGGAAACAGACCCTTCGGTCCAACCCGTCCATGCCGAGCAGAAGTCCCAACCCAATCTAGTTCCACCTGCCAGCACCCGGCCCATATCACTCCAAACCCTTCCTATTCATATACCCATCCAAATGCCTTTTAAATGTTGCAATTGTACCAGCCTCCACCACATCCTCTGGCAGCTCATTCCATACACGTACCACCCTCTGCATGAAAAAGTTGCCCCTTAGGTCTCTTTTATTATCTTTCCCCTCTCACCATAAACTTATGCCCTCTAGTTCCGGACTCCCCGACCCCAGGGAAAAGACTTTGCCTATTTATCCTATACATACCCCTCATAATTTTGTAAACCTCTATAAGGTCACCCCTCAGCCTCTGACGCTCCAGGGAAAACAGCCCCAGCCTGTTCAGCCTCTACCTATAG
>NC_057713.1:114234836-114277730 GCF_004010195.1 Chiloscyllium plagiosum | reverse complement strand
GTTCAGCAACACTCCCTAGGACCTTACCATTAAGTGTATAAGTCCTGCCAAGATTTGCTTTCCCAAAATGCAGCACCTCGCATTTATCGGAATTAAACTCCATCTGCCACTTCTCAGCCCATTGGCCCATCTGGTCCAGATCCTGTTGTAATCTGAGATAACCCTCTTCGCTGTCCACTACACCTCCAATTTTGGTGTCATCTGCAAACTTACTAATTGTACCTCTTATGCTCGCATCCAAATCATTTATGTAAATGAGAAAATGTAGAGGGCCCAGCACCAATCCTTGTGGCACTCCACTGGTCACAGGCCTCCAGTCTGAAAAACAACCCTCCACCACCACCCTCTGTCTTCTACCATTGAGCCAGTTCTGTATCCAAATGGCTAGTTCTCCCTGTATTCCATGAGATCTAACCTTGCTAATCAGTCTCCCATAGGGAACCTTGTCGAACGCCTTACTTAAGTTCATTTAGATCACATCTGCCGCTCTGCCCTCATCAATCTTCTTTGTTACTTCTTCAAAAAACTCAATCAAGTTTGTGAGACATGATTTTGCATGCACAAAGCCATGTTGACTATCCCGAATCAGTCCTTGCCTTTCCAAATACATGTACATCCTGTCCCTCAAGATTACCTCCAACAACTTGCCCACCACCGAGGTCAGGCTCATCAGTCTATAGTTCCCTAGCTTGTCTTTACCGCCCTTCTTAAACAGTGGCACCACATTTGCCAACCTCCAGTCTTCCGGCACCTCACCTGTGACTATCGATGATACAAATACCTCAGCAAGGGATTAGATAAGCTGTGAGACACCATTCTGTCAGGACTTCAAGAAGAAGCCTAAGACAGAGAAAGAGGATTTTCAGTATGGAGTTGCAGGATGGTATGTGAGTTGGAGAACTGCTGTACTAAATCTTGCTACCAAGGTTCACAAACTGAAGTTCTATCAAGAGAAATAAGGAAGCGTCATGCCAACCCAATGTCTGCTGTGCCTCATTCACCTCTATCTATTTGACAACTGAAACCATTACAGTTGCTTTGTTCTGACTTCAGGATTTCAACACTTTCACCTCAAAAAGAGAATTTGAAATGTGCTCGGCCTACATTAATAATAGATGCTTCTTTATTCTTTTAAGGTATATTTTCTCAGTGCTTACTTTTAATTTTTGTGTCTGTGTTTTAGATCACAATTTTCATCTTTAACTTAGTATCTTTCAGCAACTGAGGTCAAATAATAACAGTTAATTTTGGATATGACTAAAGCTTTTCTGCTGGTAATTTGTAAATTGGAACACTCATAAAACTAAGAGGTGTCTAAGCAAGCTGTACAAATTTACATTTCAAGCACCACTTTACGAATATACCTGATATTGTCACGTAACATAAATAATGTTACCTATAATAATTGCTTCATCATAACTAGTGTCACATTTGTGACCATGATCTGATATCCGTTTGGAATCCCTTCAGAAAAGAAACCTATTTAGGCTCACAGGTAGCGGCTTGCTGTGTTTAGAAAGAGAAGTTGTATTTGTCATTCCGAGTAAGCAATATTTGTGAATAAATCAATTGTTGAGCCAGGAACCACGTTTAATTATCAGTTCAACTTATCAGTTCAACTTAATAAATAATTTCATAATGAAGAAGAGATTGGATAATTGAATTAAAGAGAGCCTTAGATTGCCAAGATTGGGAAGCATATTTAAAGTATGTACATTGCCTGCAGGACAATTTGGGACTGCAAATAGATCTGTCAACATTCATCCTTCATACTATAGCCTTCAAAAATAAAACTCATGATGTTTTTAATAACATGCTGCCAAAAGTTAGAGTACCCCTTCTGCCAAAATTAAGAAAAAATGGGCACATTCAGTATACCTCACCCTATTACACCACGGAAGAGAATTTCCATGATTTACTCCATTTTTTGTTATAACTTGCATATGAGGAGTGCTGTCTCTAAAATGGCTAACAGGACTGTGAATATTAAATGAATTTCCATTAAGTAGTTAGTGGACTCTTTTACAGTTCTACAAGTTTAAAGTTTTAAAATTTATAGTTTTAAAGTTCCATTTAAAAGAAATGTATTGAAATGCCTTTACAAATAGATAGAAAAGCATTTTGCAAATTGTTGTCTCAAATCTTTCGACCACTGTTGGATTTGTTGCATTGAATGTTGCTAGTCAGAAAACTGCACAATTGCTCATGTTTAAAGTAGTCTGACTTCCGATGCAGCATCCTAAATAACTTCTTCAGTGCAGGAATGCATGCAAAGACCTGTGCAGGAGAGCCAACAGCACTAGCTGCAGTATAGTAAGTTTAAAAGTTTGGTGTAAATGCTAGTGAATAGCTGATTGGCTGAGTGGATGAATATGTGAATGGGGTTGGTTGGGTGAGGTAGGGGGTAGAGGGTAGGTGAGTATGTGAGTGTTAATCGATAGGAAGGAGTATTAAAGTCAGGGGCAAAATGCAGGAACTGCAAGCACACTATTACTATTATTCTTGCTACTGAAGTAAGACAGATTCCTTTATATTAGAATATTGTGTGTGTTGTGATGCAATTTAACTGCCTGAGAGCCATGCTACTTGTCTGCTCTCAGACCTACACTATAACACAACAATGGAAGGAAGTCAGGTTGAGTTGGGCGGTACTGGGATTATTGAGACAGAAAACAAAACCTAATCTAATCTTTGGGTAACTACAGATCTAACCCCACTAACAGCACCGCTAACACCAAGTTCGGTAGTTACCCAAAGGTTAGACGAGGTTTTGTTTTCTGTCTAACAGTTCTAGGTAACTAATCATTTTAATACCTCAGAAAAGTCCAAAGTCTTCAGCTCCAGTTAAGACTTTCACAGAGGGTCCTGGGGACAAGAGGCTTGTCATCAGAATGTCAAAATTCTTTGCCAATTCCCACTGAGGTCAATGCAAGTGCACTTCCATAGCTTCTTAATATGCATCTTGGGTCATTGATTGGTCTCCAGTAATCTGGAGACCAGATTATCTGGACCATAACTTTTAATGAACTATGATTTAGAGTATTCAATTAACAGGACCTTTCTGATTCAAGATAATTACAAACCACAACCAACATTGAGACTAATATAATCTAATAATGCTAAGAATGTTTGACTTACCTAAAATGAGGACAATAATCAGGACACAGTTGCACCTTAAAGCCTATTACATCAAATTGACTGTAACTTGAAGTTTAGGGGAGGCAATAATGTAATAGCAATTTCCCTAGACCAGTAACTCAGAACCCCAGGCTGATGTTCTGGGGTCATGGGTTCAAACCCCATTCTGGCAATTGATGAAATTTGCATTCAATAAAATGCTAGAATTTGAAAATAAAAGCTAGCCAAATAATAACCATTAAACCATTGTCAATTGTTGTGAACACTCATCCAGTTCACAAATGCTCATTAGAGAAGAAAATCTGCCAAACTTACTTAGTTTGGCCCATACATGACTACAGATGTACAGCAATGTAGTTGACTCTTATTAATGGTCTGAAATGGTCTAGTAAGCCATTTGGTTCTATTAAACCACTAAATAGCCTAAAGAAAGGAATGGAACTAGACACAATTGGCCGATGGACCAGAAACAATAACAGCAAACACAGCCTTGCCCTGCAAAGTTCTCTGCACCAACATCTGGGAACTTGTGCCAAAACTGAGAGAGTTGTGCCACAGACTGATCAAGAAATATCCTGATACAGTCATTCCCATGGATTCATACCGTACAATGTACTAAATATCACCATCACCATCCCTAGATATAACCTGTCCCACCACTAGGTCAGACTGACCAAAGTTGGGGCTCAGTGGTTTACAGTTAGAAAAGAGTTTGCCTTGGAGTCCTCAACAGTGATTTGAGACACTGAAATCTCACCAAGATAAATATGGCCAAGAAAACCTCCTCCTGTTACCATCTACTACTCCCCCTCTTAAAGACAATAACAATACTGATCGAGCAAGCCAATTCTTAAAGGATGTAGCTTTTTGACTGGGTCTGCAACATATGGTGAAGGAATCAACAAGAGGGAAAAGTCTATTTCACCACATCCTCTCTAGTATACCAGAGTCACACGAATATATCTATGATGGTATCAGTATGAGTGACCAGCACACAATTCTTCTGGAGATGAAGTCCCACTTACACATCAAGGACACCTTTGATCATGCTGTGTGGCATTACCACCATATTAAATGGGCAGACTTCAAACAGATGAAGCAATTCAACATTAGGCATCCAGGAGGGGTTGTGGGACATCAAAATTATATTCAACCAATCGGTAGCCTCATGGCACAGCATTTCAACCAATCTAGGAGATCAAGCTTGCTTCAATAAAAAGGGTACACTAGGTACAGCACCAGGGATATATAAAAATGACGTGTCAACCTGGTGAAGCTACAACATTGGACTACTTGCATGACAAACAACAGAAGCAGTATGCAATAGACAGGGCTACATGATCCCATAACCAACAAATCAGATCTAAAACATATAGTCCTGGAACATTCAGCTATGATTGACACTGGACAATTAAATGATAACAGGATTGGATGATCCAAATGCATCCCCACTCGCAACAATGAGGGAACCGAATAAATCAGTGCAAAAGAGAAGCCTGAAGTATTTTCATTCATAGTCATCCAGAAGTAGTGAATGGATTATCCATCTTGACCTTTTCCTGAGGTTTAAAATGTATGTGAATATATGAACTGCTTCACCATTCAATAAGATCACGGCTGATCTGACTTTAATGTCAAATCTACATGCCTGCATATCCTTGATAATCTTTCAATCCTTTGGTAATTAAGACTATATCAACTTCTGCCTTAAAGATATTTAAAGATCCTGCACCCACTATTTTTTGAGGAATGGAATTCCAAGGATGTACAACCCTCTGCAAGAGAGATAAGCTTTCTCATTTTTATCTTACATGGGTGACTCTTTATTTTTAAACTGTGACCCCTTTTCTAGATATTGCCACAAGAGGAAACATTCTTTAACATCCATCTCGTCAAGTTCACTCAGGATCTTATATGTTTCTGTTAAATCACCTCTGACTCCCTTCCAAATTCCAGAGTCTATAGGCTGATCCTGTCTAGCCTTTCACCATAAGGCAATCTTCTTATTCCAGGTATTAATTCAATTCCCCTCTCAATAAATCATAACATTCTATTTGATTTCCTGATTCTTTGTTGTATCTATGTACTAAATAAGTGATCCTTGTACTAAGACACCCAGGCCTCTCTGCATCTCAGAGCTCTGCAACCTCTCACCATTTAAACATTGTGCTATTCTTTTATTCTTCCTGTCAAAATGGACAATATTATATTTTCCTGCATTTGCCAGATCATGGTCTAGTCATGTAACCTATCTACATTCCTTTGTAATCTCTTCATCACAAATATTCCAACTTTTGTTTGTGTCATTAGCAAATTTAGTTACCATACTTTTAATCCTTTCATCCAAATAAGTTATATAAAGTGTAAGGAGTTGAGTACAAACTTCCATAGTGCACTAATTGTGACATCCTGCTTGCCTGAAAAAGACTCATTTGTGCCGTTGGATGTTATCTGACAATGTTCAGGTGACGGCCCTGAAGACATGTTCTCCAGAACTAGCCACACCCCTAACGAAGTTGTTCCATGACAGTTACACTTACCTAACAATACAGAAAATTACCAAAGAGGGTCTCTGCTCAAAAAACTATACAAATCCAATCTAGACAATTACCACCCTATCTGTCTACTCTTGGTCGTCAGAAAGTAATGAAAGGCATAATTGCCATTTTATTGCACAATCAATGGCAAAAAAAAGCCTACTCTTCAGAAGATTAATCATCACTCTAAAAACAAAATGCTTTATTTTCCTTAATTGTGCATTGATAAGAAAGTACACATGTTGCCAGAGAGATCTTTGAATTCAGTTCAATGGAACCTCATGACCTCTGTGATCCTGATGATTCTTGTGATTTTTCGTGTACCTTCCTGGATCTTTATTTACTTGAAATTTGGGAACCTAGCTATTGGTTCCCAAATTTCAAGTAAACCTCCTGTTTCTTGTGCTAAATCTAAGCCCACTGGTCATTGACAACACTACCAAGGAGAAACATTTCTTCCTGTCTATATTAACTATCTCCTTCAAAAATTATTCAACAGGACCATGTTCCATCTCAATCTCCTAAAACGAGTCTATCCCAGTTTGTCCAATCTCTCCTCAAAACTTAAATCCTCCAGCCCAGGCAACATCATACTAATTCCCCTCTGTACCCTCTCCAGTGCAATCACATCCCTGCTCTAATATGGATTCCAAAACCATACTCAGTACTCTAACTGTGGCCTAACCAAATTTGCTTACAGTTCCAGTTTAGCCTCTCTACTCTTAAACTCTATGCCTCAGTTCATAAAGACAAATAATCCATATGTCTTTTTAATCACTTTGTTGACCTCCCCTGCTACCTTAAGGGACCAGTGGACGTGCACATCAAAGTCCCTGTGATCCTGAGTGCTTCGCCCCAGTTTCCTACTGTTCATTATATATTCCATCGCTATTTTTGGCCTGCCAAAGTGCATCTCCTCACAATTATCCAGATTGAGTTTCATTTGCCACTGATCAGCCCATCTAAATCTTCCTGACATCTAAGGCTATCCTCCTCACCATTTACCACCACACCAATTTTCATATCATCTGCAAATTTACTGATCAACCCTCCTACATTCAAGTCTAAGTCGTGACATATACCACAAAAACCAAAGAACCTAACATGGATCCTTGTGGAATCCCACTGGGCACAGGTTTCCCGTCACATCACCCTTCAACCATCAGTTGCTGCTTCGTGCTTTCTCATGACTAGCCAATTCAAACCTGGTTGTCACCCTGGCTCTAACTAAATTGTCATCAATTGTTTCATTATCACAGGAAATGTGGATAGAGCTGAATGCGGAAATCATTTGGAGCTGTCCAGTTCTGAACTTGTTACGGAGGGATGGACATGGATGTACCTATTGAATAGACTAACATTCCTTCCCTCATGCTTTCAGTGATGTTCTAGATCTGCAGTGATTGGGCTCCAACAAGTAAAATCCCCATAAAATGCATACTAGAGCTGTGTCTCAAAGGACAGCTGAAAATAACTTTCAACCTAGCTTAGCATGGGGATCACGTGCAAAATATTTGGGTATGGTTGTAGGAAATGAGGGGTGAGAGTATGGATGGCAGGTAGTAACAACAGACAAAATAAAATGCATCCTGTGATTGAAATGATTGCTGACATAAACCAGTGTTTCAAAAGTGAATCCTGCCATCTGAGCTAAGCTGATATTTATCTGACCAGTCCTGTTCTGTCAAATATATATTTCTTGGAACCAATTAGTTTATCTAAAAATGAAAAATGCACAAATTATAATATGAAATGATATGTATCCCTCGAAATTATCAATTTTGATATAAAAAGTGACTCTTATTTTCTTTCCTCTCACTGATTAACATTCTTCCCACTCATATAGATTGCTCTCTCGTCAAAAATCTTGTGCTTTTCCAGATCATTTACAACTATATTTCATTATAGGTATGTTTCATTAAAATGAAATGTGTGACCTTTTTAAATACATTAGCCAAAGTAAATTAAATGCTGGTGCTCTTAGCAACATTAGGCCAGAAGCCAGTCAGCTTAACTGGTTACACAGGTTTTCAATTACTGTTTATTTTAAATATTCATGCAAGTCAAATTTTATGGTATTGTCTCAGTTAATAAATGCTTGGTCTATGCCATATCACCAGCAACATCGAGCAATGGACACATAGTACTACATCAATTTCCCGAGACAACCACAAAATATAGGCTTACATTCAAGTAAATACTGAGGGAGAGATGCACTATAAAGAAACTAGTTTGATCGGCCTTTTGAGCAGGATGTCAAATATCTGATAGTAATATTTTTTAAAACATGGGACCTCTTCTCCGTGACTTGGTCAATATGCATCCCTTAACCAACACAATGACGTAGCTTATTATTAACTCATTGATGTTTCTGGTAGCTTGCTTTCCAAATGTTGGCTGCCATGTTTTCTTCATTTTGACACTTCAGAGGTCCTTGATTGGCCAGAAAGAATTTTTAGATGTTCTTATTTCTGCAATTACTTTCAGGTTGGATACCTCAGGACAATGACTGAAACATCTCAGTTTACATCTTAAACCTTTCCTTACTTTTTGATGGCAGTAGATGGAGGGGTAAGAATTGAGGCATGGTTTCTTCACACTGGATTCCTCAACTGGGCTAAATTCCCATTGTGATTTCAGATGAATGCTGAAAATACCAATTCAAAAAGGGAAAGTTACAACAGATTCAGATGTGATTCCAAATGTAATGGTTCCTCATTTGTGTAGAGTTAAACATGTAAATGCATCATGAAATCAGGGACAAATATAGTAACAGAATTTAAAAAAAACTAGGCTCTCACAGCAACATCAGAAATTAAAGCAATATTGCCCCATTTTGAACCCTAGTCAAAAATCAAAATCAAATTGACACTGTGGCTATTTCAAGTTCCCTGACAGCAAGGTAAGTTTTGGCTAGCCAGGTATTGTTCAAACAGCTGTGTAGATTCAGAGAGCTTAGCATTCTTTAACTATTAAATGGTCTTCATTGACATCTTTGCTCACAGTTCAAAAGACACTAAAATTCTTTGCACACAACCACCTCGTTACTACACAAACAGAAGATTGCAGAAGATTTTGCAGACAACATTGCTTAGCTGGCTAAAGAACTGCATGCACTACAATTCATGACCACCAGACTTCACAGTTGTAGCATCAAAGTTGGTTTAGGCATCAGCAATGAGAAGGTCAAGTCAATGATGATTGGACAACAACAAAGTGCAAGCACCCACCCAATCCCATTCCCACACCTCATCACCCTCCAACATCAGAACACTCAGGCAATAGGTTACCTCCTCTACCTAGAAAATTTTGTGAAGGGCAAGTCGTGCCTCACAAACCTTATTGAATTGGTGGGCTTGGATCGGCGCAACATCGAGGGCCCAAGGGCCTGTACTGCGCTGTATTCTTCTATGTTCTATGTTCTATGTTCTAAAATAACACTGTAGAGCAGGGTGATATAAGGATAATAGTACGTACAAGATTCAGTAAATCTGCATCAGTATTTCAACAACTCTACATGGTCTGGATATCTAACTTCATCAACACAACTTAAGCCTTGGAATCTACATGTCCATTGTTGTACCAAATGCAACTCCATGCCAATGAGACATGGAAGAGAACTGCAAAGGTTTCACATATGGTGAAACTTTTCCACCATTGTTGCCTATTTAAGATTCTGGGCATCACTTGGTAAAACAATATCAGCAATAAAGAAGGGCTACACAGGACTGTGCAGAGTTGCTTACAGCAAATGACATAGAGATGACTGAGAGTGAAAGAATGCTTATCTCATCTCCCAGAGATACACCCTACTTGGACAGCAGAAGAATGGTACCAAAAGATGGCAACAGAATATAGGGCTAACCAAATAAGACTTGACAAAATACCCTGAAGGAGAACCTTCAAGAATGGGACACTGCCTGAGCTGAAGCTAAAGAGATTGTGATGAACCGGACCTGATGGTGGAATCTTGATTTGATTTCATTTTAAGCTTTACTGTCACTTGCACAGAAGAACAGGAGTACAGTGAAAAGTGTACAATGTCACCATACATGGCTCCATCTTATATATAACAGTACCTCGATACAAAACCTTGGTACAAGTAGTCATGTAAAGAGACAAAGTTAAAAGTAAAGCATTACCATTACTCTTAGTATCAGTAGAAAAACAAAAAATAAAGTTATATGTTAACATTTACAGTCTTTCATAGTATTAATTGGAAACATAAAGGAATAAAGGTAAAAGTTCAACAGTCTATTTTAAGTGCACTCGCTACAAGGGTTCGGTGTCCTCCATTTTGGCCCAGTATCTGGGAAAACCTCTGGCTTCCTGCTCTCGATGCCACAGAAACCCGGGGGACCCCCCTCACCAACACTTGGAGGTCGCTCTAACCACATTGGGCTCAAGCCCACAGTCATGCCTCTGCTAGGGACTTCCAGCCGAAATCATGGCCACTGCTATGCTCCTCACGATGCCATCACTGCTGCTGCTACCTCTCTCTCTGGTACTCCAGAAGATAAGTTTAAAAAAAAGATGAGGAGAGAAGGTAAAGAATGCAGCCAGCCTGGAACGGATGGGCCTACCATGCCAGTGCCCAGTCTCTCTCCTCCCCGCCTCCAGCTCTCACCCTCCCCTGCTGCTATTGAACCCTCATTTTCTCTCTTCCACACTGCTGGCCCATTCTCGCCGCTGCCACCACTTCAAAAGAAAAAGAAAAAAAGACAAAAAAAAGGAAGTACATGGAGATGGATGAGCCCCAGACCAGGAGCTCAACTGCAGCATTGCTACTCCTCTGCTATCATCTTGGGCTTCCTATAATCCTTCATGGAAATGGAATCAAAGGCCAAGATATTTATTCGACCCTTACTTTTTTAAAACTCATTTTCAGATATTTAAGAGGATCACATTTGTCATCTATATTCAAATGTTTTGCTAGGTTGTTTTTTTCACATTGGACAACTTGGTTGACAACCCTTGTTCAGCAAGCTCATCATTTACTGTTCTCTTTGCATTGATGTTAGAATTTTTGGGTCCATAATTTCTCTTTTGTTATGTAATTGCTTTGCCTTACAATGAGTGTACCAAAAGTAAATCACACAACAAAGGTTAAATATGAGGCAATAGCTTTGTTAGGCTTCTCCATTGTGGGTTGTAACAACTCTCCCATGACAACAGGCTTTCTATGGTACTCATATTTTGCTCAGGTACCATGCTCCCCCTAAAGAGCAACTGAAGGTTCTGTTCTACCCATGTCTCCCAACTGTTTGCTGAAATCACTGATAATGTCTTCTGGCTTTGTTTTCAATTGGGCTGTTTTCATTACTGATGGACCTGTTGTCTTTTTTTATCCCTTCTACATGCTGATAGCAGTTCCTATCCTGAAGGACATCTGGAGATCCTGGTAAAGTTATAATCAGTAGTCACTGGCACAGTGCCTAGCAGTCTGCTGGACTTTCAGCAAGTGTGAATACACTCCAAGTTATCTTGCTCAGATCTCTCTTGTAATTAATGACAGTGGATCACGGAGCTTCCATTACAGCAATGAAGGTTTGAAATCCGTCAGCACTTTTGTTCCCTCGCTTTCCATATGTTGAGGGTGCAGTATTGTAAATTATGCCCTGAATTTCATTTCTGCACTCAGTGTGGAAATACAAGTCAGTACCTGGTCAATCAAGTTGAGAAACTGTTTCTTTTTAAATCTGAGCAGATAGCATGACTGATATTGATATGAGGACAGCATTTCTGCTTTGAATGGAAAAAAAGACTTCAAGAATTGCATTTTAATGCTGGTGCACACAAGGGAGTGATCCATATCATAGTCAGTGCTGCGTCAATTATTTTACTGTCTTCCTCCTCTCCCTTCCAACTTGCCATAAAATGTGTTGTCTATCCTCACCTTCCATATTTTTCTAGAAAACAACAAGACCAAACAACAAGGTTTTTCTTGTGTGTGAATGAAGGGTGGGGGTGGGGGGGTGCGGTTGGTAGGTCAGGGGGTGGGGTGGAGGTGTCCAGGCTGTGATGCTGCTGCATCTGATGTTAATGGCTTCTCAACAGCTGAAGCCCCATTCGTGAAGATACAAATAATTATTTCCCCCTGTGTGGACAGTTTGATTTTTTATTGCTTTTATGAAAAATTGTGAAAAAAAAACCTTTTCAAGTGTTTTCAAACAACATACCTCACATCTATTCCATTGAACCCCTTCATAATTGTACCGGCCTTTATTAGGTCAGCACACAGGCTTCTCTTTTCTCACGTAATAGCAATTAGTTAACTCAATTAGTTGAGATAAGTAGCAATAATGAACATGTATCATATATAACTAGATATTATTAAAACATAAATCACACAGATAAAAACTAACACCTATAACTTAACCACCCTAGCTGTTATTCTTTACTTTGTAAATAGTCTTTGTTACCTGTAATTAAATGTTTGTCACATCATGTGCAAAAAATATAAAAGTTGGTTTTAAACACAGTTTATGTTATCAGGTTGAATATTTAGCAAAACCCAAAATTGTTTGACAATTTTCCATTAAAGTCTTTAAAATTCATTCACTTTCTGTTCAAGGATTCTCAGAGTTTCCACAAAACTGTTTATTGGTGGCTCAATGGGCTATACTAATTTTAATACTGAATTCAGCAGTACCTGTAGAGATGACAGGACTATCTTGAAATCAGTTCGATAATGTGTCAATATCATAATTCTCTTTTGATAATGGGATTCCTTCTTTGCTTTGCAAGGTCTGTTAATTTCTTGAAATGTAGAGTTCATTTCAAGCTAGAGTTCCGACCAAGGCATCACTTATTGTGTAGCCCTGTATAATTGAAATATATAAAAGACAATTATTCATTTCATTTGTTTACAGAGTTCAGGGTTAATGAGTTTGCACACCTGCCTTCTCAGATCAAGTGCTATATTATTTCAGAAATGGACAATTTATTCAAACCAATCCCTTCTTCATGCACAAATACAGCTCAGTATTACTATATAATTTGTTCATCACAGTGACAAGTCAAATAATTCAGGATTAGAAGGGGCTTTTGAATAATGACAAGCAGCTATGCAGTTCCAATGATAGGACTGTAGCAATAATGATTGTATGTTTGACTGTAATGAATATCAAAAATATGAACTGTAAAAGTAGTAAGCTCCATACAGAATTGGAATAAACTAATTTGGCTTAACTTTACATAATGTCAACTTTGGTCATGAAATGTATTTTTATAAATTTTATGAATAAAGTATATTTTTGTGAGGAAAAGACATTTATATGTGACCAGTGTTCTCCAGGTGCCTGCTGACAGTCCCATGTATCATGCCAGTAAAGATAATTTCAGCTCTGATATTTGTGTTGCAAATAATTAGTTTCCGGAAGGGGGATGACAGGGTTAATTGGCTTGGAGAATAACTATATACCCTCGAAGGCAGTGCATTAGACCAGAAAGAGTAGATTTGCTGCTACTGTGAGCAAGTTCAGCCATCATCTCTTAAAAAAAGCTCTTTCTTATCACAGTTTCTAAACGTCACTTTAAGGGTTGGTTGCTCAGGCCAACCATGAACCATGTTTTCCTGAGACTAATTTAGCAATAAGATCCTCAAACAGACATTGGATATCTCATTTTCATTGCAAAACTCCTTGGATATCTTTTCGAATCAACTTGTTCAGAGATGTTATTATACACATTTGGAGCAAAAAACCTCCGGGGCCAGAGATAGGGCTCCGACCCCTGTGCCACAAGAGGTCCCAGCCTAGGCAGCTTTTATTCTGACTTTACAAATGTGGAAATCATGGGTCACTTCCAGTTCACAATTAGCTCATGCACCTCAACCAAGAAAATTGGAAAGTTAGGCACTTATTTTACAGCAGAGATGTACTTGTGGGTCCACTGAATTTACGTGCAAGTGTCTTATGAAAACTTACTTTTTAAAAATGTTTTTAAAAAAGGAATACCATTAGTATCCTCATCATAATGTTATGATCCCACAGAATGCAATCACCTTCGTAGAAAGGAAAAACAAAATCCAGTGAGCAGTGGAAAGAACCTTAGAAAAAGATTCCATTTTTAAAAGATTTTTGTTGCAACAAACAAACTAAAATCAACATCAGTCAAGCATTAATTAACAGGCAACCAATACATCAAACTACGGAAATGTAGATTCACATTAACTAATACAACCTTGAATAAGCACTATCAAGTCCTTTCACTGGCTACTATGAATCTGGCAGTTACATAACATTAAAGGAACAGTTCTTAGTCATTCCCAGATCCAATGTACTTCTCCCTGTTATGCCATAAACTTCCAGTTATTCTTTGACAATGGTTCCACTTGCCATTTGAATTTTTCAGATCCAATTATCACCAGCAAAACAACCTCAGCACTTTGAAATATCTTACATTTTTGAGGGCCCTATCTTTTCCTTCCTTTTTGAACAGAACTAAACTCTCATAAGCATCCTGCTTTGTTGTTAACACATTACAGCTCTCCCCAGTGTTTTCCCCACTGCAATAGCTCTTTTATTAAAGTCATAGAGATGTACAGCATGGAAACAGACCCTTCAGTCCAACCCGTACATGCCGACCAGATATCCCAACCCAATCACCTGCCTGACCTGTACCCAATACTCTGACCAATAAAAGAAAGCATATCAAACACCTTCTTCACTATTCTATCTAGCTGCGACTTCGCTTTCAAGGAGCTATGAACCTACACTCCAAGGTCTCTTTGTTCAGCAACACTCCCTTGGACCATACCATTAAGTGTACAAGTCCTGATGAAGGGTTTTTGCCTGAAATGCTGATTTTCCTATCCTCGGATGCTGCTGACCTGCTGTGCTTTTCCAGCACCACTCTGATTTAGACTCTGATTTCCAGCATCTGCACTCCTCACTTTTGCCTGTATAAGTTTTGCTAAGATTTGCTTTCCCAAAATGCAGCACCTTACATTTATCTGAATTAAACTCCATCTGCCATTTCTCAGCCCATTGGCCCAGATGATCAAGATCCTGTTGTTATCTGAGGTAACCTTCTTCGCTGTCCACTACACCTCCAATTTTGCTGTCATCTGCAAACTTACTAACTGTACCTCTTATACTCACATCCAAATCATTTATGTAAATGACAAAAAGTAGAGGACACAGCACCGATTCTTAGCTCTTAAATAACAATTGGCCTCTTTCTGTGAGATAATGTGAAAAGGAATTAAAGCTGTCCTGTCATCTCACTGAGTTCCGTTTCCCACAGAATTTGGATCTCTACATTGAGTAAAAGCTACACTTCAAAAATATAATTATCTTGTGCAGTTTAGCATTCATGACATTAACAAGCAAGGCAATGTGTTAAGACACCATGACCTAAATTTTCATCGTCAAGGCAAATAATGTGAGTGAGGAAAATTCCAGGTTTGGGCCATCTGTCTTGCAGAAAGGTGGAAAATTTATTCTGGGGTGGAAGTGCTGACAAGAGTCAGGGAAAAGCTTGCAGGTACCTTTAGGGTCTGCCAAGTTTAAAAGTGGCTTGTTAACAAGGCCAACTTCAGTGCTATGGTATTTTCTCTTCATGAGAATAAAAACAAAAAGACAGTCCAGTCCTCATCTTTCCCACATTTACACACTCTCCACGCTCCAGGAATGCCTCCCCTTCCATTCACACCCATTCACCTACCGTACATTGTAGAATAGCAATCAACCATATGGTGACAATAGTTTGTCCAAACAAAACTTTTAAAAAAGGTCAAATACTAAAACAAAAATAACTGTGGATACTTTAAATCTAAAACTACTTTCTGGAGAAACTCAACTGGTCTGGCAGCATTGGTGGAGCGAAAACAAAGTAAACATTTCAGGCCAGTGACCCTTATTCACACCATTTGTCAATGGGCCCTAAACATTAGCTATGCTTTCATTCTATGGATACTGCCAGACATGCTGAGTTTCTCTAACAATTTCTGATTTTATTTTAAAAATGTGAATTATTGAGAATTTTTCACAATGGATGTAAAAAAAAACATTTCTACTATATGGCAATAAGAGTGCCAACCATACATACCCTTTAAATGCTTAATTATTGGACACTAGCTGTATAAATCTTGTGAAAATTGCAGTAGAGATGTGATTAAAGCAGTCAATCGAGCAGGGGCTCAAGTGTTTCCAGAATCTAATGGAGATCTGGGCTGTCAGTCAAGCATCATCATGTATTTTTAGCTGAAAGCCTAAATATTTAATGGTTGGAATTTTGGAACCTCAAACTGATTGATATGGTCACGTTTGAAGTCAACCTTGATTAATCAGCTGACCAGTCTTCACACTTTTGTATTTTAGTTAACTTGAAGAAAAATGTTTAAAAGTTAAGATTAAGCAACACAAACCAACTGCTGCTTGCAATTTGTAAAAGAGAAAAAGCTGAAATAATTTTTTAAAAGCAAAAATAATTTTAATACATCCAGTGTAAAAATTTAGATAGGGAATAAAACAAAAAATAGTGCTGTATTTTAAGGACTAGAACAAGAGAAAATAGAGAATTGGAGTGGTGCAGTAAACACGAAGCAATGTGGAACTAAAGTGTTAAAATGATTCCTACTGGAAATATTTTTAAAGAATACATTTTCTAATAGCTTATTTTAATGGTAATAATAAAGCACTCATAGTATTTCAATAGCTTTACTACAGTGAGGAATTGTTCTTTTTGTCATTATTCCAGTGTGTGAGCTGAAAACATTCACAGCCTGCGGACTACTGTATCTAAGGGCTTAAACAATTTACCTTATCATTTACAGTTGAGATTTCTAAATAGTACAGCTACAGATATAGAAGATAGAATGTACTTAGAAGAGGATAAATGTTCGGCCTAATGTTTAGATGATGAATCCTTCTGTTAACACTAGTTAAATTGATAATGGTCTGCTTCAGACCTAGATTCAAAGTCTAGAAGTAGGCACACTTTACGTTATGGGAAAATGCTCATCACCTCAGAAAATGATGACCCAGAATCCTTCTGAGTGACTGGCAGAAAACCAAGGACTAGAGTTCCTTCTCAGGCTGAAAAAGAAATGGCCAAAACAAAATTGGGTTGTAACCCTTTTGGGGTGTTAAGAAAGCCCCAGATGGGAGCTATTTTCTCAACATATATGGGAAGTGTCAGTTTTAGTTCAGTGGTAACATCTAGCTGAGGTTATATGGCCTATTTCAGATATTGAGCATATCATGTAAGGTGACACTTACTGAGGTAAGGTTCTCAGATTAAGGTTTCAAAAGATCATACGGTACTCTTACAAGAAGATCAGGGAGTTCTCTGTGATGCCCCAGTTAAAATGAATCACAAAGCCAACATCACTCAGATACATTGCCTGAAGAACATTACGAATAGGAACTGGAGTAAACCATTAGGTCTCTCAATGTGGCTTTGTCTTTCAATAAGAATGTGGTTAAACTTGCACATCAACATTAGTTACTCATCTTAACATCAAATTCCTTAATTCTTGTGTTGCCTAAGAATTTAATGAAGTCTGTTTTGAATTTAATCAATAATGACTATTCAGAAGGCTTTGGGCTAAAGAATTTCAAAGTTTCATCATTTATCTCGTTGATGTTTGTGGGATCTCACTGTAGGCAATATTGGCACTGTCGTTCCCTCTACCACATGAATGGGCTACACTTCAAGGGATTTACTTTGGCTGCGGCATACTGTACAAATGCTGATTTTGAATATCTTGGGAATTGCCCAAGATATGCCTGTGGATACTGGGCAGACAGAAAACAAAAATGAAGAAGTCTAAGATGGTTCATGTTCTACACTGCTTCTTAGCTGTTCAATGACAATCTGTTCCAGTTATGTCCTCTCCCACCCCATCACTTACACACAAATTGATCATAAAGTGTAATTATCAGAGTTGGAGTCAATGTTAAAAAGGTCACAAGAGGCTTCACATTCATTGCTGGTCAGAGAACATGGAGATAAACTGTAATGGCACCGCACTATTTCCACTACCAGCCAGAATTTTCAAATTTATACTAACCCTTGTGTATTCTTCAGCTAAACAGATGTTTGGATCAAAAACAACTATACAGCCTGTATTTGAAGAAATGGCAATATTTCAAAACCTTTTGCTGCTTTTTTACCAAAATATTAAAGCAGGATTTGTTTTTACTCTATACATCAATGCTCAGTTGAATGGACTGTTCTGTTCTTAAATGTCATACTGCCATCATCTTAAGCAGCAACATTCATTCAGTGTGATTGTATTGAAGTTACACAAAATGCTTTCTGAAATATCCAGACTAATTGCTTTTGCTTTTGGTGTGAAAACTCCTGTAAAAGAAGCTTGGCCCAAGCACTATATTAAAAATGCAAACTTATTATTTCCATTACTTTATACCAACTGCTGTCAAGATAAAATAGTATGTTAAGAATATAGCACATATCATGCATTGTCAGTGAAGCATGTTCATAAGGGACTAATGCAGAATGCCAAGATTGCCTATTCATAGAGGCATGTAATTAATTAAAGTATACTGTAATTAATAATTTTTTTGTATATTTAACTACAACATGTTGATGATGCACACCACATATATGCTAGATAACGATAAAACTTATTTCTTTTTGTCTGCGAGTAGATTTATCTTGCTATTTTTGAAAAGTTTTTAGCCAGGCACAGTCATGAATTCTAATATGGAATACATTCCTTCATCATTGAAACACTCATCCAGAGTGAGAACAGAGAAAATCAACCAAATCCATTTGGTTCTAATGTGGCATGTCGGTCAGGTCAGGTACATATGACTGATTTCCTTTCCCACAAACATTAGTAAAAGAGATGTGTCTTTACAGTAATTGATTACAGTTTGATGGTACAGTTCCTGAGACTAGCTTTATGTTCTAGACTCACTAATTGACATTGAATTCTACAAGCTACCATGGTGAAATCTGAACCCATGTCCCTCTGAATATTCCTCTGGGCAACTGTCTAGTGGCATTACCACAACACCATTCTCTTCCCAGTATCATTCTAATATTAAAATTTATACAATAAATCTGAAAGAAAAAGAGAAAAATGTTCTAACTCTCAGCAGATCTAAGAGGTAAGCAGGTTAATGAAGCAGTTTTATGACTTTTCATCCCAACTCAATGGGGGAAAAATTTGATTTTGCAGCACACAACACAGTAAACTTTGATTTTCTAAAGACTGTGAGCCTTCAACTTCATGATCCATATGGTTTCCTCATGATATCATTGAAAACTGTTGCATGACCTGAAATGTTTCCTAGGAAATCAGCATTACCCTAATTAAAATAGTGCTACAGGAATCCATTTCCCCCCAATATACCTAAATATACCTACTATATACTTATTTCCTGAGAATACATAATTTAGGCCACAATTCATAACAAAACTCTCTTTTCTGTACTCCTGGAAATTGCGGGACACTGAATAATCAGATGTGGTCGTTGACAGAATCTTTTCCCACTTTTTGTATTGCAGTTGATGTTACTCATCTAAAATGACAGTTTTCCATTCTGACAGCTGTATTTCTCATGCGTAATTTCATTGATGATTAATCAGGCAAGAATTGTGTAGCCGCAACTAAGGGAACGATAATCTGACAGACTAAAATTCATCTTCTAAAGGGAAGCAATGAAGAAAACCAAAGCATATGTCTCAATCTATGAAAATTATTCAGAAGCAATCATAAAGTAGATAATTTTTAAGACTGAACAGAAATCAATTAAAACAAGATGAGCAAAGGAAATGAAGAGTTATATACCAAGGTTAATTAGTACTTTGTTTTAAAAATAGAATTTAAAATGATTATTCATGAACAAACCACAACATTTACACAATGTGTATTTTAATATTACACATATGTACCAAATATGCTAATCTATTAACTGGTATCTGGGCACATGCCTCAATATTCCTGAAGAAGAGCTTCTGCTCGAAATGTTGATTCTCCAGCTCTTCGGATGCTGCCTGACCAGTTGTGCTTTTCCAGCACCACACCCTCAACTCTGATCTCCAGCATCTGCAGTCCTCATATTCTCTCAATTCTCCAAATGACAATCTAGCAGTTTTGACTGTTTAGTCAGGGAAGAACTGAGCAAAGGTGAGACATTTCCTCACTGTAAGGGTAGAGATGGACAGCTTTCCTGAACGATTTCCGTGCTCAGGCCTGGGTCAAACAACACCATTGAAATGTGTTCAGGAGCAAGTTCTCCAGTTTCTACTTCTGCCAGTGAATGTTGTACATTGCAGGAAGATTTAAAAGGATAGAAATTGCACAATTTATAATTTATAATAGATACAAACATAAACTGTTGAACAATATTCAATTGAGACTTGATAAACAGAAAAATATAAAGTTATCAATTGCACCAACACTTCAACACTAACAATTATTTTTCTTTAATTTAACATAATAACATTCCCTGGAGTATTATACTGCTCAAATGGACTCTGAGCTATTTGAATTTATGGTGAATGACCAAAGGCTATGTCACCGGGATAAGTTTTTAAGTAGCACTATAAGGGAAGAAAGAGAGGTACAAAGCTGTCAAGGTAACTGACTGATTAACTCTGTCAGTTTGTGTGAAGCATTCTCTCAATCTGCATCAACCTTTACTCAATCAAGGGACTGGACCTTGGGTGAAGGTGGAAGTTGACAGCTGCTTCCTACCTCCCAAACCCCTCTCCCCATGATACCAATCTCATGAGATGCACCCGCCCGCTCCCACTGAAATATTTAGCTTTCCAATAGGGGCTCCTTCATCTTGGAAGTCAGGTGTTGGAGGGAGTTATCCTGGCACAGACTCTGCTGGTAAAGCTAAGTTCCTACAAAGTTCTGAAATTCTGCTTAGTTGGATTGTTAAGCGGACAATCAGATTGACTGGGTAGGTTTACTTTGCTGGGGGGAGGTGGGGTTAGGATGGGAAATGGGGGTGTTGGATAAATATATACTAGAGAATATTATACCATATTGGCTGTACCCCAAAATTGTTTAGGTCATAAACTATTAAACTGCTAGCATTTTCATCCTACTCCTACTTCTGTTTCCCTCCTCCCAACCCTCTGAAAATATCTTTTGCCGAAGACATCAATCTACAACAGTGTTCGTGGTTCATTTTGAGGGAGATGAGAACATAAGATATAGAAGTAGGAGTAGGTCATTTGGCCCATTGAGATCACTCAGCTATACAATGATATCATGGCTGATCTGATGATCATCAACTTCACTGTCCTGCCTTTTGCTTTAGCTATGAGGGGCATACATGTTTCACTACGTTGTTTTCCTTGGAGTATAGATCCATTAGTAAACTTGCTAGTCACCTTCTCACAATAGTGGGTACCTGGACTGTGACACTAATGATGACTTGACGGCAAAAGCAGTGAGGAACTCATTAAAGAAGAACTCATTCAAGGGAAAATTCTTCAGGACTTGAATCATTAAACCACAAAAAAAGGAAGACAATGAAGTAAAATTCTTCTTTTCGTCACCATATTTTTGTTTTCACCCATCTCCATTGCATACTGGGAAAAGGGTAATGCACCAGCTTGAAAGAAATGAAGTATTTTCAGCTCCTATCAAAAACGTTTCAGCTGTATCAGCTACCATTACTGTGCAGTGAAAGAAGTATTCAAGGTCTTATCAGGAATGAATCACATGAACAGATACACAATAACAAAGAACATTTCGAAGACCATTCGGAAGACAATGGGATAATTATTTCCCTACTATCTTTCTGTATGTCGACCACAATGTCTACAGTCTCTTCTGAGGCTGCTCCTCTGGCGACAATGGCATTCTGTGAACTCCAGCAAAAGGAGAATTTCATATCAGCAACCATAGAATAAATCTTCTTGGACATCCAGATCAGTAGTGGAACTTGTAGGAAGCTCTTCCTTTCTATTATAATCTTCACTAAAAAAAAAGCAAAATGCTGGAGAAACTCAATAGTTCTCGTAGCATCTTTGGATACAGAAACAATGTTAACGTTTTGAGTCTGATATGACTGCTTTCATTATAATCTGCACACTTTGTTGAAAACTCAGAAGATTGAACACAGCCTTGTGGTATTTCCTGTTCTAAAACTATATTGGTAATAGAAAATAATTTTAAATTCAGTACTTAGTCACTTTAAAAGGATTTTGTATCAGATTGTGGTTGTCACATGATATTGATGTCTTCTCTGAATCAACAGAAAAAAAACACCCTTTTCTCACCTTGTTTCTCAAAACAATGATTCTCCACAAAGGTGCCAGTAGAGTCAGGTTCCATGTTCTGTTCCATTCTTGGTTCTATTCCCTCAGTTTCTCCAATTCTGTTGCATCTGTTCTGATGATGCTAACTTCTATAATCGTGCTTCTGACATTTTTTCCTTAAATGTGGAATTCCTCTCAGCATGATTGAAAGAACCTTGAATAGTATATAACCAATTCCTGCACTTCTGCCCTCCCAGAAATGTAATTTGGTTCCTCTTCTTGCCACGTTCCAATTCATTAGTCTCCACATTCAAGAGATCATCCTTTGTTATCGCATCACCTCCAACATAATGCCACTTCCGAACATATCTATTCCTCCCCTCCCCTATCAGCATTCCAAAAGGAGCATCCCATCCATGAAATCCTGGTTTACTCCTCTTGCACTCCAACACCTTAACTTTCCAACATACCACTCTGCTGTCATGTTCACACTTCTGTCCTTGGCTTGCTGCAGCGTTCAGTGAAGCTTAACGCAAGCATGGGGAACAGCAATTCATTTTCCATCTCGGCAATTTACAGCCTTTTAGACTCAACATTAAGATTTACAGCTTAGACCATGAACTTCATCCACCCTTTCCCAATATATCTGTATCTTATTTTCATGGTTTTCCTTTCAAGCAAGCCTCATCCTCATTCTGTCATTTGCATTTACACTGGATCTGTGCCTTATTTTCTGCACAACAATTTTTATTCCTTTTGTCTTTTGCACCATGACTCTTTGATCGTTTAACCTTTCTCTGAGTTTTCTTGCTATGCCCCTCTCCTTGTTTCAACTTCTTTTCAGTTCCAAAAAAAAGTAATTACTCAAAATGTTAATCCTCTCTCTTTCTCTCTCTCTCTCTCTCTCTCCACAGTTATTGCCAGACCTACTGAGCTTTTCCAGGACTTTCTGTTTATTTTGATTCAATGTTTCCATTTCCACTGTCTTCAAAGTGTAAAGCAAGGTTCAGGATCTCTTCCTGCAACAAATCATTTTCATTCTCTTCTACTCTTGGCTGAAAGAGTGTGCAAGCTCCAGAATGTCATCTTGCAGCTGGTCATTTTCAGTGAATCATTTTCCCATTTCTTCTCACCTCTCCTCAAAGAGAAATTACAGATTTACAATATCCTTCTGTGGTCCCAAGGCTGGAGTTTCTTCAATGAAAACTGATTCACTGTGTTAAGAGTTCAATTCAATTTCTACTGCAGCTTCTCAATAAACAAGATTTAAAGATCTCTGTTTAATAAAGAACACTGCTGATTATGTGCGGATAATCCTTCACCCATGTGGCAGACTACAGTAAGAGCCTGCCATCACACTCTTCTTGGTAGACCTCCAGCTGTCTGAAGTACAATGGAAAGTAGTCAGAGAAATTCAGGCTTCGACCACTGTGAGACATCTGAAATAAAGGGCAAGCCTGCTACTGTATCCAATTTAAAATTATTTTTCTTGTCATTAATCATAAAATCTTCAAACGAGAAATCATTTTGTGGGTCTACCTCTTCCCTTAAGACAAATCTATTTTATTCATAAGTTTCATCTACATCTTGATCGGTTGCAAATTGGAATAGTCTGGTTTTATTTTTTTCCCTCCAGATGCTAGTGTTCTGCTTCTACTCAAGGAAACCATCTTACAATGACACGGCAGTTTTTCAATGTTAATGGCTGGGCAGCTTTGGCGGAGAGATATGGAATTTTCCTGAAATGCTATGAACATGAAGCAATCATGGTGACTGGTATCTTCCCATTGTTTCTTCCGTCCTATTGGTACATTGGCAGCCTTCTGACTAACAAACTGTATTGAAGAGGAATCAATGGTAGGAGGTTTTTTTAAATAAAAAGTGTCTTGACTGAGATGATCCAATGACCGGCATGTTGCACTTTTAAAAAATCAATTATAAGGTCTTCTTTGGGCTCCAAAACATCTGATAAGGCTTCATCTACCACTGCCGCTATGATGTGCTAACAATACCTCACAATTTTCCATGTTCAGGATTATCAGAAATATGGTACAAGTGATTTCTAAAGGAATCCAGCAGCTGCCCGGCTCCTGGCTGCCCAGATTGAACTTTACCTGGTCTGCTTGAGAACTGTGCCATAAATACGCATGTGTCAAATAAGTATTAAGGTCTTAATATCGTCATGTTTGGTGGTTTCTTCTTCAGTTCCCTGAAACAGAATGCCATGGCATTGCTGCCAACTGAGTGCAGAAATACTCTAAGTTGATCCGTATCAGACATCAGAGTGAGTCCGGAGATTATGCAATATCTATCAAAGCTGCAGTGATCAATGAGGTGATGGTAGTGTAGCGATAATGCCACTGGATAACAATCCTGAGGCCCAGATTAATGCTTTGGAGCCATGGGTTCAGATCTCACCATAGCTAAGATTACCATGACACTATCATTGATTGTTGTAAAAACCCATCTGAATCACTGATGTCCATAGAAGGATATTTTTCAGTCTGACCTTGCCTGGTCTGCATGTGACTTCAGATATGTGCTTTGTGAAATGGCCACATAAGTCAGTCCATTCAATGGCAGTTAGGGATGGGTAGCAAATGATAGCCTTGCCAGCAATGCCTACATCCCTGGGAAGGAACAATAAGAATGGCTGGCATGTGACCACTGGAAAAAGATAATTTAAGTCTGCATCAAATTTTTTTTTCCATAGAATGTGTATGAAGCATTCATCTTTTGCCAGTCTCAAATTCTGCAAGCTTTCTCTCCAACAGTTAGCCTTTGTAATTAGCTCCTGGGATACAGATGATACCACCTCAAAAACCAGGCTATTGAGTCCAGCAAGAAAGCCAACCACAAAAAGCCAACAGCATTAACTTGCTAAAAATAAGGTTATCTCACCTTAGCTGATCCGAACAGCCCCTTCAATGCAGGTCAGTATTGGGTCTCCTGGATAGTGGTGCTGTGCTTGACCAAAAACAACATGGAACTTCAAGAAGTGGACTGGCACCAGAGCATGGTGGAGCTTGGTTAGGAGGAGACGGCAAAGAAGAAGGAGGCAACAAAACACCCAGAATTCTGTGTCCAAGACAACACCCTTATCCAGGCACATCTCAGCAAATGGAGGTGACGGCCACAGTGCCAATGGCAGCAAGGTCACGACTCCTCCCAGCGATCAGGGTCGGCGACGGTAATGGCGGCAAGGCTCCTCCCAGTGAAGGTAGTGGCGACAATGGCGGCATGAATGTTGCTCCTCCCAGTGAATCAATGTCAGGTTCACAGCATTCTACATCCCGTTTATCGAAATGGAACTTTAAGAAGATCTGGACATTTTTTTCTTTCCTTTTGGCTTTGTTTTTTTTTTCTTTTTTTAAAATCTGCTTTTGTAACCAAGATGGCACCAGAGAATGGTGACTCTGTGCACTTTTCACTGTACTCTTGCATTTCTGTACTTGAGTACACGTGACCACAAAATCTAATCCTAATTCACTTGCCCCTATGGAAACAAGCACTTGCAGCTAAAACCAAACCTGCTCACCCATTACCTTCAGTCTCACATAATTACCATGAGTCTCATACCATTGACTGGCCTATAGCTGCCCACTGGTGAGGAGCACAAATGAGAATACAAGAATCATCAAATGACACAATTACATGCTGTCATTAAAAGAAATATAACAGATTTGACAGTAATAAGCAGCCAAGTGTCTTCCTTTGTTCAGTTACAATGGTTTCCATCTCCTCTCTCTATACTTTTGACACGATGCTACTCCTGTGACTTCAGCAGGGTGCTTGTTCAGATGCTCTGAAAGGTGAGATGCCTCTGGAAGATGTCCTCTTGATATTGGGGCTTGCGAAGGCCCCAGTATCCTACAGAATCGTACACCCTTCTGTCCAACTTGTCCAAGTTTCCCAAACTAAATTAGTCCCACTTGTCTGTGTTTGGTCCATAACCCTCCATGCAGACACAGTCACTGGGGAAAGAGGCAACATGTGTAGCACCACCCGAAGGGTCTCAGACAAGCGACGTCAGCTGGGTGTGCCTTGAGAAGAAGTTACACTGTCACCATCCCCGTCTGGTGCCTTCCCCTCCAATAGACAATAGACAATCGGTGCAGGAGTAGGCCATTCAGACCTTCGAGCCTGCACCACCATTCAACATGATCATGGCTGATCATTCCTAATCAGTATCCTGTTCCTGCCTTATCTCCATAACCCTTGATTCCACTATCCTTGAGAGCTCTATCCAACACTTTCTTAAATGAATCCAGAGACTGGGCCTCCACTGCCCTCCGGGGCAGAGCATTCCACACAGCCACCACTCTCTGGGTGAAGAAGTTTCTCCTCATCTCTGTCCTAAATGGTCTACCCCGTCCTCTGGTTCGGCACTCACCCATCAGCAGAAACATGTTTCCTGCTGCCAGAGTGTCCAATCCTTTCATAATCTTATACGTCTCAATCAGATCCACAGTCCAGCTATAGTTCGCAGTTGACCAGGAGCAGGAGACCATTTGACCGCAGTTAACGATGGACTCAGCCACCTATTAATTTTGTTGATCAATGTTTTGCCAAGTCATCACCATTGTGTGCAGGCCATTGTTGTGGGGCTTCATCCATGTGGTGATTTGCCACACCCTCCAAATTGGCCCATCTTTCAACAGAACTGGTTACATGCACAAAAAGCTGAGACATCACGACACTCATGCTCAAGATGGACTCCTACGTAACAGTGTGCACTGCCTCTAGAAGTTTTAACATATGTCTTTGCCGTTCCTGTTGTTTCTTTACAAGTACCTATTTAGTTTATGACTTCCCAAGACTTAGTACCTATCCGACAGAGCAGACTTGAAGTGTCCTGTACTCTTTGATGGTGCCTTCCCTGTTGTCCCCGTGTCCAGTACTTGCTCTTTCTTATATGTATAACTCATTATGCCTCCCCAACCTTCCCCTCTGTTTGAGAAGCTGAATCCATAGAGTTGCATATATCTGCACTGGTGGACAGGCATGCTGGAGATATGTGACAGTACATTTTTGTAAGTTGCTCCTATTCTGAGTAATTTCAGGCTCTTCCCTCATCTCCCAGTGCAATGCAGCATTTGGATCAGTGAAAGATGTGTGTTTGAATTAACCATCGTTGAGACAGGGTTCCAAGTTCACATATTGCAGATTGAGACAGTTAATGCAATGGAGATAATGGTTCAACATGAGTGACAAGTCAGTACCAGGTGCCAGTGTGGTATCTAATATAGATCTGTATCTGGCAACGCCAGCCAGTACCAGTGCCAACCTACCAACATTCAGGACATCTTCCTCCATTCTGATCAGGATGAACTATAAATCCAAATCCAAACTTTTCTTCCTGACCCAGCAGTCATAGATTCTACTCCCCTCCATGAGAAATAGCAGTGTGGTAAAACTATGGAGATCAGCCAATTGAAGCAGGAGGGGCCATGGGAGTGGGATTGGAAATGTGAGGTCAGCACATTCAGGGCGCATGTTAGCAAAGTCTATGAGAATTGACAAAGTGTCTGGGGTGAAAGGAATCTGTGCAGTCGCCTCGTGTAGTTCAGCAAACCGCTGGCAAAGTGAGAGCGCAAGCTAAGAATTGCAGCACACTACTTTGTTGGATTTCAGATCGTCTTTGAAATCATTATGGCACAGGATTTAGATTATTGGAATCACACTCAGCTGCTCACCGGCTGTGCAGCCTTAAGTCAAGCTGATTTGTTGAGTCTAGCTGATCTTCTGCTTACAAAAAGTCTTCTTTACGCATCTACTATACTTAGGGATATTTCCATGAGCAGGGAGCGCAGACATTCCACCTTTTTCATTTGTTTTGCTCCTATTTTCTGCTTTACATTGAGTGAATTCTATCATACACTGTGTTACTGAAAGCTGCTGAGGTCCCTCTAAATAGAAATTGCCATGCTATATTAGACGGCTCTTCTATGCCTCGACTTAATTGGCAAACCCAGCGGTGAGCTGTGAATTGTTTGGTTCTGGGGAAGTACAGCTGGAAGGTTCACTAGTAAAAGAGTTCAAGTTCAAGATCCAGAAAAGTTCTACATCCAGTTCAAGATCCCTTTGAGTGCAGCAAGCATCCACATCCATAATATAGACAAAGCATAGATAATCAGAAACAAAATAGCCCCAGACATCCATTAGATTCTTGAAACACCTGAGCCCCTGCTTTATTGACTGCTTTGTCTCAGCTCTACTGCAATGTTCACAGGATTTATATAGACAACTTCCAGTTATTAAAAATATAAAGGGTCTCTATGGTGGATACGCATATTGCCTCATAGCAGAAATAATTTATTTTCCCCATTTGTGAAAAGTTCTTAATAAATGTCATTCTTAAAATAAATACAGCAATTGCTGGAAAAACTCATCAGGTCTGGCAGCATCTCAAAATAGAGAATGTTTGGTTAGAATATAGAATTAAATGTTTAAATTAATTACTCAAGTTTGATTACTTATTTTCTTGATGCCAGTATCTACTATGAAACATATGCAATTAGGAATATAGGAAATATGGACAGAAGTTGACCATTCAGCCTGCTCCATCAATCACCTAGATCATGGCTCAATACCACTATCCTGCACTGTCTCCACATCTTTTGATTTCCGTTAATATCCTGGAATGTTGAACATACCTAATAAATGAGTTTGTACAGCCCTCTGAAATAGAAAATCTTAAAGATTTGTCACCCTCTGAGTGAAGAAATTCCTCCTCATCTCAGTCCTCAATGCCTTATCCATAACCTGAGACTATGTTTTCAGACTGTAGACAGCCTAGCTAGGGAAACCATCTTTGCTGCACCTACTCTAATCAGGCAAATCAGGGTGTGAGCCGTTTTGTTATATTGCACTCTTGTGAAAAGATTATATATTTGGTTAAACTGAAATGAAATAAATTTGTCAAAATCTTGACTAACAGCCACCCACATCTAATTACAAAGTGCAAGGTAGTTCATTCCTAGACGATGACGTACAAACTAATAGCTGTGATATTCCAACTCCCAGACATAACTACTTACTCTAAATCCATTAAACATTTTTACTGATCTGACCAATTATGGGTGTACATTACATATTAGAACAAGAGGTGTGAAATATACTATTATGTAATCAATTGAGGGGTGGGGGGGGTAGAAAGTTAATTTAACAATAAGCTATACTTAGCAGTGTAGAAGCAAAGTTTTGGCGCATTTGGTAAATTTAAAGTTCAAATAAAGAGGTCAAAATGTACAGACCGTGCAGTTCGATACCACACTGCTGCCACTCCAGCAAGCAGACACAGAGTTTGTGGTGCACAATTAACTTATGTCCATTGTTTTCCATGTAGGCAGCACTCAAACTTACTGCTCTTTACAAATTTAAACAATTGCAGTGTGTTGCCAGCTTTAATCTTGTTGAGTGGTTGCACACCCGACCATAAGGGACACAATTGTTCGAGGTTAGCAATGGGTCCGGGCTAGTCCACATTGCTGAAAACCAGGCTGCAGCTCTTAAAAGTGAAACACATTATGGCTGGAACAAGTGTTGGAAATCATTCAAAATGAGATTTTGACATTGGAAGAACACAAGGATGACGCAGCTAAATGGAAAGCATACTGGAAATATTCTTCCCTGCATTGAAGACCTCAGTGCAGGAGGTGGAGAGAAGGACAGATACTTTCTCTGTGCAGGGACTCAGCTGATCCTCCAGAAAGAAACAATTCTGAAGGTAGTCAAACTAATAGCCGTGGTGCTCAAAGCCAGGAGATCCCTCATGACCTTGATGCATATGCAAGGAGTTCAATAACTTCACAGGGACGATCAAGGTCAGTGAATCGATTTCCCATGACTGGACTTACACACTGCTCAATGTACCACTACTATCACTGACTTACCAACAATCTCCATAAATCAACCTTATAATTCATATTCACAGCTTCATTTCATGCTCATACTTCATACTCCTGCAACCCTCACACTCAGACATTGAGCTCTCAGACATTGACAGCTACACAACTGTGGAGTTATAGCCCGCATACAGCATTAATCACAACCACCCTTCCCTCTTTCTTGCTGGAGAAGGTGAGGCATAACTGGCAGCAGCAGAAACCAACTAGTAATATCCGAGGTGAGAAAATGATGCTCACCATCGTTGGAGTGGCCTTGACTGAGGTCAGAGCCTTATCTTTTTATCATACCTTTGTACCTATTAAGATGGCACCTTAATAGGGTGACTTGTAAACTTTTCATTGTACTCATTTGAGTACATGACAATAAAGCTAATTCAACTCTAATCCCACTATCCACATTCCACTTAGCCATCATTCCACTGTCTCTTCTGACCTACAGGTTGCAGATGATATCAGTATGTTGTTCTTGTTTTACCCTGTTTCCAAAACCCTACCTTGGTGTATTTTTCTTCACAGACTTGCACAGGGCTCTGCGGGGAGTTCTTTCTTTCCAGGACACTGACAAGACTCAAACATGGCAAAGCTTCTGACGTTGGATGTCTCAGCTTCCATTACAATCCAAACAAACCAAATAATCCAACAAACAACCCAAAATCTGAGTGCTCATGGGGGAAATTCAGCCTAGAAACATGCAGGCCCAGCTTTATGCCACACAGACTATCATAGTTGCGAATGGTAGTGAACAAAAGAGATTCCAGGACATCACATCAATCCAACAATCTGCTTCCTTCTACCAAAGGTGTTCTAAAAGTTGATCAGACAGCCAGTAAATCCAGACATTGCAAACTAGCAAGTTTGCCTTCTAGTTCTGAACTGGTCGAGGTCATTCTTCAAAGCTATCTGCAGTCTCCTCCATGAAAGGTCAACAGCCATGCTACAGCCACACTGCCAGGAAACACTAAGTTGGCCAATGACAAGGAGCAGATGGGAGAATAGATAAGCGCAGTTAGTTGATCAATACATATTTGGTTTGGAATTTGTCCTTCTATTTTGTATTGTGTTCAATTAGACATCGTGATAATCAGTGACCGAGGGAAGATAAGTTGGGTGAACTGCTGAATGGGGAATTCAGTTGTAACATTGATATTGACGAATCAATCATAGACAACCTAATTAGAAACAGGCAACATAGGGTGACTTTCCTTCCTACTCCTTAGGTGATCATTGTACAGCTGGTAACAAGGATACATCTTCATGATGGTAAGGTTGTGCGGCATGCACAAACAGATGAATCTTGACACCCACTTTTTCACATATTGCAGCTCATCAACAGTGTGGTTTAGGTGACAGAGGTGTTATTTATGCTTGTCAATGAAACATACTCAGCCCTCAAGAAATGCTAAGAGTCAATGGCCTCCCTTATGCACTTAACGATTGCCAAAATGGGAGATGCTACTAACATTTACTACTGTGGTCTAGAAAGAACCAAATTAATAAATGTACAATGCTCGCATCACCTTCATTAGCCTTGGCAATACTATCCTTGCCCTGCTCTGAGTTACCAGCACAAAATGGCAGAATTCAATGAGGACACCCATAGTGAAGACACCTAACACACTGCTTCTTAGAATTTTGGATAGCAAAATGACTTCTTAATCCCCTGGAGTAGATAGGGCAGCATGGAGGCTCAGTTGGTTAGCACTGCTGCCTCACAGCGCCAGGGACCCAGGTTCGATTCCAGCCTTGGGCAAATGTCTGTGTGGAATTTGTACATTCTCTCTGTGTCTGCGTGGGTTTCCTCCAGGTGCTCTGGTTTCTTCCCACAGTCCAAAGATGTGCAGATTAGGTGAATTGGCCATGTTAAATTGCCCATAGTGTTCGGTGCTTTAGTCAGAGGAAAATGGCCATGGGTGGGTTACTCTTCAGAGGGTCAGTGTGGTCTTGTTGGGCCAAAGGGCCTGCTTCTACACTGTAGGGAATCTAATCTAATATGGTCCACTGCTGAAAGCCCTTTCACCCCTCGTTCTCCTTCAATAATCAGATAATCCTGCTCTTTGTCACTTTCACTAATTCTTCCCATCAGACTGTAATATGAGAAGAATGCAAATAACTGGACCCATATCTGGGAGGGTGCAAATGGTTCTACACAAAACCCTTGAATTCATGAAAAAGCTTTGCACCACTTGTCAAAATTGGCTCTGGCAACAGTAAATAACTCTGAAAACCATGTAATTGTACAAGGGCAGCATGAGCCAGTATCATGCAAAATTGGGCATGATACAGTTAAGTATTGCAGCAAATATATCTGACACAGAATTCAGGTCCGTCTGCAATTGAAATATGAAATGCTCAAGGTGTTTTGCAGTCCTTGAACAGTCACATTCTTGTACGTTGTTGTCCAAAAAGTAAAAACTCCAAATAAAGACAAACAGATAAAATCATCCTTTCAATAGTTAAGGCATTGATTTATTTTAACAATCGAAACAGCACAATGCTCCAATTTTGTTCATTTATAACATAGTGAGTATTCACTACTTTGTGAAGATTTGCATATTTGGGGTTTGGGATGTGAAACAAGAGAAGTGCACAATTATTTTGTCATAGATTTGATTTTTGTTTGTAACCAGATAGTCCAAAGGCCTGTGTAATATTCCCAGAAACTACTTTTCTTTTCTCTAGCAGTTACAGGTTCATTAGTTGAAGCCTCTTCTGGCAATTTACAGACATTGATTTGAATTCCTTCTGCAGAGGTAACTCATTGACAGTTAAAAGAAAATAAACTGCTTTTCAAAATTCAAATCTTGAAAACTCTATGATGCACACAAAGGCTAATCTAAGCTAAATACAAAAATATAATTCCATATCCATGCAACATTAAAGTTAATTTTGATTGACATTCTACACCCACTTTTACTCATCCCAAAATGACTCTCAGTATTGCCTGACTGCATGTTGCACAAGGAATCAAGGGAGTAATTCAGGTTTTAAAGCTTATTGCCAGGAGCACAGGTTTTTACAAGAAAACTGAGGGCATGGTAGAATGCAAAATCCTTTTAAAAATCCCTAAATCCAAGTTAATAAAAATGGAGTAGTACTTATTCAGTCACCATGAAGTAATAGACCTTGTGCAGTCAAAAACTGGTGGGTTTCTACTTCCATAGGAAAGAGACCCTCATAACATAAGCCCCAAATACTGGTAAACATCATAGAATTCCATTTAATTGCAGTCACTGTGGACTAGTTACTCTGGTTATTCATTACAGTCAGGTTGGCTAAACAGAGCAACTCCAAAAACAGGCATATTGAAGCAAAAGGAAATTTTAATTCCTTGTGCAATTACTAGGAACAGTTAAATAACACATCCAATCTCCAACAGGATTCGAAGCTACAGGATATTGACAACATCTTTCAAAATCCAGTCTCATTGTACAACTGCGGAACTGGCTAATGTGATGAGCAACCTATTAATTTTCTCAAGGCAACAGAAACTTGACATAAAATTCCTATTTAGAGCTTGAATACCGAAGCTTAAAATGTCAAGAACCTTCTTATTCGGCTGAAATGATTCTCATCTTGATACTGAACTTGGATATTCTGGTTAGCAAAATTTTCTTTTACAGTGCAATTTCCATTTTCTCTGTATTATGAAATAATAACTAATAAAGGCTTATCTTTCAAGTACAAGATATGTATCTGTTGGAAATTATGAAGACTATAACAGCTGAAGTCTGAGATGACTGCATTTCATCATCTGAAAACATTATCTGGTTGAATTTCCGATACTTACAGTGAATATAACAACAAAACTGCAAATCATTACTCTGGGATATTCCATGGTTGCTCATTGAAACCTCTATCTGGATGAAAATAACTAATGACTGCCGGCTTGTGAAAACAAAATTAAACTTTTGATGAAAATGAGAAGACACAGTTTAAAAGTTCAGAAATGAGTTCCTGATTCCTAAGAACAATTCTTCCCCCAACCAACACTTACTCAGTGAAATTAGCATACATACTGTCTACTCATTTGTACACTGTCATTTGGAGTGACTGGTGTTAGCCTTTTGCAATCAGTTATTGCTGTGGGAATGACTATTATGGATCCAAAGTTTTAAAATGGATTTGTTGGTTTTTCTTTTTAATATCATTTAATGAACTAAAACTAATGAAACCATGCCTCGATTGAACATTTCATTTTTTTCTTCTGTAACTGAACTGAAAGTATTTTCCACTCAATATATATTCAACATAGAGAGGTGAGGTCACCTAGAAAGCAGGCCCCCCACCCCCCCCCAACTAATTTTGTAATTTCAACAGCAGATGATTCTAAATGAAAAGTGAATGGCTTCATCAGAACTAAGAGCTCTGAAAATGAATCAAGATCTGCATACAATTATTTCTTCTATAAAAAACCATTTCATATTATATTTAAGGAAGATATGATCCTGAGCTAATGGACTAATGCAAAATGAAAAGCTCCACTGAGCAGTCAAATAATTCCACCATACATAAAAAGATAGTGATAAATGAAGGTCTGCAGGAAATTAATGATCAAATGTAAGGGTGAGATAAAGAGATTACTGTCAGTGTTAAGGACAAAACCAGCTTATTAGCACAGTTCAAAAAGTAATATGCATTATGGGAACATAACTGGATTTTCAAATTGTTCAGAATGAGGATCAATTGAGGTCATGGGAAACCATTTATCTTCTTGTATAACATAGAGTTTGCAATACACAAGCTCGGACTATTACTTCATCCTATAGAAACTTTTGAACCTACTCCAAGAAACTCACAATCTCTTCAAGTTCAGTCTTAAAAATATTGGATAACATGCAAGTCCTTGAAATTATTAATCACAGTTTGAAAAAGCTACTAGCCCAGGGACTCTGGGACACAGTAAATTTTGCAAATGACAATGTCAGCTCTTCACAGGATTGTACATTCAGCTTTGATTGAAGACCTCAGAAAATAATTTCAAGGTTGCTGATACATATTTGAATGTTGCTGACTCAGTTTGAATCATCAGTAACCAGTAAACCAGAATCTGATGTGTACAATCAAGCATTTACCAGTCATATAAAGCCGAGTGATTACTAAAATAGGTCATGAAGTTTGTACTTAGCTGCCTGATAATTACAACCTTACAGCTAATGATAAATGTTGTCACTTTGAGAATACATTCATAAACCTCTTCTGGGTATTAAAAGCTATTTATCCCATCTTCATTCCTCCACCTGGATGGATTCTGCATTCAGCCTCATTGTTGCATTTCATTGCCTTTCAACATCATCATTCTGCTGCAAACTTATTCCAAATGTTGATCAATTAGTTCTTTGCGAAGATGAACAGCCTGACAGCAGCCCTCAAGTTACCTTTTGCTAATTTGAACCTGTATTTCTTTGTTTTATTGCTGCCATTCTTAATGTAGTATTCTGGATGTACCTTTTCCATTCTATTTACTGTCTTATATATCACATTAAGAACACTTTCTAGACAACGACTTCCAGGTTGCAAAGCCCAACCCTCCATCTAGTGTTAACTTATAAGTTTGATCCTGAAGGCACAGTGATAGTGTTCCTATCAGAAGGTTCAGGTCCAATTCCCACCTGCTTTAAAGGTATGACATATCTGAACCGGTTGATTATAATAATCTATAACTTTGACTCAACACTTGGCCTTAACTTCGTTGCTCTTTTCTGTTTTGCCTTCTGAAATGGACCATCTCCCTAATTTCTCTGAGCAGAAATGAACATAGTATTCAAGTCGCGTCTGATCAAAGGCGGAGCGTGATCTCTGAATTATGCACAATTGTTTTTGTTTAGATAAGTTAACATTCAGTTGACTTTGATGAGTACTGCACTGAATTAATCAGATAGGGTGACTCTCCTATTTGTCTTTCAACTTCAATCCTTAGCCATTTAAAAACTAATTAAGACCACAAGGCATAGGAGCAGAAATTAGGCCATTCAGTCCATTGAGTCTGGCTGGTAAGTTTCTCAACTCTATTCTGCTGCTTTCTTCCCATAATCCTTGATACTCAAGAACCTAGCTAACTCCATCTTAAACATACTCATTAAGAGTAAATGCATCGACCATTTTTAACTTACAATAGTGCGTGGCATTTTTATGCATTTAATATTAATTATTAATGTTTGGTCCACTTGCATTTTATTTACAAGTGAATAGCTCCAAATAGGTCCCCCTTCTTTAGGTTTCCTTCAATCTTTTCTTCTGAAAATAGCAAGAATTTGTTCAACATTGTACTATTACAGATTAAAAATATAAAAGTAATAAAGCCCCTAGTGCTTGGATAGTTTGACACCTGCAATTTTTGGATTGAGAAGCACCAATGTATTTAGAACAGTGGATGCAATAGTTTTAACAAATTTATACTATAGGATTTTAAGATTAACCCTCAATCTTGAGACAGAAGGATTGTCATACACTTTTAATTAAATAGAAATGTTAATGCCTAAAGCACTGCTTGTAAAAATAATTTAGAATAAACCTAACTTAATTCCAGCTAACACTTTCCTAAGGCAAAATCTGAATACCAGCTTTAACAGATTTCCCATGAATTGAGGCTGGGCAGAAAGCCTATTATGAGATCTTCACATTGGCCATAGTAAGAACTAAGGAGTCAATGTTTGCCCATCTTTTGAAGTTATTGTGCCACCTTCCTAACACAAGTCAACATAGCTTACCAGAACAAGGAATTTAGAAATAAGTAAATATTTAATAGAATACTTTTGGCATTATAACAGGCTAAGTTTCAACAAATAACGAAATCAATTTATTAAAAAGCAATATTTTCATTAATTAACTTTGCCAAACTTCACAAATCAGTCATATTATTGCCTATGGAATGGATGGTGGGATTAGACTCCAAACTGTAAGTTATATTATGTCTAAACATTTCAATTTAGGACAACCACTACAAGAATCTTCATGTGCCTGAATATATATGTAAATATTATTGCTTGTAAGATGGACCTGACAAATCAGTAGAGATTCACATCCCATTGAACCAACATAGTCTCTACAGTGTTCACCACTGAAAAGAATTCACTTCATAGGGACCAGGCAGCTATAGAGGAAATAAGTAAACAAAAAATAAAAAAGAATATCTTGCAAACTAAACAGTTGCAAAGACTGTTGTTAGAATTCCTACTATGGCTTTTATGAAGTGCTAAAACTGTACAGATTTAATTTCAGTTTAAGGTGAATTAGAAATTGTTTTACTATGCCTTTGTATTTAATAATAACTCTTGTACTTTTGACCCAGTTGAATGCCATTGATGCAAGAAAGCCCTGAGATGGCTGTGCTCTAGATAAAAACTAGCAGTTTTTAAAGTGTTTAAAGACATAACTAAGTGAAAAGAAATCTAACATGGAGGCTTCTGTACTTAAGCAAAGAAGTCAGTTCTGTGTATTCAAGGAGAGAAAAGAACAGAATTGGGTATGGACAAGTCACTCTGTAAAGGGAAGTCAAGCTCAAGGACAGGTTCCAAGAGAGTATCATCTGACTTATGGTGTATGACTGTCAGTGACACCTATACTTGGACTGAGAGGCTGTATTTGTACACATGTCATAGACCGGAGCTGTGACCTGTGCGGCCAGACCCAGAATAAAAAAGAATGCCTTGCCAGAGTGTATGTTAAACATAAACCTATCAGATTGAAATCCAGAGTACCATGATTAAACTGGATCACATCTTTTGAATTGATCTTAAGATAGAAACCTATATTGTTTAGAACCATTATCCTACTTGTTTAGTTTACCCATTTAGTTACTTTTGTTTTTTTCTCAAGTTTGCGTCATTAAAATTGTATGGGTGTTACATTTTAATCCTGTAACCCTGTCATTATTTTCTTACCCTTGGTTTTTCCACATACTATATTCTTTAAATTATTAGGGTCCATCAACCATATTATTACAAATATCCAACTAGTCCAACATTCTCATAATGGGGATCATAACAGCCTTTAGTACCAGAATTTGTGAGCAGCAGTTTTCGTGAGTGTTGGTTACCCAGTGACAGATAGTTTGCCTATCGCTGGTAAATCTGCTATTTGTCAACAGCATCTTTCTTCATGCAGTGCAAATGGTGGCTGCTATGGATTCTGCTCTGTACTAATGAGACTTTTCAAAAGCTGCTGACCTATTCCTGCCACAAAACCTTTGGTAGTCACATATCATAAAGTGTTGAATCTTAGTTACAAGTGGTTTACCAAGCTAACTAGTTTAAACCAGAATATTGACAGCAGTGAATAATAATAAATGCAGGCCTCCAGGCAACAGTGAAGTTCTAACCTGCTTCAACACCTACTGCAGTCTTTCAGAGAAAATGAAAGTGTTTGTAAAATTAATAGGGTATTGACTGCAATAGCACCTTGAAACTGGAAGTTTATTGCAGTTGAAGGTCTGAACATCATAAGTTTTTCTATTACACACATTTCAGTTAAAGGTGATTAATTGGTTAAACCATCCACTGAAATGAGTTTGTATTTTTGAAGTAAGTGTGTCCAAACTTAAATTTTCTACATAAATCAGTAGATTGCTTACAGTCAGAGCTCAAAGCAAAATTGTAAACATAATAAAAGGGTTTGGGGGTTGGAGGGCAGGAATAGCTTCTTCACTGTATCAGGAAACTTCACTTAATACTTTTGGTAAAACTTTATTATTCAAGTTTAGATGTAAATAACCTTATTTCTGTCTGAAATAATTTTCATGGAAGATACAGAAAGAATGTGTAGGTGTGATAAAACAAAGAAACAAACATCACAAAATTACATGCATGATGAAAGTCAGGGACACGTCCCAATTGTTTAAAAGACTGAGGCAGTGGTTCCTTTTGTTTTCCTCAGGGTCGAGATTTTTTTTTAAAAAAAAGAAATCGAACAATTGAGGGGTTTGGAAACCAGAAAGAAACTGTAAAAATTATGATTCATTTTCAGATTCTCAGAAATATTGAATTGTTTACAGTTCCTGGAAACACTGCCTCTGCACTGAAACAAGATTGTTTTTCATTATAAGACTGATGTAGGATGCTACTGGAAAATGCAATAAACTAAGTCAACAGTAAACAGCGATTCCAACATCACTTGATAAGAACCAAGAACTTTCAAACTGTTTCACTTGAAACATAATATTGAAAAGCAATTAACAAATGTGCATATAGTCTTTTCAAGCTTAACAATATGAATTAAGAGCTTTGATAGATAACACAAGGTACATTAATATTCATTAAGTGGAATGCATAGTGCTACCCTCTTTTCCCCCTATTTAAGCATGAAAATATGTTCAGCTACTTTTCATCCATACTTTGCAATAGCAACAACCTTATTTATTTCATGTTGGTATTCAGGGCTACTAGTGAAAGAAAAAAAAATCTAATGAAATAGAAATAGGTGCTTCATTACTTCTTTTGCTACATTTGCACATGTAAACAGCTAGAAAAGAATCAGCATTCTGACTCTAAAGCATAATGCAATATTTTTGTTGCATACTTTATAGAAAAAATTATACAATGTGTCAGGCACCATCATTTTCAAATGTTTTACATTTACTCTTTTTTAGAAAAATAATATTCTGATTGTTCTCCCAAATTCTAAAATGCAACATGTACTCATTGTGTTACAGGACTAAAAGTTCTATTCTTTAGGTTTGCAATTTTTATCAGATTGCACACTTCTATGCAGGCCCCTCTGAATGTGTGTCATAAAGTCATACTTGTCTGTACAGAAATGCTGGCATATGCTACACTGGAAAGGTCCACTTTCACCATGACAACTCATATGCAATGCATACATCACTTCATCCATAAACAGAATGCTGCAATGAACACACTTTGTCAGTGATTCATCTTGTGTGCCTCGGTCAACTTTGTCCGGAGTTTTTACCGCATTTTCCACGCTCTCCTCCGTCGTGGTGACCGATGCATTAACTTTGTCCTTTGCAGCACCATTTGCAGCTGGTCCTGATCTGGAATGTTTCGTTGCCAGATCCAAAGGAATGTCATTGTCAGACCCAAGGGATGAGAAAGTCGGAGGCAGGTTAAAGGCAGGATAAGGCACAAAGTTTTGGCAAGGATTTGGTAGGCCAGACACATGATAGTGTGGATTCCCAGCGACAGACAATTTATATTTACTCCAGAACCTCAACCAATCAGCTTCATTTTGTAAATCACTATGCACAAACTGAAATCCAAACAAAGGATACTGGTATTTTTCAATAGGGCTTCCTGGAGGTGAGTAATTTGGATGCTTTGTAGGTCTAAGGTATTTTTCAATAGGACTTCCTCGTTCTGAACTTCCTTTCCCATCTGAAACAGACAAACAATTTCCTGGGTCTGCACTGCTTTCCTGAGGGCTCTTGACTTGAACGTGCAGGGGCTGCATTCTTCGATGAAGGTCTACAGTCTGGCCAACCACCAATGTGGTCTGTCCCTGATGTGGCTTGTTTACTGAACCATATATGTCAAGTTTGCTCAGATTAGGCTGCTGTTGCTGTTCCCGGTGCTGACCCTCAGACGAGAGCTCCTCTGTTTTCCTTTCTAGTGAGCTGTCATTCAGCTGCTCCTCATTGCTTACTCTCTGCTGTTTATTGACCTGTTCTGGCTGCAGCACTTCAGGGTTAAGACGCTTCCTTGTCCGTCTACGAATGATCTGCTCCCCATTACTCTGCTTTATAATATTTAAAGGCCTTGGAGTCTAGAAAGAAACAGAAACAGGAGATCTTAATTTACACAGCTCATACCATTTGTCAATAAATTGGAACTCAATACAGACCAATCAATTATGAGGATCGATTCTTTTTCTGCTATTCTTTGACGTGGGTGTCAATGGTTGGCCAAGTATTCACTAACCGCTTGTCCTAGAGAAGGTGGTAGTGAGCACTCTTCTTGAATGACTGCAGTTCAAGTGGTGCAAGACCACAGCAAGGTGGAGTAGAAGGTGGAGTAGAATTAGGAACTTATTCAGGAGCTTGGTTGGGAGTGGGTGGTGACAGGAGTGCAGTGGACAAGTTGCTCAAGATAAAAAAAGCTGAGAACAGAAGTGAGTCAAACAGTCAGGGCAGGCAGGGACAAGGTAGGACTAATAAATTAAACTGCATTTATATCAATGCAAGGGCCCAACAGGGAAGAAACAGAAGGGGCCCAACAGATGAACTCAGGGCATGGTTAGGAACATGGGACTGGGATATCATAGCAATTACAGAAACATGGCTCAGGGATGGGCAGGACTGGCAGCTTAACATTCCAGGATACAAATGCTACAGGAAAGATAGAAAGGGAGGCAAGAGAGGAGGGGGAGTAGCATTTTTGATAAGGGATAGCATTACAGCTCGGCTGAGGGAAGATATTCCCGGAAATACATCTAGGGAACTTATTTCAGTGGAACTGAGAAATAAGAAACGGATGATCACCTTATTAGGATTGTATTATAGACCCCCTAGTAGTCAGAGGGAAATTGAGAAATTGTAAGGAGATCTCAGCTATCTGTAGGAATAATAGAGTAGTTATGGTAGGGGATTTTAACTTTCCAAACATAGACTGGGACTGCCATAGTGTTAAAGGTTTAGATGGAGAGGAATTTCTTAAGTGTGTACAAGACGATTTTCTGATTCAGTATCTACTAGAGAAGGTGCAAACCTTGACCTACTCTTGGGAAATAAGGCAGGGCAGGTGACTGAGGTGTCAGTGGGGGAGCACTTTGGGGCCAGCGACCATAATTCTATTTGTTTTAAAATAGTGATGGAAAAGGATAGACCAGATCTGAAAGTTGAAGTTCTAAACTGGAGAAAGGCCAATTTTGATGGTATTATGCAAGAACTTTCGAAAGCTGATTGGAGGTAGATGTTCACAGGTAAAGGAACGGTAGGAAAATGGGAAGCCTTCAGAAATGAGACAACAAGAATCCAGAGAAAGTATATTTCTGTCAGGGTGAAAGGGAAGGCTGGTAGGTATAGGGAACAGGGTGTAGGTTTGCTCGCTGAGCTGTAGGTTTGATATCCAGACGTTTCTAGGTAACATCATCAATGGCGCCCTCCAAGTGAAGCGAAGCTGTTGTCTCCTGCTTTCTATTTATATATTTGTCCTGGGTGGGGTTCCTGGGGTTTGTGGTGATGTAATTTCCTGTTTGTTTTCTGAGGGGTTGATAGATGGTATCTAGATCTATGTGTTTGTTTATAGCGTTGTGGTTGGAGTGCCAGGCCTCTAATAATTCTCTGGCATGTCTTTGCTTAGCCTGTCCCAGGATAGGTGTCTAGTCCCAGTCGAAATGGTGATTTTTTTTCCTCCGTGTGGAGGTCTTAGAGGGAGAGAGGGTAGTGCTTTTTTGTAGCTAGCTGGTGTTCGTGTATCCTGGTGGCTAACTTTCTTCCTGTTTGTCCTATGTAGTGTTTGTGGCAGTCCTTGCATGGAATTTTGTAGACGACGTTGCTTTTGTCCATGGGTTGTACTGGGTCTTGTAAGTTTGTTAGTTTTTGTTTGAGAGTGTTGGTGGGTTTGTGTAACACTCTCAAATGAAAACTAACAAACTTAAAAGACCCAGTACAACCCATGGACAAAAGCAACGTCATCTAAAAAATTCCATACAAGGATTGCCACAAACACTACATAGGACAAACAGGAAAAAAGTTAGCCACCAGGATACACGAACACCAGCTAGCTACAAAAAGGCACGACCCTCTCTCCCTCTAAGACCTCCACACGGAGGAAAAAAACCACCATTTCGACTGGGACAACATATCTATCCTGGGACAGGCTAAGCAAAGACATGCCAGAGAGTTCCTAGAGGCCTGGCACTCCAACCACAACGCCATAAACAAACACATAGATCGAGATACCATCTATCAACCCCTCAGAAAATGAACAGGAAATGACATCACCACAAACCCCAGGAACCCCATCCAGGACAAACATATAAATTGAAAGCAGGAGACAACAACTTCGCTTCACTTGGAGGTTGCCACTGATGATGTTACCTAGCCAGATAATGAAACTTCTTGATATCAAACCTACAGCTCAGTAAGCAAACCTACACCCTAAACCTCAACCTGAGCTACAAACCTTCACAAACCTTGCAAGGATGTGGGTTTCTAT
>NC_057713.1:114166809-114233084 GCF_004010195.1 Chiloscyllium plagiosum | reverse complement strand
GATAGGATAGTGAAGAAGGCGTTTGGTATGCTTTCCTTTATTGGTCAGAGTATTGAGTATAGGAGTTGGGAGGTCATGTTGCAGCTGTACAGGACATTGGTTGGGCCACTGTTGGAATATTGCTTGCAATTCTGGTCTCCTTCTTATCGGAGAGTTGTTGTGAAACTTGAAAGGGTTCAGAAAAGATTTACAAGGATGTTGCCAGGATTGGAAGATCTGAGCAACATGGAGAGGCTGAACAGGCTGGGGCTGTTTTCCCTGGAGCATTGGAGGCTGAGGGGTGACCTTATAGAGGTTTACAAAATTATGAGGGGCATGGATAGGATAAATAGACAAAAGTCTTTTCCCTGCGGTCAGGGAGTCCAGAACTAGAGGGCATAGGTTTAGGGCGAGAGGGGAAAGATATAAAAGAGACCTAAGGGTCAACGTTTTCATGCATAGGGTGGTACGTGTGTGGAATGAGCTGCCAGAGGATGTGGTGGAGGCTGGTACAATTGCAACATTTAAAAGGCATTTGGATGGGTATATGAATAGGAAGGGATTAGAGGGATATGAGCCGGGTGCTGGCAGTTGGGACTAGATTGGGTTGGGATATCTGGTCGACGTGGACGGGTTGGACTGAAGGGTCTGTTTCCATGCTGTACATTTCTATGACTCTATCTATATAATTGTTCCCAAGTTTTTTTTTTCGTGTGAGTGTAACACATGGTATAAGTTTATACTTGCTCTTATTTGTTTTGAAGAAAACATTGTATCAGCATGAGGTAACTAGACAAGTAAACAGATGGATTTGTAACAATGAACAAAGGACAGGCAAGGTCAGAACTCCAATTGTGATGCAAGTGAATACAGATTAGGGAGATAGAGTTTAATTATCTGCTTTCCCCGAAGAAAGAAAATCAATAGTCTGCATTACTGAAGGTGGAGCTTTGAAGTTGTATTTTCAGCCACACCTCACATCATGTCTGCATGACTTATGAGTACTTGAACCTACAGCTGTGGGAAGCATTCTTTCAAACTCTCTGCCTGGGAAAATGCAGCTTCAGTTAGAGAGGCAAAGAAGATTTTAGAAATTCTACAGATTACGAGAGATCCTACAGATTTCTAGAAATACTGAATTATTGGCTGATTCATGGGAAGTTGCACAGTTGTGCACAAAATGTGGGCTGGATATTCCCAAGGATTTTGGGGCTCCCAGGTTTTCAACAAATCGCAGGTAGAGTCTGCACTGACGTGGACTCAACCTGCATTCTTTTGAAAAGTTGGGATCCCAAACTCGAGGCGCAACATCCTCAAGGTAGACTCCTTTGTGCAGGCTCTGTGTCCACTTATGGATGTCTCCTATGCTTGTCCAATGAAATGTTAGCAGCTCTGGAGTTTAGGCAGCTCTACTGGGAGAGGGGGGCACCGCTGAGGCATGCAGGACCTATTCGAGCATCTTGATTGAACGTATTGAAGGATTTTTGAGGGGGGAGGGGGTGTCATTAGGCCTCTTAAATTGGAGGGAAAACACTCCAGATGCATTGCTTTGGGAGGGGTGGGGGGCGCACAACTTTTCGAGGTAGAGAGCTTCTGGCTCTGATAATCTCCCTCAGCCTACTGCAGGGAGATCAGCCCCGCTGAGCTGGTGGTTTCTGCATGTGAAGGGAAGCTGCTCACCTGTGGTAAGATGCCACAAAATTTCCCTCGATTGGGTCAGTGATCACTTTTATTGGCTACTCACTTTGGTGGTGCAGTAGCCATTCTGGCTCCCTGCCCAGCCATTGATAGCCTACCCATAGTTAAAAGAGTGTCAGGGAACCATCCCACCACTGCTCCCATCTATCTTACTGCCTTTGGCTTCAAACCTAAACATGACAGGGCCAGGAAAATTCAGCCTAATGAGTTAACTGTACACGGAGTTCTTTAATTTCAAACAATCTTCCATTCTGAAGAAGGGTTAGACCTGAAACATTGACTTCTCCATCTCTTGATGCTGCCTGGCCTGTTGTGTTCTTCCAGCCTCCTGCTTGTCTATGTTGGATACCAATATCTGCAGTTTATTTTGTCTCTAACCGAGTTAGTATCAGTGCCAGCAGCAGTAGGTTTGACAGTGATAGATGTGAAGTCTAAGGCTGGCATGTATGAACTCTTAGCCCAAAGGCAAAGTCTGCTTCTTCCCCAACTCTTTTCCCATCCATTGGAAATAAATGGGTCACAGTCACTGAAAGATTTCCCTCCATGCCACCCTTCATACTAATGCTTCCTGGAAGCTGGTGGTAAGTTTGAAGAAATGGTGGTAAAAGCCCAATTAAAATTTGCCAACGGTGATATAGGCTATCTCCTAATTGCACGTCCTACATCAATGGCGATTGGTAAAGAAAAAGTGCAAAGTTTATTGGGAATTTACAGTATTGTCATCGCAAAACAATTTTAAACTCTAGTAAACCTGACAGTAGACCAACATTCCATCCTAAATGCAAAGGAGGGATCAGATAAGCAGAGATATGCATCTTTGAAATTGAACAAGAGATCAATGTTGAAAGATGCAGAGTCAGACAATCTGTACTGCTCGGGACAACATTATTCTGTTTTGACCTTGCTTTTCAATTAGGCTTGGCACTAATGAACTACCAGATGTCAATGACCTATCTCATGTGTGATAGTGGTCGTGTTCCCTGGAACAGAGCTTATGGATACTTATGATTACTCCTACAGATAGATGGGAAGGAGCACTAGTATAACATCCATCTCTGAGGAATTCAGGAATCCAACATGTGCATGTTTATCAGCAATAGTGGCTGTTAGCATTATTGGAATTTTACACAAAATATTTTTTCTTGGGCTCAGCATCGCTAACCATTATTGTAATGAACCCTCAGTCCCCTAAAAACTGGAGGGTATTTTGCCCACCCAATTTACAGGTGTATGTAGCCAGACTTAGAGCAGGTGTTGAACGCTTACTACATTCTAGGTAGTTGGACATATCACATGCCATCATGTGATCTACTCCAATTTGGTAGCAGATGACTTTCTTGACTCTCTCACCCCTGAAAAAAAAAGAGTTGCAGACCCTCAAAAAAAAATGGACAGATATGTCCCCATCATGGAGAAAGTGAGGACTGCAGATGCTGGAGATTAGGGCCAAGACTGTGGTGCTGGAAAAGCACAGCAGGTTAGGCAGCATCCGAGGAGCAGGAGAATCGATGTTTCGAGTAAGAGCCCTTCATCAGTCATTCATCCCCAACATGTGCTATAGTCGCATTCAACCAATGAAAGAAAAAGGTTTTTGAACTATACATTGTCTGCCTGGTGTGCTGTGTAGATCAGCGAAGTATTTTCTATGGCTGGCAGAAATAGCTAACCATAATCAATTCTACTTTGTGCCCATCCATATATGCTGTGACCAGCAGGAAAAGAAATCAGTAACTAATCCATCATCTGCTCCATGTGCAAGAGCAAATTTGGTTTCAGCAGTATCATATCACAAGTCTGCTACTGCTTCTGCAGATAAACGTTATACTTTTAATGATTCTTTAAGTGATTACAATTTGATTGTGTGAATTCTAAAATAAAAAAAAATCTTTAAATAATGCAATTTCAGATTGTGCAAGTAGATGTCTTTGAAATTGTGTTCAGGCCATGCACGGAGGTGAGCTAGTCAACTGGATCATAACGGTTTGGTTCAATTAACCCATCAGCTATACTTCTGGTTGCATTTTTAATATTAATAATACATCTGAGAGACCTTCACTTGTGGCAGGGACATTTATCATCTGAATCAATACACTATGCTATTGTATAATACGAGAACCACAATGGGAGAGGGTGAATATATTTAACATGGGTATATGAGTACAGGCATTTAAGACACAGCTGAAAATTTTGCAAGATTTTAAATATATTTTTACTTCCTCCTCTTCTGAAAAGCATCTTATCCTTGAAGTGGTCTGACGGTTTTCCAAAAGAGGCAAGGTCAGAAGAGAAGCTGCTGGGGCAATGACTGGGGAAAGGCAGGTACTTGTGGAGATTTGAGCAGGTTGATTGACAGCATTGGGTGCACAATACCAGACATGGAGGTTGGATAGAATGCAAGGCTAATTATACTGGACTGTGCTGTGACTTTCTCATGCTGGGGCTGTTCAGAAATAGTTCCAGTCAGGTCATTATTCATTAGTGTTACCCTAACTGCAAACCGTTATGTCTAACCGTCTACATTCCATGAAAGGAATACAGAAGTTTCACTTCCTGCAGCAAATAATCATTTGCTTCAATGAATCACTTAAACCATTCTGCAATGTGGAACTGCGCTGTGCTGAAATTTCAGACCTCCTCCATTTTTACTTTCTACAGCAGTTTCAAAATATTTCCAGCAAGAGGAAAACAATGCTGAATTCTTTGGTTCTCCCCATACCATCAGTGAGTATTCCTTTAGGTTAGCATTGTAAAAACAAAGCCTCCAGTTAGTCAAACAACCTTCATTTACAGGTGCTGGGGCAAATATAACTTGAGGTAGTTGCTTGTCCTTCTGAAGCTTGTACACTACCCTATTACAAAACCTCCAATGTCATGGCTTGTCATAGTATACAAACCCATTCTAAGTGTATGTAACGTGCAAAAACTGATCACTAGAATATTAAAATCTCTCAATGTCTAATGAAACTTAGATTATCATGAGTAAAAGTTTATTTGTGTTGCAATTTTTGTATATAGAGTCTTTATTCATTGGTTCAGCTGCTGAAACCCTCATCTATGTCTTTTGTTCCCGAAGGCTTGGCTATTCCAAAATTCTGCTGCTTGTGTCTTAACTTGCAGCAAGTTCCATTTCCCTATCGTCCTTGCACTGGCTGACGAACATTGGCTCTCAATCTTGCAACATCTTTGTACTGAAGTTCTCATACTCGTTTTGGGTCCCTCAATATGGCCTTTCCCTTCCTGGTTTCCCTGGTCTAATTAGGTATTAATGCCCTCTTGGCTGTCTATACTTCTTTAATCAAGGTCTCCCAAGCATCCCAGATTTTAGTCACACTATCATTGGTGGCTGTGCCTTCAATCACTGGGCCTCCGAGGATTGAGTACTCTCCTTACACTTCTTCAGCTCATTTACCCTCTTTGAGAAACACCTGGGAGACTATTATTTTTGACCAAGCTTCTGAACATCTGATCTGCTCTGCTTTGGGTGGTCTTGTGATGCTCCTGTGAAGAATCTATGAAGAATGCATTGCTATTCCAACTTAATCTCACATCAGTTTGATGCTGCAGTGTTTCAAAGTTTATATCAATATCTGTAAATTTTTCTTAATGTTGCATATGCTGCACTTTCTATTGCACTGATTGACTCTGGGCTCAGGAGGGTCCCCGGTCCAAATCACTATCAAATGCCAACTGGATTGCAGAGTCACGTATGTCAACTTCAGATTGAACAGAAGCAGTCTGCTCATGATGCCTCCAATTAGACAAACAGTTTTCTGATATACAGTGCCATCAGGCCAGGGTCCTGTCTGCCAAAAGATACTGGGAAAACATGGGCCATGGTGCGCTAAATGCCACATGGTGAGCACAAACTCGGGTGAACAAATATAGCATTGCCAGTTTCTACAGACATTCCCCATCCAAGTGAATGACTGCCTGGGAAGATGTTGGAAAAAGTGAGAGGGGAATCTCAAATGATCACAGGTTAACACTTTTTTCTATTAGTTCATGCCTAGAACAACCATCAGATAATATTCCATTCTAACACTTAACAATATTTCAAATGGACTTTTTTTCCTCAAGTTCTTTTTCTTTGCAATAGGTACACGCACATTGATCCCTTATTATTCAATAGCATTACCGATCACCTCATGTTCAATGAAAATGTATAGGCCACTTCACTGCTTCTCTTTGATCACAGAAGTTTATAATTATTTTCCTGCAGAGGAAATTTGGCAGTAATATCCACAAAGAACAGTCCAGCTACAGAAAGTGTCTTGGCATTGTTTTCTTCAGGTTTGAAATCAGGAGTCACACAACATCAGGTTATCATCCAACAGGTTTATTGAAAATCACAAGCATTTGGAGTGCTTCTCCTTCGTCAGTTCCTTCACCTGATGAAGGAGCGACACTGTGAAAGCTTGTGATTTTAAATAAACTTGTTGGACGATAACCTGGTGTTGTGCAACTTCTGATTTGTCCACCCCAGTCCAACACCGGCACCTCCACATCATGGCTTTTCAGGTTCAACTATGGATTCTTCTTATTGACCGTAACACTGAAATGAAAGTTGGAAGTTCTGAAAGTTGCTAAATATGTTAACAAGGCTCCCTAAGGAAAAACAGAATGAGAGAGATTTACATCCAATTATTCAGCGCATGCCTTGAAAGTGAGGAAGAGATGACCTAGTGGTATTAACATTGGACAGTTAACATAGAGACCCAGGTAATGTTCTGGGGATGCGGGTTCAAATCCCGCCATGGCAGATTGTGGAATTTGAATTCATTTGAAATCTGAAAGTAAGACTCTAATGATTACCGTGAATCGATTGTCAGAAAGGCCTACCTGGTTCACAAATGGCCTAAATGTGACTCCGGACCCACAACAATGCGGGCCAAGCTAGCGATGCCCTCTTCCCATGAATCAATAAAAGGAAGGAGATAGAAAGGAAAAATGAAGATGATCATACATGAGAAAAGAAAAAAGACTGACCAAAGAGAAGCAGAATATTGGAGATTAAGGGAAATAAATAGTGAGATTAACAGTTAAAATAATTTTCCTGTACAAATGTGTGTGAAGGTATCCCCAGCAATAACATGTAAATCTTGATATTTCAGCTTCTACATTAACTCCACATGCATTGCCCATCTATATTTTATTTTCTGCCAAATAATTAAAAAGTGATTGATAATCTAAGCCTCTTACTTCTTGGTTTACTGATTAGCTGATCAACCTACCTGATGATTTCACTGTCGCTGCATTCCACTATCAATGACAGCAGCGACGTATTCAAAGTCATGATGAAAAAAAGGGAAATTGCCATTGCAAAGCCTGCAAAGCTTTGTGAGTATAATGTTTCAAGTTTAACAGCAAGCACCGTTCCTTCACAACAAACTGCAAAATTTGGGTCAATAAAGTATGTGATAAATCAGAGGCTATTCATTGAATTTTTTAAATTTTCAAAGAAATTTATAGGCTAAGACCAAACACATACTTCAGAAAATTTGATATTAAACAGACCTTACAAAAGGAAAGTAATGCACAGATGTGAACGGAAAACAAAAATTCCCTGGTCAAATCCAACACCATCACAATAATAGAACTAAAACTTAAAATATAAAATGATGTAAAATAAATATGAAAGAAACCGGTTTATGCAAAATGCTAGGCATGTTGAGAATAACCTGTCAGGCACAGTAACAGGTCATGAGATTCAGCCCTCGATGTCCATGGAACATTTCATTTATAGGATGTTGTCATTGCTGACCGGGTCAACATTTATTGCCCATGCCTAATTGCTCTGGGGAAGGTGGTGGTGGTGAACTACTTATTGAACTACTGTAGTCCTTGCAGTGTAGGAAAACTCACAGTGGTGACAGGAAGTGAATGACACAATGACAGTGAAGGAACAAGTGATATAGATTCAAGTCAGGATGGTGTGCGATTTGGAGGGGAACTTGCAATTGGTGGTATTTCCATATATCTGCTACCCTTGTCCTTCTTGGTGTAGTGGAAAGTGCTGATGATGGGCCCTTGGTGAGCCATTGCAGTACATCTTGTAGATGATACAGACTGCTGTCACTGTACATTGATGGTGGAGGATTGCATGCCCAAGAGTTTGGGTGGGATGCCAATCAAGCAGGTTGCTTTGTCCTAGATTGTGTAAGCTTCATGAATATTCTTAAGACTACATGGATCCAGGCCAATGGGAAATCCTTCAAAAGGAGGATCAGCTTTGGGGAATCGTAGCAGAAGTTTCAGCCTTTGACCTGCACTAATAGGCAGTTTCTGGTCAATTGTGGCAATACTCGATATCTAATGATTCAGATACAATCTGAAACGTTGAGAGTATAACAATATTATCAGAGTATGTAGAATAAAGTTTTAAGAGTAAGGAAGTACTTGCTCAAACTGGAGCAGCACCATCCACTCCCAAAGACAGGAAGAGGTTTTTGATACATTTAGAGAGAACGATGTAACTTTCATATCTCAACACCAAATGGAAAAGGCAATTGGTCTCCTCTGGGCTTGAACAGTTCTCTTTAGTAGAAATTTGGGACCTTTCCAAGGGACTCAAAGGCTCATAGCTACCTTCAGTATTAAGGTGATTGAAATTTTACCCAAGGTACAATCTGTGAATGGGTACCCAACCGAAATTACACCAGGCATTTCCCCCAATGCAGGACAGTGAACTACACATGACATAAATGTACTCCTCTCTCATCACCTCGCCCTTCTTTCCATCTCTCCAGAATGCCTGATTCCTTCCACAAGGTAAAATCGAGGTATAAATTGGCTTTTGCATACACAATGTATCCACTTTCCATTCTTTCCAGAGTTGAGTGGTTACAGATATTACGAGGTTTGCAAAAGCAATGAAATGTTTAATGCAGAGTTCAAATATCATTAGATCATGCATTGCTGGGCTGGGTGGATTTTGTCAACTTTAACTTATGATCAATATCCTAGCCAATAGCAAAACTGTCACATAAAGTGCTCCCTTACATCCTACTAAAATATCACTCCAAATGTCAACCATCATCATTCTTCACAAGAGTCAATTGCTTACAACTGGGCATAAATTCATAAATTCATTGGTGATCACTGTTATTGTCAAGCTATTACTTTCAGCTGCACATTGTACCTTATGAATTGTAAGTGCCAAAACTTAAATACAATAGAATAGTCTGAAGGAGCAGTCATTCAAATAAGAATATGTTCCTCACAATTAGATGGTCGCACAGTTATTCAATTCTACTTATCATCACTCAAATATTCTTACCGGTGCTCTTCCAAGAATTGAACAAATGACAACTTACTTCTGAGTCTAAGCGAGCAGTTACGAATGATGTATGGAATAAATAAATTCTGCTGTCAAGATTTATTCACACAGATTCTGGGAAAGGAATGGTGCTTGATGTTCCTCAAACTGACAGCTGTCCACAATTCTTCATGAGCTTTTGAACATCAACATCCTGGCACAGAGTGTCCTCACTACACAATATTGCCAGTGCAGCCTGAGGTGCAGTTTCGAAGCACTTGATAGATGACAATGTGGGGTGCATGTGGCTAGTTCTCACTGAGAGTGCCAAGATGTGGGTGAACAGTTTCTGACACTGAGGTCATTCAAGTGGTGAGCTGAATCACCCAGCTGGTCGCTCTGGCTTCATTTTTCCAACATCCAGATGGTCGCATGAGTTTGGTGAGTTAGGTGTCTGGATCTTAATGAGGTGAGTTGTGGTGTTAAAAAGGCATTTAACAATCAATATGACTGTCAATTTGCATTTCGCTACTGCCTGGTGAGAATCTCACCATGCCACTGGTGAAAAGCAGAGAAGATAGAGCAGGATGATATCAGTGTTGAGATGGGCTTCACCAGACATGTTCCCAGTTCTGCCAGTGCATCATACCATAGGTCACATCAATCAGACCTCAATAAGATTTCACTGTGTTCCTGAAAAAGCAGCAAGCATGTGAAATTCACTATTGCGGGGACCGGTGAAAGCATTGGCAACTTTACAGATCTCCTCACTGTATGTTTTTAGAGTGTATGCTTCCTACAAAGACAGTATTTAGTCAATAACGCTTATTTTAAAGTTTAGTCAAGAAATATTTTCTGAAGTCTTGCTGCCTGACTTGGGTTAAAGTAGGCCAAAATACATATATTAGAAAGAAGGTCCAAGGTGTTTAGAGACATTGCAAACTGCAAGCATACTAAGAGTGACTCCAAAGTCCCAGAAAAGTGGTGAGAAGGTAAATGTGTAAAGAATATGCCTTTAGCTGTCCATTTACTTTCAAGATGAGAGATTTGGGCTCTTTAGGACAGCATTTCTACCTGGATAGCTGGCCCATGTGATTCACCTTGTCATGGCTTTGATAGTGGAAGGTTTCCTAAGATAGCTGTGAAACTCACAGGTAATAGTTTGGCAGGATCCAGGAAATACAGAACAGCCACAAGTAGCAAGACATTATAGTTCACTACCTAGCAATGCAGATGGGAGCCTGGAGTCAGATTGAAAATAACAAAATCATGGGGATTTTAAAACAAGGTTGGAAGATTTGCCTAGCCTGAAGGATTCAGGTTCTCTTGGAAAAATGACATCATGAAAGACAGTTCTGGAATTGCACATTTCCAGGCTGTAAAATAAAATAATCAGAAGTAAACCATTGGGAGCTAGGAATCAGGTTAGATCAATTTTGGGAGAATTACTTATCTACTTAAAGGACAACACAGAGTCATAGTCATAGAGTCACGGAAACAGACTCTTCAGTCTCACCAGTCCATACCAAACTTTATCCCAAACTGAATTTGTCCAACCTACCTGTACCTGGCCTACATCCCTCCAAACTTCTCCTCTTCATCTACTTATCTAAGTGTTTTTCAAATGTTGTAACTGCTCACGTCCACCACCTTCCTCAGAAGGTTCATTCTACATGCAAACCACCCGCCATCTAAAAACATTTGCCCCTCATGTCTGTTTTAAATCTCTCTCTCCCCTCACCTTAAAAATGTGCCCCCCCAGTCTTGAAATCCCCCATCCTAGGGAAAAGATATTAACCCAATCTATACCCCTCATGATTTTATGAACCTCTGTATGGTCACCTCTCAACCTCCTATGCTCCAGTGAAAAAAATCTCAGCCTATCCAGCCTTCCTTTTCAACACAAACCTTACATGCCCAGCAACATCCTGGTAAATCTCTTCTGAACTCTGTCTAGCTTAATAATATCTTTCCTATAACAGGGTGACCAAAACTGGACAAGTACTCCAGAAGAGGCCTCACCAATGTCCTGTGAAGTGTGTTTCCTCAGTTATGCTAAACATAAGAGGATGCCATACCATTCTGTGGTTTAAAGTATAAGCTGCCTACACTGCAATACTGCTTCTATTCTTTAGCCTAAAATCATACTGTGCCGTCCTTTCAGTATTAACTGGAAATTCAAATTTCATTATAAATGTTATCGGTCTCTATGGAGATAAAACAGAAGTAAATAATATAGATGTGTTAAAGGGGAAACAAAGTAAATAAGTCAGGGAGAAGGGAATAGAGGATTGCAATGATATTGGGGAAATGGATTGCATGGATCACAAACACTAGCATGGACTATTTGCCTGAAAAGACTGTTTCACTGGCATATATTATATGTACTTAAAATCATGCAGATGAGCTCACAGACTGCTTTTAAAAAGTGGCAGATGTATGAAAAATTACTGCGAACAATTAATTCTGTTCTCACAGAAACTTACGTTACCTTCTGATTTATTCTACATCTACAATAACTAGCTGCCACTGAAATGTTACTCTCAGTGTAACTTATGAAGTGTTAAAGGACATGTGCCAATACACTTGTAACAAAATCAAAGACTTTGTCCACATTTGAAATCTCACTCACACACACACTCACACACCAACACAGACACACACACACAAAACACACACACAAAACACACACACAGTGAGAAGCTCCCTTCAGAGTAATTAATTGCAGGACCCAAGAAATGGGTTCCATTAAATGAAACCATGTGAGACATCTGGCCAGTTTGAACAATCTTTACAAACATTTTCCCAAACAACTAATGGGTTCTTCCTACCGAATGCAGCTTCTGGTACAGGCCACATGCGTTACATACATATCCACCGTTTGCATTCTTTCGCCAAAGAGAGGTCTTTGTGGTCAGGCAGTTGGCACAGAAGACTCCAGAACCTCTTCGTCTCTGCAACAGCAAAAGGTCAAAGGTATATCACGTGATCTGTGAAGTTAGGACAAATCAACACGAGTGTTTTGTTTCCCTTCTGGCAGAAATAACCAAGAAAGTAAGTTGATCACAATAAGGTCACTTTTAATTATGCCTCTTCACAATAACTGAAATGTATAATAATAAATCAGTGATCAATTAAATATAGAAAACAAATAAAAGCATTATTATATCGATACGCAGTTCTAACAAAAGTGATCATGTTAATCTGGTATCTATTTGCAGAACATTCATTGTTTAAGACAAACATAACTAATTTTGCATCTCGATAAAAATAAGTTGCAAAGAAATTTAATTTGAAAGCTTTAAGTAAGTGATAAAAGAAGCACCTGTTTCACCTTTTTAATAATTGTAGTAATTATCTTTACTAATCTTTAGTAATTAAACAACACAATTGGCCTGACATAATACAAATACAACAGTTATAACTCTCAAATGACAAATTTTAAATAGTGGATTATTAACAACAGTCTATCTAATATTAGTGACAAGTGCAGAAGAGCAACTTTCAGTGTTTTAATATAACTAGCCCCCAACTTACACTTACGGGAACGAACCACTGTGTAAGACATTCATGTCCAGAAATATAACTAACTCTGTGACTGCTTGCCCAGTTTTAACTTTAAACTTCAGTTCTGCCCCAGAATTGAGTTTAAATCTCGTATTATATTCCTTTTATCACTTATTTCTACATCTGCAGCATTGAACAGCTCTGGTGTAACCACAGCTAGATTCCTAATCCATTCATCCTGCTTCCTCAGATGGGATACATCTAATTCCTTCCTTCTCAGTGTCAAATCTTCACCTAGCGATCATCTCAAATGTTGCCACTCTGTGCATTGTGTTATTGGTGGAAATGTGCCAGAACAACACATCTATATTTTATGATCCAGACTGGCTCCCGAAGTGATCAGATTTTATATCATTGGTCCTCATTTGAAAATGGGCTAAAATTGGTCATGGGCTTGCTCACTCTGCAGTCTTCTGCAATGCACTCAACTTACTCAAGTGGAATTTGAACTCTCAAAATCTTTGACTCAGAGGTCTAGATTTTCCCAGTTTCCACAAGTCAGTTAAGGAAGTGGGATCTGGAAAAAATCTGAGTGATCTTGCAGAAGGATTTTCAACACAGACATAGTAATTACACTCATTAGCAGGCCAATTTAGGAATTTTGATGGTGCCATAGTGAATTTCCTGATGGTGGACAGGAACTGAAAATGCCGGAGTCTGCGATTTAAAGCCTCGTGGCAACAGGGCAAATATTCCTGTGTTTTCTATGTGCGTGTGTATTGTATGGACATTGTGTGTGTAAAAATGTGTATATGTGCATTGTGTGTGTGTCTGTGTGCGCGTGCAGTATGTGTCAGTGTGTGTTGTGAGTGGCCTCAAAACCTCTCATTCCACCACAGACCCGCCAAGATGCTACAGTCACAGTTGTGCCAGTTGGTCACCCTGCTGTGACTGCACAACAATGACCTGACAACTGCTGCCAGCTGTGATTTTTGATTTTTCACTGTTCTGTACAGACACCCCAGTTGTGAAGCACGTTATGGCCTCATGCCTGCTTCAAGGGTTCTCACCTCTCCCATTCACTCAAGAAAAGTGAAATATTGAACTTTAGGAGAAGCTCTTTTAGTATTTTTTATTCTAAATTTTAAAATTTAGAAGTAGATTATTAGAACTATGCATGCCAGAAAACATGCTGTTTTGGACAGCCAATTGTGTCAAACTCATCAGTATATTGATCCACCCGAGGATTATTTAGAATTTTCTGTTGCTAAATGGTAAATAAAGTAGGGCTTACTCTGGGTGTTTTGTAGCAAATAAATTTTCATTTTATGGCATTACGACATCATTTTTTTCTTATTACACTGAACATAAGATTACAAAAAAACTTGACTGAGAAATATTTACACCACATGTACTTTTTAAAAATTCATTCTAGGGTGTGAATATCATTGCCAGGAGCAATACTTATTGCTTATCCCTATTACTTCTGGAGGTTGTCATGGTGAGCTATCTTATTGAGCTGCTCTAGTCCATATAGTGACAGTAAGTCTCTTCGTGTTGTGAGATAATGATTTCCAGTGACAGTGAAGCCACAGCAGGATATTTCCAAGTCAGGATGGCGTGTAACTTGAAAGACACTTGGAGATGGTGGAGCATTGTAGTGTGTCTGCTGCCCTGCTCTTCAAGGGATAAAAAGACTAAGGTTTTAATGGTGTTGGTGGAGAGGCCTTGTTGATTTGTTGCATTGTTCTTTGCTGATAGTGCATGCTGCAGCCCAGTGATCTAATGATGAAAGGAATGAATGCTGAAGGCGGTAAATAGGGTGTCATTCACATGGGCTGCTTTATCCTGGATGCTGATGATCTTCATGAATGTTGCTGGAGCTGCATCCCCTCCAGCTTTGCAGAGTCAGAAAGTGAGTTACTCGTTACAGAATACCTAGTGTCTGACCTGCTCCTGTAGTCCAGTATCGTATGCATATATGTATAGTGCGCACAGCACGATGTTGAAAGATTTTGGTAACTATGAACATATTCAAGCTTTTTTTTTACATTTTTATAGATTTTCAACTTGTTCAATAATCCTGATTTTACAGATACATAATAGGAATGGCTGTTGCTCCTTAAATTATAGATGTTCAAATGTTGTTCAATTTTTATATACCTAAGTAAATTAATGACGTCCTATTGCTGATTCTAAATCCACAATAAATGAATGTAATAATAAAGTGAAGGTAAGAGTTTTTATTTCCAAGTTTAAGACCATGCCAGATTGCTAAATGAAAATATCTTTTCTCTGCTGACTGTGAGGTGTGAAGTGGAGGGAATGAGCTTAATCAATCTCAACCCAGTCCTAATGAAGAAGGAATTATAGCCAAAATCACAGGGTAATACAGCACAGAATTGAAAAATGTTTGTGCAATGTAGGAACAGAGAAAACTACTAGAATTAGTGCAAACACAGCTGTCCTGTTGAAACACAACTAAAAGTTTCAGACTTATATCTTAAGTGTGAATTACAATCTCTTCAGCATGACCAACCATGGGTTTCTATACTTGAGATGTTTATAGCATCTCATTATTTGTCATGGATGTAGAGAAGAATGGAATCTCACCTTTGGAGGACTGTACTGTACAATACCCCCCTCCACTTAAGTTTTGCTCCCAGGGTGTACAACATCTGCTGGATAATGCCAGATAATGTACTTCATTTCATGAAGTGTAATCTATGATTGCACAAGCATTGCAAATATTTGACCAGATTATAATAACGTGTTTGCATTCTTAGGCCAATTATAGTTTAGCCATATATACAGATGCAAATTTTAAATAGTTGTAATTTCAAATTCTTTTCCATACTTCTTAAGAATACTTCTCCATTCATCTCTTTTACAAATACTATTCTTTTTGCCAAGAAAACATAACCATATTTTAAAATTGTTTAATAATATTATTTAATGTTCTAAATGGGTGAAATTAGTAGATAGTGATTTTAAGTTCAACGACAGTCCATTATAACTGTTAAACTGTCTATGATATAGTCTATACATACCGAAGTGCAAAACAGTTTCATCAAATGATACAAAATGCCCTCATACTGTTTTGTAGTTAAGCAATTCAGAGAGAATGGAATAATAAAACTCTAGTGCCATTGTGTAAATGCAGGCTTTTAATCAATTCAGGTCTGAGACTTACAATCGTTTAAAATTACATGCTCTACTGTTCATAAAGGAGCACAAAAAAGGGACTTTAATTCATAATCAAAAAATACATACAGACCAAATACTGAATGACAGAAGCAATCATCCCAACATCCAGAAATGAACCTACATTAGAACATTATTTCAATGCTCCAACACACACTGTAGCACAGAGGAACTGCGAAGAGCAGAGGAAAATCACCTATACCGTGTATTCAAAAAGAATGGGTACCCAATGAACACAGTCTGCCGATTTCTCAGCAACAAGCCCAAACAAGCAGACAAAACATGTCCAGAAACCCTAGCCACTCTCCCCTACATCAGAGACCTCTCGGAAATGACTACCAGACTACTCAGACCTCTTAGCATCATGGTAGCTCACAAACCCACCAACACACTAAAACAGCAGCTAATGAACTTGAAAGACCCTATCCAGACAACAAGCAAAACTAATGGCATTTACAAAATACCTTGCAAGAACTGTAACAAACACTACATTGGACAAACAGGCAGAACACTAGCCACCAGGATACATGAACATCAACCTGCCACAAAAAGACATGACCCACTCTCACTAATGTGGTTACATACAGATGAGGAAGGATACGACTTTGGGACAACACATCCATCCTAGGACAAGCCAAACAGAGACATGCACAAGAATTCCTAGAAGCATGGCATTCCAACCTGAACTCTATCAACATTTACCACCCCCTGAGAAAAAGAACAGGAAATGGCATCACCACAGGAAATGGTTTCACCAACCGAAGGAAACCTAAACACATAAATAAAAAGTGGGCCGTACTACCAGTGCTTTATCCTGAGGCTGACTGATGATGTTACTTAGTATGGTGACAAAACGTGTGGAAACGAACCTTCCAGCTCAGCGAGCAAACTTACATCCAGAACCTCAACCTGAGCTACCAATTTTCTCAAACCTCGCTATCATGATAAAATCTTTGGAAAATTAGATACATACTATAGTAGTAAAATCATTCCACTTCCTTTTAATTTCTGTAAGTACTTCTCAAAAATTAAAACATGTCAATAAATTGTCAAAAAGTATTAACATATTTAAAATTTGAATTTTTCAAAGATCTTTCTTTATCAATTGAATGTTCACCAAAAAATACCCAGAGAGAGTACAATGCTAATAATTGTACTCAGATATATTCAAAGTAGATGGCTTTTATAGGCATATTTCTGCCTTCAAGACTCAAGCAGTTTCTTGGAACAAAAAGGCACTTGATTCATCTGGCGTTTCACAATGTATTACAGAAAAAAAACCTGGTGAGCAGCCAGTTCCCTATAGGGTAATTTTTCCATCCAGATGCAAGTGCCATTGAAGGACTCGTCAGCTAAACTAATTACAATCTCGCATTTGCTGATGCCTGCTCACTCCAACATTCAACATTGTCCATTAATCATTGATACAAGGAAAATGAGTGTAGCCAAAAGCAATGAGTACTGGTAGACTGCACAGCTATAAAACTTGAAATGACTGTAATAATTTAACTTGATTCTAGAAATGTTTTCAGTTAGCAATAAACAGTTGAAAACTCAGTCTTACAATTACCCTTTCAAAAAATAAGTTCTCCCCTCCCATTATCCACATCCTCCATCCCTCAAACCACAATTCCATTAATATCAATATTTAGTTCACCATTGGTCACTTTGGTTAATGTGAAAAAGTCAATATCTTTCTTGAATTAAATTATCACAAGATTTGAAATAAATTATAACAAGATTTGATTAGAATTCCAATGCAATAAGTTTGCAAATTTCAAGCAGAAAATCTAAAAGATTTAGACCACTACTGGCACAGTGATTATTAACATTACTAATAAACAATTGCCATGACAAATTACATTTCCTCAAGCTCTGGTTCATGCTCACAAACAATCGTAGGGAACATGCATTTCCTTGACTGTACTGTTGAGGACCCTATTCTTTCTCCTCTCTCTTTGTTTGCAGAAATAATGCAGTCAATAAAAATCCAACAGATCTAATTACACCCTTTGTAATAGCAACCAGCCAAAACAAAATTAGCATAGGACAAGCAACAATATTAGACGCTGTGTGGTCACTTGTTGAAATATATTAAGATTGTTAGGATATTAATCTTTCTTTCATGATGTCTGTAATGCATGATAGTTATCAAGAAAGTCTGTGTCGCAGAAAAAAATCCAAATTATTCCTCTGTATGAATAGCACTTGTTATTGTGCGGTACATTAGAAGGAATACATTTGGTGAGTTTGGTAATAAAATTAGCTGTTTTGTGATACTATTTACAAACTAAAAGACAAGTGTCACAAAGTTTTTTCTATCGAAGATGATCTAATAGTCTTGGCAGTGTAGAACAAACTTTGCTTCAGAACCTTGTTTTAAAGGAAAATACAGAACTTCTTGAACAGAAAGGCTTTGTGTGGCTTGCATCCTACACATTGTTGGATAATTTAGTCAAGCACTTAGAGGGAAATGCAATAATTTCTAATTATACAGAAGTAAGGGTCTCAGGAGTGATTAGACCAGTTAAGTGAGGTAATAGGCTATCCCCATCAAATACCTCACGTACGCGGCTTCCTGTTCAATCTCCAACTTGTCTGCACTACCATCTGCAAAAACTAATACCTATCTTGTTCTGCCAGCTTCTGCTTTTGCAGTTTTGTTGGCTCTGCAGCTGCTGTAGAAGAAAGCTTCAATTGTCTTAGCTTTCCCCCATGTGCAAATTCATTTTTTTTTCCCCTGTCACGAACATTTTTTCATGGTAGAACATTGTCTTTGCAGAGAAAAGGAATGGCAGACTGGTCAATCTGATCCTGTAGTTTCTCCTTTCCCCCCACGTTGATTCATGTCTAGCATGCGCAAAATGATAATCTGTATTTGCTATCGCACGGTTTATACACTGCACTGCTATCACACTCACCAAATTCAGATAGAGGGTGTCATGTAGACTTGTCCACTTTCCAAATGGACTATTCATGGGTTCTGATATTATCTAATTTAAATACATTTTCCCAGAAGAAAATATCAAGACAAAATGAATGTTGTTAAACATCTGGCTACAATATTGGATATCAGTTTCCAGTCATTGAATCCTTTCACCTGGGAATGGTTTGTGAATGATTCACTTGCTTAACTTTTCCCCTTAAAGCACATAACTTTGCTTTTAGTATTGCAGCACGATATGCTGAACTGTCAATCCGATACCTTTAAGATACGAACAGGCATCAGACATTATGTCAAATGTCAGATGTTCAGATTCCAGATGTTTTTATTTCCAGATTTCTTTACACCAGTTGTTACTTCAGTTATACAAGACTACAGCACACTGCAGTTCCAAACTTAATGGAAAAAAAATTGTAAAAAGCATTTCCATCTTAAACTAATGAATTGCTGCTCTGTGACACTTTTGTTTGTTTTTAATGCCATGCAACAATAATCAACAGGCATACTGTTACTCTTAATACTTTCCAATTTTCTTATGTTTGCTAATGGAAGTGCTGCCAGTAAGATTAAAAGAAATAAAGTTGTTCAGTTCCCGGTCTGTGATCATAGTTATGGCAACAGTTACAAGGAGAAGTGACAAAGAAAATTCAGCCAGTGTTTCTGTTCAAAACTTACTTCCAAGAACCCAACAAAAAACTACTCCTGCCTACACAAGGGACAGGTATTAGAGTTGCATGATTTCATAGGCAGATGTCCCATTCACAAAAGTTTGGATAAGTAAAGCTTTTGAGAAACACATGCTCTAGCATCGTTCGCTATTTTCAAATCTGTTCGTCCTGTCGTTACACAGAATGCAACAATTTTCCTTCAAATTACTTCGCCCTCATATTTAAAAAATCTCATTGGTCTTTGGATTCAAAAGGTTTCTTTCTTTTTCCCTCAAGGTAACAGATATTGTTGCTCATGAAAAAAAACCTTCTACGTATGACATAGCCAGTCTTAGAATATCATACATGCCCACTCTTTTTAACAGCATCTATTCAATATGTAACTGCCTTGTTCTGTTATTCTTTAACTCCTTCAATGGTTTCATTAAAAAAATTCCTTTCTCTCAGGAGCAATCTGAAATTCAAATGACATTTGGAGGTCAGACAAGCCTTACCACCTTTCTTCCTCTTCAATTTATCTTAACCGTTCCTAATTCCATTTATTGCCACATTTTCATTGCACTCTTCAATTGATTCCTTTCAAAGCTTACATAATCACTCCTCAAGCAAGGCAAGTTTCATCTGCCCCTCAATGAATTCTATATTTAACACAATGTCAAGTTCTTTTGTCATCTCCATCTCCATGTTTTTGGAATTTCAACTAAATGCAAGCCTGTATTCCCAATTTCCTGGGAAATGAGCAACTCCAGCTTTTCCTCTGCTGCCTAAGAAATGTTGCCTGTTTAGTTCCTGCTGTCCTCTGACTCTCTCTCCCTCTACTCACCCAAAACTACCTTGCTCTAAACCTGGATCTGTGCCTTTCTTAATTATTTGATGGGATGTGGGTGTCACTGGAAAAGCCAGCACTTACTGATCACCTCTTACTTCATTCAAAGAGGTGTTCATAGCTATTTCAACCTAATATCATCCAACCTGTTGGGAAAAAAAAAGTACACTGTTGTTATACAAGAGAAGATTCCCTGCCTGGCTGAAGTTAAATACTCACCCTCTGATGTTTCCTCCCATCTCCCAATAGACTAACCTTACCACCAGCACTAAATTCTGATTTTCCAGATGGCTATATCAAGCTTATTTATTACCATTGAGTTTCTACATATTCCTTCAACCTCTTAGTTTTTCAACCCCACTGAACTTATTTCTGCTGTTTCAAAAAAAAACATGAGCAGAACTCTCCTGGTAGAAAGTTGTTTATCTTGCTTCCACCAAATTCATTTCCTCTTATCTTCTCCCTAACAATCCCACACTTCTGTTTAGTCTCCATCCACGCTCACACAACTGTGTTTGTGCCTCCATGTTGGGAGGTATAAATAGTTTTGTGAAAAGGTGAATCAATTATATACTGCCTCTAGTTCACAGGATGCATGTTTCTGGCAAGGGTCTGTAATACCGACTCAGCTGTAGCCCTAAATGAGTAGTTTGTGGTTAGGGATCTGACCCCATCCGCATCTCTCTCCATCCCCTAGTGAGAAAACCTTCAATCCTAGCTTAAAAGAACAAAAAATATTCAAAATTTCACTGGAGTTCAGGATTATTCTTAAGAAATTTAAAAAGGAATGATCTTGGAATTTGTTGGCCAAGAATACTTAAAATCAAATAATTATCAATTCCTATTGCACAAAGTTAAAGAAACATAAATATTATAGGTCGCATTCATTAAACTCAAAATATTGCATTATAAGGTTAGGAGTCCTCTGGAGCAAACAGCAGTCAGTGCAGGTTCCAAATGTGACAAATCATGACCTACAACAAACCCAGGTTGAAAGACCAGAAACAAAACATCATTTCAGGCAGATGGCCGAAAGAGGCACCTTCCTGTGAACTTTGAGATGATTGCCTTAAATGATCACTCAATCACTCTGATGCTGTTGGTAGGGTGTGTATATGAATGGGAGAAAGGACTGCAGATGCTGGAGATCAGAGCTGAAAATGTGTTGCTGGAAAAGCGCAGCAGGTCAGGCAGCATCCAAGGAGCAGGAGAATCGACGTTTCGGGCATGAGCCTGAAGAAGGGCTCATGCCCGAAACGTCGATTCTCCTGCTCCTTGGATGCTGCCTGATCTGCTGCGCTTTTCCAGCGACACATTTTCAGCTGTGTATGTGAATGGCAGATAAAGACATTCACTCTGATGTTTCCAGAGTTAGCTCACTACAACCAGAGCAGCAGACAGAAAATATAAAGTTAACTATAATTTCCTCAAGTCAAGAACTCCTTTATCTGCCACTGTTACTTCTAGAATCTAGAGACTGCAATTGTTTTTTATTATACAAAATGCAAAGTTCATAATACAGCTATTATTCATTATAGCACTCATCCCCAGATTGTTATCAAGTGGAAAGAAAATACCTACTGGAAGGAAACATTTGTATGTGAGATGACAGCAGGATTGGGGTAACCAGAGATTCCCTACGGCAAATAAAATGTCAAATTTCAGTGTCTCCACTTGACATCAATAATGACTTCAGGTGAATAAATAAATAACTAAGTCCAAAACTGAACTGTCAGGACATGTTAAAAGGAGGACAATGATTAAGAATTCTGATTTTTACATTGAAAATTAAGCTGAAGATTTCATTACTGCCATTGCGCCAAAACACAAAAATTAAAAGGAAATAATTCAGTTTTTAAAATCTGATTTCAATTGTCCAGTTCTGACTTGAGACATTTTTTGATGAGCAGTTGAAAACCCCTCAGTAGTTTGGAGCAGGTTTATGCTATGGGTTAGTTGCTGGTGTTTCACCTCTGAGTCATGAAGAGAACAACAGGACTGAGTCCGAACAGAGTCCGAACAGACAGCTTCACCCAGTTTCTAGTGATCCTGGACCTAGAAACAAAAGTGGCCGATGCTCTGCAGCTTGGTTTGGCTTAAATTTACATCCCTTACATTGAGAACAAAAAAAAAACTTACAAACTGCCTAGTTCAAAACTAGACAATCCCAGAAGGAAACATACATCCGGTGTTACCTTCTGAGAGGAAGGGAATGCCAAAAAAGAACTAGTCAGAAACAAAGCACTTATTTATAATAAGAAAGATTTACAAGCTATTGAAAATTAGATAATGAAACCATGCTGGAGAAATGGGGCACGGGAATACATTAAATACATTCAGTTACTAGATTTTGCAGCCAATGATACACTCTTTAGTTTAATCTGCAAAGGCAGTGATAGGCAGAGAAATGGATAACACATGGACTGAAGAGATTGATAGACTAACAATATTCCAAAAAAAAAATTACTGTAGCCACATTTCCATATCTTGACTTCTAATTTAACAGGAGTTGAGGGTGGAGGAAAGTGTGAGATCCTGAAAGAATCCTTGGAATTAATAAAACAAAAGAATTACACCGATAGTCATTACAGATCCAATTTCGGCTTACATGGAACCGCTTGCCCTGAATATTTTGTGACAAATTCAATAACTAGTTTGCTTCCAATTACAGATCGCCAGTTCTAGTAGAGAAGGAAATCCTGAGCTGATTAAAGACATATTAAAATTACTCTACAATACAGATATAAAGCTATTTACAAAACAACTTCACTACCCTGAACCACTGACGACATCTAATAAATTGAGTTCCCACAGCATTAAGCATTTATACATAAATTATATATTCAGTTTTAACTATTATCTGGGACTTTAAACTTAAAAATTAGTAATTTTTCAAAATCAAGTTTCTAACTTCTCATTTAGATTAGATTACTTAGTGTGGAAACAGGCCCTTTGGCCCAACAAGTCCACACCGACCCTCTGAAGAGCAACCCACCCAGCCCCATTCCCCTACATTTACCGCTTCACCTAACACTATGGGCAATTTAGCATGGCCAGTTCACCTGAACTGCATATCTTTGGACTGTGGGAGGAAACCGGAGCAACCGGAGGAAACCCACGCAGATGCGGGGAGAATGTGCAAACTCCACACAGACATTTACCCAAGAGATTGCCCCCTTCTTTTAAAACCACTGCTCAAACATGGAGGTGTTCTTTGAAAGTTTTATACCAACCGATTCTTGTTCCTGCATTCCTCTAGGTTTATCTAGCCTCAAATGTGCTGTTGTAATTTGAAGCATTTAAGGGTTTCAGGACTGTTATAGTGCTGGTGATGACCACTGCTTGCAGAGCTGCAGTGGGAACCAAAGAAGCACTGGCCAATGACTAGCCTGCAGCACCCTGAGGGCTTCTGGACCAGTTGATGGCAGTGGACCTGTCCTAAATCAAGTAACAGCCCTCCAAACATTACATCCCTGTAGGTGAGCTGCTGGAGGAAGGGGTGAGCTCACCCTCAGCATTTTCAGTAGAGTGCAGGAACCTCAGCAGCCTCCTAAACCCATGCCCACTGTAACTGCTAAATGTACTGAAGAGTCACTGCTAACATCATGGCTTCAACAGTGCAATGTTGGTCAGGTTAATTTAACTTCTTGACCCTTTGTGCTTTAATACTTATTTTGAAGAGTAGATGTCTTTATTATTTTTTATTAGCTGACCTTCTGTACTAATATTCAGATGATATCATGCTTTAAAAAGAATGAGGTATTATAGTACAAAGTGCACATTGTTTCAATATTAAACAGAAGCTGTCATAAAGCCCCAGACTAATTGCTTTTAAGTAAACATTGGGTGAGGTCTGAGTTTTAATGCTTTTGAAGGACACAGGTCTGAGCTCTGGTCATTTTTTTGACTTCATTGTCATGTGGTTCCTAAATTACTTTCAATTTCTGAAGGGTTTTCTCAATACATGACAAATGATCACTTTTTTCTTTGCTTTTTTTGTAAGTGTGATGGCAAGGCTGATCATTTTTATGATATCAACTTTATTTTATGTCTTCATATTAAAGCAAAGGAGCCAATGCATTTTCTCACTTGTGAAAGGAATTTTCATTTAAAGTAAAGCATAAACATATTTTCCCATTTTCTCCTTCCTGAAGGAGTATGGTTCCACAGTTCCCCACCCAAACCACCAATTGTCATATGAATCATGGCTGTCAGTGGCAGATGTTATTCAATTGCTGCGCATCTCAATCTCCCTTGCTCTACAACCTGCCAATACTGACCTGCTGCATATCCACGTCTTTAATAACTCCATTACTGGTGGGCATGCCTTTAGTTGCCAAAGCCCAAGACTCTTGAATTGCCTTCCTAAACCTCCTACCTCTCTCCCTGGTTTTTCACTGAAGACAATTCTTAAAACATACCTGTGTGACTAATTACATACCCCATTATCTCTTTGCGCAGCATGGTTGTCTATCACTTGGTTGCTCAATATTGTCCCTATGAGGCTCCTTGTGACATTTAACTGTGTTGAAAGAGCCTGCAGTGGAACGCATTCCTATTTAGTAATGACAAAATTTTAACAGCTGCATCTGGATTCCACCAGGGAAGAGCAGATGTTCTTGAACTCTTAAGATTTGGGCACTGAAGCTAATAAACTACCCTAACTGTTGGCATAGCTAAAGTTGGTGACTGAGGATCAAACTGAGACCTGATAGCTGAGTGCTGTACTGTACGGCATATTTAGATATAGGGGAATAGTTGAAATGCTAATTTGGTACTTAAACTCTGGACCTTTTTTTCCACAAAGGCAGATGAAGCCCGACTACAGGAATATCCGAAGAGAAACCAATAATAGACATATTTACTGAAAAGGAATCTATGTCATATAGGGCTATAATATGTAAGAGATCAGTCCAAATAGAGTATAATCAGCAAATAACAGACATCCTGACCAGAATTTTGAGAATTCTTTATTAACACATATAGAACTAAAGAGCTAGAGGTTGTGAATGTTATATCCCTGCTCCAAAAAAAAGGGAAAAGGATTAACAAGATAGCTATAGAACAGCTAGCCTTATGGCAATAATAGAGCAAGGGTTTGACTGCAATAGGGATAAAATGAGCAAACACTAAGAAACATCGAGATTAATTAGGAAAAATAAATTTAAAAATTGCTGGCTATATCTAATTAAATCCTTTTGGAAATTCCCAAGCATAAAGTCCAAGGGAGAAGGCTCTGGTGGCGCAGTGGTAATGTCCCTGCCCATAAACCAGGAGATCCAGGTTCAAGCTTTACATGCTGCACAACTGCTCACATATCTGAACAGGTTTTAAAGAAAATATGTACCGCAAAGGGAGGGTCTTGTGGTGTAGTAGAATCCCTGCCTCTGAGCTAGCTGGCCAAGGTTCAGCTCCCACCTGTTGCAGAGATGTGTCAATAACAGGTCCAAACAGGTCAAATAAAATAACTACAGTGAAAAGAAACACAATAAATGTGACATACTTGGGTTTTATAAAGTGCAATACAAGAGATGTATTGCTAAGGTGAAATAAAGTAAGTTTATTAATTGACAGACCTATTGCTAAAAGTTAAGACACAGAAAATAAGATTTTAAAAATATTTCCCAGATTGTGCAAATGGTCCTTCAGCCATAATGGATTAGTATTTAAATTTTGTTTGTACTAAAGATACATAAGTTAATTTGGATATGAAGTTAGAGGAAAGCCAACATTTTTCAACAAGGCTACAAAAGTGTGAGGAGAATGTACAAAACTGTAGGATATTGAAAGATTGTGAAATGTGGGCAGAGATGTGGTAAAACAGTTCAATATATTTTCAGGATAAAGAGAATTGATATATTCCCTAAATGGTAAAACTCTTAACAGAGTTGAAAGAGAGAACGATCCAAAAATCCAATACAAAAATCTTAAAGGCAGGATTTCAAGTGAAGTGCCAATAAAAACAGAGATTCGATTTCAGACTTGATATAAATGCTTTTCAACACATTTTTTTGGCAAAGTGTTTTCTCAAGTGAGATTCAAGGATTTGGTCCACCATGCGCAATGTCAACTTTCCTCTCAATCTTCCATTCCTTTTCTCAGTAAGTATGCTACTGGATTCTTCTGTCCCCACCTCAGCCATTGTGCAGCAGAAGTAGTGGGAGTGCTCACCGCTGTGAGGCACTCCAGTGTTCCCACTGTTGATGTCACATTTAAACTCCAACTGCATGCCACTTCAGACGCTGCCAGCCAGGAAGCACCTTTCACACTGTGCTCTTCTGCCATTATCCCAAAGGAAATGGCCCAGAACGGCTCCTTGATTCGCTTACAAGAAACTGGAGGAGCTGATGGATGGAGTGATGGAAAGAAGGGCAGTGCTATATCCTTCTGGTTAGGAAAGGATAGCTAACCACCAGATCCTGCCAGCCGGGACTCAGATAGCAGCCCAGGTTATTGCAGTGTCTTGGGTGAAACTCAACACAAAGCAGTGCGGGAGAAGGTTAATGGAGCATGCAGGAATATTGTGGTACAGCCAGAGGTAGATTACGACCCAGAGAAGCAAGTGGTGAATCACTGCCGCCAAGTAAACACTATGGCTTTCACGTTGGGAATAGGCATTGTCTAGTTGCTCAGGGAAGAAAAGAAGAGATGGGAGCTACACGGAAATGAAGTGAGTTGGACTCAAAGAGATACAAGTGCATGGGACAATGTGGTGGGTCAGCAGTTAGCACTGCTGCCTAGCAACGCCAGAGATCCGAGTTCAATTCCATCCTTGGGTGACTGTCTGCATGGAGCTTGCACATTCTCCCTCTGTCTGTGCGCGTTTCCTCCAGGCACTCTGGTTTCCTCCCACAGTCCAAAGATGTGCAGGGTAGATGCATTGGCCATGCTAAATTGCCCATAATGTCCAGGGATGTGCATGCTAGGTGGATTAGTCATGGGAAATGCAGGGTTACAGGGATAGGGTGGGCTGATCTTTGGAGCGTGGTAGGACTCGATGGGCTGAATTGCCTGCTTTCACACTGTTGGGATTCTATGCATGCAGGGTAGTTGATGTTACTTAATGATATTCTGACCTCCCCATTTAAATGAGGAGGAGGAACATGGAAACTTTTCTCTCAACATCAAAGATTCTGGATTTTTCATTTTCCCAACATTCTCACCACTGCCCACATCACTCAAGGGAGTGAAAAAGTCCACCCCAAATTCTGGTGTTAATTATATTCAAGACATTCTGATGATTAGAGTCAACTCTGACTCACAATATGAATAGCATTCGAAATGTGGACTGGTGCAATCAGATTCACTTATCTTGCCGAGGATAAGGGAATTGTAAATATGAGGACCGACTTTTTAAAAATGAAGCAAAATACTATAGATACTGGAGATCTGAAATACAAAGCAGCAAGTGCTGGAGAAACTCAGCAAGTCTGGAAGCATCTGTGGAGATAGAAACAGAGTTAATATTTCAATTCCAATATACACTTCTTGTTCTGAAAAAGTAATATTGGACTTGAAATGTTAACTCTGTCCATCTCGCCACAGATGTTGCCAGAAGAGTGCTATGTAGCAGAATTAGGCCATTTGGCCCAGCGAGTCTGCTCCACCATTCAATCAGAGCTGATATGTCTCTCAACCCCATTCTCCTACCTTCTCACCGTAATACTTGATCCCCTTACCAATCAGAAACCTATTTATCTCTGTTTTAAATACACTCAATGACTTGGTTTCTACAGGCCTCTGCAGCATTGAGTTCCGCAGATTAACTACTCTGTGCTGGAAGAAATTCCTCAGCATCTCAGTTCTAAAGGGTCATCCCCTCACTGAGGCAATGCCCTCCAGTTCTAGTCTCTCCTACTAGTGGAAATATCTTCTCCACATTCACCCTATCCAGGCCTTTCAGTATTCTGTACGTTTCAACCAGATGACTCCCACCTCATCCTTCTAAAGTCCATTGAGTTCAGATGAAAAGTCTTCAACCACTCCTCATATGACAGGCCCTTCATCTCCAGGATCATTCTTGTAAACCTCCTCTGGACTCCCTACAAGGTCAGCACATCTTTCCTTAGACATGGGGCCCGAAACTGCTCACAGTATTCCAAATGCAGTTTGAGCAGAGCCTTGTACAGTCTCAGTAGCAGATTACTGCTTTTGTATTCTAGTGCTCTTGAAATGAAAGCTAACATTGCATTTACATTCCAAACTGCTAACTGAGTCAGCATATTAACCATAAGAGAATCCTGAACTAGGACACCCATTGTGCTTCAGATTTCTGAATCCTTTCCCCGTTAAGAAAATAGTCTTTGCCTCTGTTCTTCCAACCAAGGTGCATGAAATAACATTTTCCCACAGTGTATTCCATTTGCCACTTCTTTGCCCACTCTCCTAACCTTTCCAAGTCTTTTTGCAGACACCTTGCTTCTTCAACTGTGCCTCCATCTACATTTGTGTCATCTGCAAACTTATCAACAATTCCCTTAGTATCTTCATCTAGATAGTTAACATATGATGTGTATATTGTGGTCCCAACATGGATCGCACTGGTCACAGGCTGCCATTCTCAAGAGGCCCCCTTATCCCTCCACTCTGTCTTCTGCCAGTCAGCCAATCCTCTGTATTCCTGATGAAGGGCTTTTGCCCGAAACGTCGATTTTCCTGCTCCTCAGATGCTGCCTGAACTGCTGTGTTTTTCCAGCACCACTCTCGTCCAGAATCTGGTTTCCAGCATCTGCAGTCATTGTTTTTACCTCTATCCACACCAGCACCTTGCCACTAAAACCATGGGTTCTTATTAAATTTAGCAGCCTCCTGTGCAGTACCTTCTGGAGGTCCAAACAGATCGCATCCACTGGCTCTGTTTTGTCTAACTTGTGCATTACCTCCTCAAAGTATTCTAACTGATTCATCAGGCACGACCTCACCCTGTCAAACTGTGCTGACAACTTCCAAGTATATCCTTAATAAAGGACTCTAAAATCTTACCAAAAACGGAGGTCAAGCTAACCAGCCTTTAGTTTCCTGTCTTCCCTCTCCCTCCATTCTTGAACAGGATTGGACATTAACCTGCCAGACCTAAATTTTTCAAATGTTTTCTGTTTTATGAAAAATTTATTCAGTCGTAGCGGGAAGGTTCTAGTAGAAGTGTTCAAAACTATGAAAATGGTGAAGAGAGTAAACACTGAGGGCAGAATCTTGAAATCAGAAAGCACACTGAGTGATGTGTTCTATGGTGAGATGTGTGGCAATATTGGATGAGAAAGTGAGGCTACTTTAAAAATTGTGAGCAACTCGCTCCATTTTTTATGTTTATGTCAAGCAGTGAGGTGAGTTTCCCACTAGGCAACAGCGCGTTGCTATTTAACTATAGTTAATTCTTGTTCAAAGCCTTGTGAACAATCCAGTTCACTTCATTCGACTTCCTCTTTTACCAAATAAGCCGAACTAGCTACATCCTGAGAAAACTTGACGTGGAATCAGAGCCTGGTGATGACATTAGTTTGCTACTTACCCCGATGGACCTTCATGTCGGACATCAGGTACCACTGTCTCCATGGGCACAGGCCACACACACCGTACATCCACAGACATTGGTATCCAATATGTGCCAGTGTCTAAGAAGCTTCATAACACATTCCCAATCCACTTCTGCACTTCAAGGCTCAGTTGGCAACTATCATAGTAATGTTGCTGTAAGGATGCTGTGCACTCAGGGTTACACAGTCATCATGGACGAGACCAGGCTGCAACTCTGAGCTTTTCATTTGCTCTCATAGCACTTACTCACTCTGAGTGTACCTGGATGTTCACAGCTTCCCTGCCTGCTCTTGCCTTAGCTTTCTGTGCTTTATCCCTTCAGCCAGAGATACCTGGTTATATTAATTCATGTCTTGCAGTTTAGTGCAGACACAAAGCTAGGACGCTTGTCATGATTGTCAGCTGGCCTCAGTCAAGTCTTTGGATAGCCTTCATTTAGGGTGACCTGGCACAATGTTGACTGTTTTCTTCCTGAGAAAGAGTAAGTTATAAGGGACATGAAAATGGGTGTTATTTTTAGTGCTGGTGAGGAGTAGTCCTGAGTGAGTGAGTCAGCAGCACAGAGGGCATTGCAAGTTTTGTGGTGTTGGAGATTTGAATGGGTGACAGTAAGTGAGGGAAGATATTGCAGATGATAGTGAGAGTGACAGAACATGAATGCTGATATGACATGGGTGCAGTAGCCGAAATTAAGGGACTGTGAGGTACTGGATAGAAGATGGAGCATTTCCACTGGCCTAGTGGACAAGGTCATTGACCTTCTGTCTACATTTCTGGGCATTCCTCCAGACTGCTTTAACCCGGTTGGCAACCTCCTACCAGGTTGGCACGATCTGGCCTCTGCCGTTGGTCTTGCGGGTAGAGGAAGTTATACCTCTGCACCACCTCATCCAACTTGGGGGCATGATGGGCTCTCAAAGATGGCATGGGTATAAGAGATGCTGGTTAACTCTGTGATATCTCACAAGCGGCAAGTTGTTCTGTGAAGATATGGCAAGAATTAGACAAGATTGACACCATTGGGAAAAGGTAGATAGTTACAGGTATGAATTTGCTTAGATTCAGTGAGAAAACTCGATGGACTCTGAAACAGAAATCTCTCCAAAAGCCTCAATGCAACTCGGACTTAGGCAAAAATAAATAAGATTCAGTCCCATGTGATCATTTGCATGATTATCTTGAATAACGACCTGAAGATTAAAACTATTGAATATTAAGGGAAATGGAGGGATAAAGCATTTATGTTGACAGTTCACATGTGGAACTGACATTAACACAAGAAAAGAATTTTTTGTGATGTGAATCTTTGGACGCTGCAAATTATCCACTAGTCCATGTGTCTGCAAAATGACAATACAGATTTCTAATGAATTCCAGATTAAACCAACCTTTTGACACAGCTTACAGAGAATGAGATAATAACCCAGAATTCCCTTCCAGTTGCTCCTATTCTGATACCAAAGCTTCAGCAGCGGGGGAACAGAAGCCCCCTTTTCACCACGTGTGTGCACCGCTATATCAATAGAGTCGAAACAAAGGCTAAACTAGTACACCCCATGTTAACTGGAAAACACTGGGGAAGCTGCAGATTGGCAGGATCAAACAACTCTCTCAACATTTCTAGGCAATGGTAGCATCATACTGTTCTTTATTAATTTCTACTGAAGAGCTTTGATCTTTCTCTTTTGTCAGATAGACAATTTCATTGTGCAGTTTGTTGGTGGTAAAATTGCCAAATCAGCAACTCTTCCATAGAGCTTAATGCTCCTTTAAACAGTGCGAAGAATTCTGCGTTTTTAAAGAAGGGAGGTATAGAATGGGTGTGGGCGCTGACACATTATAGCTGGAGGCACCAAAGTACTACAAACGAAATATATTAAGCAACCAATTTAAATGAACCTTGTCAATACTAAATGATTCAGAAGCTCAACGGAAGAAACAATCTTGCAGGCTTCACACAAGCGCTGCAGGTTTGTTCAGAAAAGAATAAGGATGGAGCTAGGGATTAATTTAAGAAAAAAAAATTAAAATATCTAACTTAAAGCTCTGTTGCATAAATGTCTGGAGTGCAGGATTTAAAAAATGGCAAGGAAGAAATGATTTTGTAATGTGGAGAAAAAAACACTAGGGAAGGCGAAGTATGGGGCAAAGTGGCACAGTGAAGGAGTTACCATTGCTTTATTTCAATAAAACAATTTTCATTTCTTCTGCAAGCTTCATCAAAAAAAAATTTTAAAATCTTTCACTACCTCATGGTGTCCCAGAGTTCCATATTCCAATAGAATATTTTGAAAATATCATTCTTCCTTCTTTTCCAAACATGGTGTTACATTGTCATGGTGATGGAAAATATGGTTTTTCATAGCATTCTGATTCTTGGTGCCAAAGACCAATCAAGTAGCTTTTACTTAGTGTACTCTGGAGTCAGGTGGTTGACATGACTTCAGACTCTAAATGCTATTTTTTGCATCATTTAACATGCATAACCCCTTTTCCTCACCATTAACATGTAACTCCAGGTTTGGAGAAGAGGGAAGAACAATGTTTTCAAAGTATTTCATTAGAATAAAGTTATATATACATAACCTACTTATGGTTATTTGGTGCTGCACAGTTTTCTGCATTACAGCTTTTGCACGAGGCATGGATATACATCTAATTAAATGATGTAGAATGGGAACATCTCATGGGTACAAGTCTGATCCAAAGTGGTCTATATGTATGCACATCCATGCTTCTTGGCTATCAGAAAAGGAAGTTGGTACACATTCAATTTCTAATGTTTAATAGGCTAGCTATTTGCCAGTGTTCCTTGGCAGTCAAGCAGGAATTCAATCTTCAGGATAATCTGTAACTGGACTCCCTGTTCAGAATCGCTAACTGTGGGTCTCAGATACTGAAATGTCCCCCTTTCACCGATACCACCTGCAGCCCAACTGACACAGTGGCTGCAATTCAAAGGTAGCTGAGTGTCTGGAAAGCCATTTGGGATATCCTGAGAACGTGAAAGGTGTTATATGAATGTAGTTGTTTTGTTGATTCCGTTGGTGCAAGTTTCTACTGAGTCTAAGGCAGGAGTCCAAACTCCAGAATGCCTTTTTTTGAGAGTAGATGCACAATTCAAGTTATTAACTCTGCGGTCTCCAAAACTGAATCACCTCCACCCAAAAAAACAAGTCATTCCTATCATTTCATTGCACACCAAGTAAACATAGCTCTCTTCAGCCAGTTGCTAAATTGTAACAGTGATTCACAATTTCAACAATCAGAAAGTAGAAGTTCAGCTGTGAACAGTCTGAATGCATACAATTCATCACCTTTATTGCTGAAGCCCTCAGAAGCCTGATGTTTACTTCATATAACAATCACACAGAAGCCCAGTTACCAAATCCACAACAAATTTCACTCTAAACAAATCAGAGTGTTTCAGAACAGCTGCCAGTGCTTCATTGATGCTGATCTTGACAGCAGAAAGCTGCTTCTACAAACAAGCAGCTCGCTCAAGGCCTGTTGGCTGCATCCCAAGAACTCCTAAGTTCTATTTCATTTTCCTATTTCAGTGGTATCCTCCACCAGTAATGCTGCAAATTAAGGAGAAAAAGGAGCAGCTGCACCCTGGTAAATCCAGAGTATTGGTTAAAAGGAACAGGCCAGTGCCTGAGCATGATAGGTCAAGTTAAATTTTTCAAAGATTAAACGAGGGTTATATGCCAAGCGCTTTGGAAGAAATTGTTTCTGACATCCTGTAGAAACGTCTGATGTGAATGCAATAGGACACTTCTCAACCTTAAACATAAAGTGGTGTTTAAAGTTAAAAGGAATGACGTCTTTCTTGTAAAGTTCATTTTTAGAAGAATCACAAATGTTTAAGTCAATTCACAGGCATGAGATAAAACTGATTAATTTTTGAATAAAATAAAGCTCTAGAAATAGCCAGCAGTCTGGCTGAATCTGTAAGGAGAGAAGCAGCTAATGCTTCAGGTCTGTGAAATCAGTAGCAAGGTGAAATTTTAACCCTTTCCTTTCCACAGATGCTGCTGTATATTTCCAGGCTTTAATCCTCTTCCCTCAGGACTTTTAGAGGAGACCACAATACCAGACACTGCCAGGCTCCTCTGAAGTTGTCAACCTGGTCCAGAGGAATGCCCAGTAATGCTGCAAGAAGGTCAATGTGCTCTGCAGGGCTAACTGCTACCATCTTCTGCTAGCTACTCCCGCTCTCTCTCTTCTTCTGCACAAACCTCCCACCACGATTTGTGGTCTCTCACTCTCACAACTGTATGCAATATCTTCCCTTATTTGCTCTCATCTACGCACTCCCCCAAACCATTGACCCTGTACGTCCTCTGCACTGCCTACTCACTCACTTGGGCCACCCTCCCCCATCTGTATCAGCACTAACAGCTGTGCCAGCCACTTTCATCTCACTCAAGGCCTCCTTTTGTGCCTGAAATTTGACATGAAGGGCCAGGATGGGGTGGGGATCTACTCAGTATTAGGCTTCTCATCTGCTACAAGGAGAGGATCCTGCCCCTGACTGCCCCAAGTGGCTGAAAGACTATGTTCAAGCTTATCGACTGATACTGGAAACTGCCCTTAATTTATAATACCAGGATCCCCTGACTAAAATGTGTCTTCCCTTTATATGACTGAGGATTACTCTTACATTTTGACACTTGGCCATTGGTTGTAGTACATGCAGTATGTTTGCAATGTTGTGAAAAAGTCGAAGGTGTAAGATTGATGTAGCATGGCAATTTACAGCAACACAGCTACTCTTTTGACTGACTACTGTTAACATCCATTACTAGCTCCCAAACTTTGTATTGACTTGCCTTTTCGCACAGACACAAAGTACAATGAGGCTTTAAGCATTGGCTGAAGGTGAGATTGTGTACAAAGGTAGGGCATGGCATGGCAAAACAGAGTGTTTTAGTAGGCACAAAGGCAGTGACATTAAATGAGATGCACCCTAATTCAATCGATGAGATAGGTGCCTGTCACTGTGTGCAAAGTGTTCTTGTAGCAGCATTCCACAAATAGATGCTAGTATGTTCCAAAGTGTAGTACTGAAGTGCAGAACCATATTGTAACTGGGTCAGAGATGTGCCATGAGGGTGTGGTGAGGCTGGTATATATCTGATTTCAGATGTCCATTGACTGTGGTACAGGTGGTCACTGCCCATGGAACAGACCCTGAAGTGTTGCTGACCGCTGTCCAAAATTTAGAACTGAAGGAGCAAGTGGCAAGCTGCTGTTGCCAGGTAATCGCTCTGAGTTTATGTCAAGAATTGTCACCAGCTACTTTCTATCTGGGAGGTGGGAGAATGGGAATGTGCACAATGAGGTGAGATTAAGTAACGAGGAGACGTTGACGCATGACAATAGGCTCCTCGCTGCTCACTAGTCAGAATCTTGTCTGGCCGTTCAACACTTGGTTGGAAAATGGGACTTCTTGCTTGTTATCAAGAAACTCCACAGACAAATTCCCCAACTTTTTCCCTGAACATTCAAGCGCTGTGAAAACTCAGCCCACTATGCGAGAGTTCTTAAAAAGGCATCTGCAGCAGCAATCTATTTTGTTAAATATATTGTGAAGGTGCTCATTACAGTCTCCATGGTAACAGATTGAAAGAGGATTTAGCAATAACTTTTAATGTATACAGTCTCCATGATTGCTTCAGTGACAGAAACATATAAAATTTATGGTACACAAAGGAAGCTATTTGGCTCATTGTGTCTGTTCTGGTTGAAAATGTACAATCCAGCCTAATCCCAATTTCCTATCTTTGGTCTGTATCTCTGTAGGTTACTGCACTTTCAAGTATTTTTCAAATGCAGTGTGGGTTTCTGCCTCCACCATCCTCTCAGGTATTGAGTTCCAATCCTCCGCTGGGGACTGAAGCTGTTTACACAAAAACATTTCTACTCTACTCCTCTCTAATCCTTCTGACAATTATTTTCAATCTATGCTCCTTTTTACTGACCTCTCTGCTAAGGGAAATAAATTACTCGTATCCACACTATCCAGGTTCTTCATAATTTTATACATCTCAGTTAAATCTCCTCGCAACCACCTCAGCTCCAAAGAAAACAATCAAACTTTCATCCTTGCCAAAATTCATGATGACTGGCCACATCCGCTTATATACCTCTATAATGCAATCACATGCTTCCCATATTGTGGTGACCAGACTGTACAGGGTCTGGCCTAATTAGTATTTTGTATAGTGATAGCATAAGTTGCTGACTTGACTAATGAAAAAAATCCCTCACACAATTGCCTAACATGAGGAGATGGGTGAGACGCTGGTAATGTAAATGGACTAATAAATCCAAAGCTCCTGGTTAACGTTCTGGAGACATGGTTTTGAATCCCATCCTGGCAGATAGTGAAGTCTGAATTCTATAAAATCTGGAACTGAATGGCAACCATGTGCCAATTGTCACTAAGAAGCCATCTGGTTTACTAATGTCCTTCAGGGAAGGAAATCTGCCATCATTTCCTGGTCGAGCCTACATTTGACTCCAGGCCCACAACCATGTGGCTAACTCACGAATGCCCTCTTAAAGCTGTTCAAGGGCAACCAGGGGTAGGTAACAAATGCTGACTTTTCCAACATGTTTCCAGTCCTTGTTGACTAATGGGAAGTCTGTGGATATGCCAGATCTCTGATCCGCTACACCTATCAGTGACCTACCATTTATTGTGTATTCTTTTACATTATTTGCCTTCTCAAACATATTTCCTCCAGATGCTATTCCACTTGCCACTTTTTTTGTCCACTGACAATTTAGTTTACATTTGAATCTAAATCACTGATATACACCACAAACAGTAAGGGATTCTGAGCCCTGCAGAACCCCACTGGAAACAGCTTTCCCACCACAAAAACACCATCAACCATTCACTGTTGCTTCCTGCCAATTCAGATCCACCTAGTACTTTCTGACCACTCAGCCATTTGGAACCTTGTCAAAGGTTTGGCTAAAATCCATGTTGACTGCATCAATTGTGTTACCCTCACTGATCCTCACTTTTATCTCATTAAAATAAGTATGTTGAACTGTTAGTAATAAGCGTAACTATTAGGATAAACTTTGAATGGCTAAATGTTGTTAAACTTAACAAATCAATCTTTATAGAGAGGCAGGTAGATTTTAACCAGCTCCATGCATGTTAAGGATCCTGTCATACAACAATTATCTATAGAGATGCAGGTTAGAATTTCACATCTCTTCATTATTTTCAGAATAGTATTTTGAACAAACTGTTCTTTTAAAAATGGTGGAGTATAATTAAGTCTTCCTCTTGTCAAGAATTGAAGACAAATCTTTTGTAAATTTAGGAATAAATCCAGCAGCTTAAAGATAATTTACCAGGAATTTTTGTGGTACATTGCTCTGTATTAATGTTGAACATTTATCTGGATTGTAAGGATTGAAAACTTTTGCAAAGGCCAAGGGAATTGGGCCTCACCTTGGAGGGTGATCAATGATGCAATGACTGATAACTATAGATTAATGAAGTATAAAATGACAGAAAGAATTAGCCCAGTCCTAAAGTGTGTGATGTATAAGTACCAAGAGGGATATAGGCATAGTCTCTCTATTATTTGTTTACGAAGCACTAAGCAGGTAAACAGCATGCACAATGGACAGCTGATAATCTTAAGGTGATGTGCCATTTTCATGATGACTGCATCAGGAATCAAATTAATCATGCTCAATTTCCCATGTTGCTGTTCATGTTGAGTCAGAAAATACAAGCTACAGTGAAAGTACAACACCACCTAGTGACTGAATTCTACAAATAGTGTCATCTGAGTCTGTTGACATAGGCAACTTACATTATAATCAATTACAAGGATATTTTCAATGCTAAATATTGACATTAAAAAGAACTTAAAGACCATGAAAACAGAAAGTATAGCTTGAGAATAGTACACAGATTCAAGGTTTCTGATTATAACACAGATTTAAGATGTAATCAATTCTAATTAATGAGGCTTTCACAAAATATATTCCTACAAAAAGAATTCACAAAGGTCTGAAGGTTTCATTAATAAGTAGAATTGGCCCAAAGAGAAGAGAAAAAGGTTCATTTTATCCTCTACATGGGTATTGTCACTTTTTAAAGTAACTTGCACTGTGGGTTGCAAGTTGCTAAATTAGAAAGAAATGAGTTTTAGTTATAGTTCAATGTCTATCTTTATTATTTCTACTACTGTAGATTTATCAAACTCCTACACACATTACTCCATACATCAGCAGATTGACAGATTTAATGTCTTTTCATGCATGAACTGGTAAATGCACCAAGTACAGTTGTTAGCAATAAATGCTTTGTCATCAAAAGCTGAATATCCGAACTGACTTGTAAAACTGTGTTACAGATAGTCAATTATCATAAAATTATTACAGTGGAGAAGGACACCATTTTGGCCATCATGTTCTTCACCCACTCTCCACAAGAGCCACTCATCTCATCCCACTCCATTGCCCTTTCCTCAAAACCCAACTTTATTTTTTTTCAGGTAATTATCTAATTCCCTTTTGTAAGTCACAACTCAGACAATATATTCAAAATCCTAGTCACTCGCTGTGAGGTATTTTTAATCATCCTGTTCAGGCATGTTATGACACATCACTGGAGCAGGTGGACCTTGAACCCAGGCCTCCTGGCTCAAAGGTAGGAACACTACAAGATCCTTTCACTCGCTGTTTACAATTAGTTTATCCTCATGCCACCACTTTTGTCAATCATCTTAAATTGGTGTCCTCTGCCTCTTGATCCACCAATGGGAACAGTTTTTCTCCAGTCTGTCCAGCCAACTTAGCATTTTGATGTTTTAACAAACCTCCTACTAACCTTCTCAGGGGAGAACAGCCCAGTCTACCCACGTAAGAATAGGGATGAGATACTTCATTTACATCTATTCTCTGCCCAGGCATAAACATAATGCTGAAAGTAACACTTAAACAATGGTTTATATGATTAGATGAACGTTATCCAAGAGGTTACACTAGTTGCATCCCATACAAAATGAATTAATTTCACAGCTGTAGTGGGAGAGCATCTTATTTTGCTAAGTTTGGGTTGCATTGTGCATCAAATAGAAATCACTATCACGTGGAATAATGCTGCAAATCAGATTTAGTGGAAAATGTTATCAATTATATTTTTTAAATGGAAATATAAAGCTCATTCAATTTGGTAACTGTACTAGAATTTATGACTATAACTCAGGACAAACAATACAGTCAACTGGGTCACTGTCAAGCTGGTTTCAATGTTTCAATCCTGCCAGGACCTGGTATTAATGATGGGAAGTTGGAAGACAGGATGTAAGTCGAGAGCAGCTGAAAGGCAGATGGAAACAATTCTGGCACTGAGTTAATTGGACCCGTGCATTGTCTGTGTGTGAGAGGTGGTGATGGAACAGGGTGCGGGATCAGGGGATTCTTGTCCTAGGGGGTCACTAAAGTTTTCTAGATGGGGCTCTGAGAAAAATTCCTCTGTCTCATGGCCTATAAGGAAACATTGTTTCAAAAGTTTTCTTCTTGGCATGCCCTTGCATGGACAAATTATCCCACCAGACAGGCACCAGGTGCCAACTCAAAATGAACTCAAAGTAGCATGAAGGTGTGATCGGTATTTCTGGATCTCAGTGAGGATCTGGCTTGTCTAGGATGTGGTCTTCACACACTGCTCACAACATGCCTTTCAAAGTTCCACATGTATATCACTGATCCTGTGAGCACCACATTGATGACATTCTAAATCTCGGTCCATATTTACAGCAGGTGGGAGGGGTTGGTGGGTTTGTGTGGCTAGGGGTGTCAGGGGTGGGCGGTAAGATTTAAAATTGGAGCTATGCAATGTTAGAAAGGGCTTAACACAATGACAAAAGACACTATTTAATCTTTTCGTCCACAACTTCAAAGGTTACTTTCCGACTTTTTTCTATCATTGTGAATAACGCAGGTTGGACTGCCCCAAAAAATGCAGTTTCAGCTTGGATTCCACAAGTTATATTCCCATAGTCGGAATGAGATCTCAAGTGTTTACAGTTTGTGTCTTTTTGCTGCCACTGCTGACCACAGTGGTGGCCAGAATGGAGCTTTTCTATCTGGCAGAGACAGCTTGAGGAGGGGGGGGGGGTGTTTTACACCATTAGTATATTAATAATGCATTGTGGTGAAAGCTAATGGATAAGAAAAAGGGTTTACTGGGGAATCTTGCACTGAAACAGCAAGAAACATAGATTAGAGTTATGTATATAAAAATACAGCAAAAAGTGTTTTCTCATGTGTTATGCGCAAAGTGTCGCCACGCTCCAGCGCCATCTTGAAACACTGAATATAATGCAAGATTCTACTGCAGTAGAGATCATCTTTCTCTGGTTCCTCCTGCGTTCCTCCTCCAGTTTCTGATTCACATCAGCCAGGATCTCTGAAACAGGCTCCTAGATCTCTGAAACGGGCTCTGGGATCTCTGAAACTGGCGCTGGGATCTCTGAAACGGACTCCGGGATCCATTAACTTTGATTTGTTGAGTAAAGAGTCAAATTTTATTGTTACAAACTCTACATACACATATACCAACAGCAGTCTAAACAATGGTGATTTGATAACTTCTAAACTACTACAAAAGCTTAAACTGATTCTGATCCTTTGTGAATAATTCTGTCTTATGTAGTGCCATATCTTCGTGTTGCAGCATTCACTTTGGAAAACAAAGACCCGGCACTTTTTTTGATTTTTTCACTTGAATTCCAGCCTTCCTGCAAACTGATGATAATTGCACATTGCTTCCTGAAGCAGCAAATTTTGTAGCCATTACTTCATTTTTCTCCTTTCTGCCCATCATTGGGAAATCTAATTCACAGTCAAATTACAGTGTCTACAGTCTACCGTTTGGGCAAGCCGAGGGACAAAAGCACCAAGCTCAACACGACTGTCTGACTCAGTGAGAGAAAAAAAAAGGAGTGAGGTAAGAATGAACTGGAGGGAGTGGCAAAGTAAAAATCTGCAGGAACTGAGCAACGTTTGTCTGAGCCATCCCAGAGGTTTTGTGGGATTACTAAAATAGAAACAGCAGAAATCAAGCTCCAATGTGTGGTTGTAAATGACAGCAAACGACAACAGGAATCTTACTGGGGGAAGTTAATTCCTCAAGACACTCTTGCATTGCAAATGACAGGCAGGTCTTCAAACGTGACCTTCACTGAAATGATCTTGTTGACTATTAAACGTATTCTGGTGCACATGCATTTTAGTTGGTGTGAAAGAAACTTGATAGGTGAGATAACTTTAAGCATTTGGTGTGCTACTTCTACTCTTTACTGTTGGATTATCCACATTCTTGTTTGGCAGAGACAGCAGACGGGAAAGTAGGAGAGAGAGAGAGAAACACCACTATTGACAGCAGTGCACTGAAGACTGCAAGAAGCTGACAAGGAGATAATCCATGAGCTAACTGTCAGAGAGGACAAGAATAAAGCACAGACAGTCACACAAGAGTGAGAAGCAGAAAGTCTATGGAGGGGAACTCCAACAATGTGGTGATAACACTATGTATGTAATAGACAATTCAATGGTTCAGTGGTGCATCAAGTATGTCACGCAACACTGAGCCACATGGATCTGAAAGACCCAAGTTTAAATTCTGGCCTATCCTATGCAACTGGATTTTAATCAATTAACAGTGAGAATACATTGTATTCTCTGTTCCAATAGTGTTTTATGGACAAACAGAAATAAAGGCCCACCACTCCAGATTGCTGATCACTGGCATGCTGATGGAAACTGCACAAAGAGAGATGCCAAAAGAGCTCATTTAGGAGAGGGCGTGATGGTGTATTAGAACAAATAATGAAATATAAGCAATAATCCTTCAAAAATGATTATCCACTTTGATGCCAAATGGTTGAGATACTGAAGACAGAGATGCTGAGATGCTGACAACTAGCAATTATATCCACATTACTCAATGTTAGTCAGAATTAAGAGTTGGAGCAAAAGTGACAATCAAGCTGAAAAAATAATCTGAAAAGTTGTGTAACAACCCACAATTTGGAAATATTCACTGAGGAATGTGATATATAAATACAGAAGAGTGTCTCCAGAAGGTTTTCATTGTTACTTAAAGTATATCTTCCAAAAGATCTTCCCTAGGGGGAGTTTTCCTTTCCACTCATTGGCCAGTATCGGACAGTTCACTCACTCATTATATAAATCATCTGATTTCCATTTATTTCCACAAATGTTATTGGATTTCCCTACAATTCTCCATTACAATGAGTGTAATCCAACCAAAGTGTATTTGCAGCAGAGATTGAATATACTCAGCATATCTCTCTCATCTGGACAATGTTGTTGAAAAATTGAGTCTCAAGCTACATCAGATCTAAGTTCATTAGCCAGATGTTTAGATTAGATTAGATTCCCTACAGTATGGAAACAGGCCATTTGGCCCACCAAGTCCACACCAACCCTCTGAAGATTGACCTACCCAGACCCATTCCCCTACATTCACCCCTGACTAATGCACCTAACACTACTGGCAATTTAGCACGGCCAATTCACCTGACCTGCACATCTTCGGATTGTGGGAGGAAACTGGAATACCCAGAGGAAACCCATGCAGACAGAGGGAGAATGTGCAAATTCCACATAGACAGTAGCCCAAGGCAGGAATTGAACTCGGGTCCCTGGCGCTATGAGGCAGCAGTGCTAACCACTGCCCACTGTGCTGTCCTACAAGACTATTGCAATGTTTGGATGGCCTTGAAGATAGTTTTCTAACTTTTCATTATATAGGTGAATGTAATTAGATAGTTTTTCATTCTCATAAGAGTAAATCCATTCCATGCCAGTGCTCCCACTGGAAAAAGCACTACACTGAACTAGTTTATCAGCAGACAAGCTGTATAAAGGTCCCGGTCACATGAAGTGAACAAAAATTACATGATATCAAAGCAGAATATGAAATATGGCCATTAATAAGTTGATACTTCTTTGCTTTCCAATTGTCAGAACTGATGTTTGGCAAGTTTAGGCCACTAGTTTGATCAAAAACTACTAAACAGTTGTCTTAGATGAGAGTGCACATTCACAGAACAGAATGGCAAGTTGGAAAGGCTGGAGCTCCCACACAGTAAATTATATAGTTAAGGACTCTGTCACAAGACAGGTACTGCTGATCATGAAGCTGGGGAGCAGGGCTGTGTAATGACTTAGGCTGGACTTGACAATAGATAGTGTAGCAAAATTTTTGCCTCACATCTGCATTAAAGTGATAAACGCACTACTGATTCTACAGCAACATCCAACTGTGAACTGCAAAAGATCTGTTCAGAGAATGAAACATTGTACTGGAAGCTTTCTTGATGCAATTAGGGCTGTTATAAGAATAGAGTATTATACAACATTTGTGAGGCCAAGAGGTTCATTAGGGAAGTGAAGTGGGCTGGACTCATCTGCAGGATCATGCAAGTCCACAAAAATAAATTCTTATTAGTTTTTCCATTAACCAAAGTCTCTGGTCAGTCAAGATCAGAAAAGATCCCCAAGGCTCATAGCAGTAACTGTCCATAAAATTAGCAAGGATATGCACGAGATCTGGAAAAAGCACCACACTGAATTAGTTTATCAGCAGACAAGCTGTATAAAGGTCCTGGTCACATGAAGTGAATGAAAATTAATGAACAATGCAAATATGTAAAGAAGATCTTAAGTGATCAAAAGGGAGAAAGTGGAGTCTTTCTAGCTAACCATAAAAAAGAAGAGATGAACAATATCAACTGTTCTTTTTCATGAGCGAGGACACACACTTTACCAGGCACCAAGAAATTCTGCAATGATACCTGGTTACCAAACAAAAACCGATGCTTGCAGGGGCAGGGAAGCATTTCTTTAGCTGAAGAAAGTTGGACAGCACATGTTCATTTCATACATATTCCTTACAACAGGCAGATAGATGTAATGTCTCACTCATCAATCTGAACTGGAGTTTAACCTACACCCCAACAATGACCAGTGTGCACAGTGGACTTCACCAGTTTCCTCATACCTTCTCCCCAGCCCCACCACCCCCATTTATCTCTCCACCCTGGAGGCTCCCTGCCTCCATTCCTGATGAAGGGCTTTTGCCCGAAATGTCAATTTTCCTGCTCCTGGGATGCTGCCTGACCTGCTGTGCATTTCCAGCACCACTCTGATCTAAACACAGGCCCTTTAATGGTCATTCATAAACATCGATCACCTGGCTGGAGTAGTTCAGAGGATATTCGTATTAATGTTAAATTGTTCACTCTACTTGGGTTTCAGCTTATCTGGAGCGCACAGTTAGACAAAATCAATTCCAACAGAGCAGCTGATATCTTCAATAACAAATAATCTTCTTTGCTATTTCACAGATTGGAACGACATCAAGATTTTTAAGAAAGATTTGGGATGACCTGTACTCTAAAAAGATTAACTGAGGTAACTGCAAATCCCAGAACATGTTAAAAAATAATTATTTATTTTCTCTCAATGAATTTTATCTACAATTTAACAGAAAACAGTAAGACAAAACAGCTTATATATAGAATTATGTTACAATAAATAAGTTTTATGAAGATTCTATAATGTTACAAGCTGGACTGAATTATCAAGGTAATCAAATAAACAGTGGCAGACAATACAAACATTCCTGATCACAAAAATGCAATCCCTGAATTTTATTTATGCAGCACGCAGCACTGCCATCAGTTTATAATGAAAGGCAAATTACTTCTGTTTCGATGGAAGTGCAGAAATAAATTGATAAAAAATTAGAAAGCATTGGAAAGTGGTGCAGCTTACCTAAAAATGATGACAATGAAAATATTTTAACCAAGCATTTTATTTGCAACGTTACTGCCACTTTCCCTCTTTAATAGCAGCAGTGCTTTTAAAGCATAAGAAGATAGGAAACAGGAGCCGGGAACAAGCTGTCATGGTCTGGTTAAGGCTGCTGTGACATTCAATAAGGTCATGGCTAAACCTCAACGTTAACTCCACTTTTCTGACTGATCCCAAGTGCTCTTGGTTCTCTTGTGAGTACATCATTCCACCTTAGTCTTAAATCAACCCAATGACTGAGCATCCACAGACTTTGGGACAATCCTCCAAGTGGACAAATTTCTCCCAATCTCTGTCGTAAACAGCTGACCCCTTAACCTGAGACTACCTTGCAGTTCTAGAATTCCCAGGCATCGGAAGCAGCTTCTCAACATCTCCCCTGTCAAGTTTCTCTGAATCCTCCACTTTAAGGAGATCACCTCTCAGTCTTCTAAAGAAAGGCTGCACTCATTCTATGCAAGCATTGCACAGAATTGTCTCATCCCAAGAATGAATCTCGAGAGTGTGGTGTTGGGAAAGCACTGCAGGTCAAACAGCAACCGTGGAACAGGAGAATCGATATTTTGGGCAAAAGCCCTTCATCAGGAATGAGGCTGTGAGATAAATGGGAGGAGGGTGGAGCAGATAAGTGGGAAGGAAGATGGACAGGTCGGACAGGTCACGAGGGTGGTGCCAAGTTAGAACTGGAATAAGGTGGGGATGGGGAAATGAGGAAACTGGTGAAAACCACATTGATGCTGTGGGGTTGGAGGGTTCCGATGCAGAAGATGAGGCGTTCTTCCTCCCGGCATCAGGTGGTTCGGGAGTGGCAATGGAGGAGGCCAAGGACCTGCATGTACTTGGCGGAATGGGAGGGGGAGTTGAAGTGGTCGGCCATGGGGCAGTGGGGTTGGTTGGTGCAGGTTCTCTGAAGCGCTCTGCGAGTAAGCGTCCTGTCTCCCCAGTGTAGAGAAGATCACATCCAAGCAGCAGATACAATAAATGGCATGTGTGGAAGTGCACGTAAAACTCTGATGGATGTGGAAAGCCTCAATAATTCCCCGGCTTTTCCTCTGCTCCATTGATGACTGCACCGGTGCCACCTCGTGTTCCCATGAGGAGGTTAAAAAGGTCATCAACTTCACCAACACATTCCACCCCAATCTTAAGTTCACCTGGACCATCTCAGACACCTCCCTCCCCTTCCTGGGTCTCTCCATCTCCACCAACAGTGACCAATTCAACACGGATATCTTCTACAAACCCATGGACTTCCAAAGCTACCTGGACTACATCTCTTCCCACTCTGCCTCCTGTAAAAATGCTATCCCTTATTCCCAATTCCTCTGCCTCCACTGCATCTGCTCCCAGGAGGACCAGTTCCACCAGAGGACACACCAGATAGCTTCCTTCTTTAAAGATCGCAATTTCCCCTCCTACGTGATTGATGATGTTCTCCAGTGCATCTCATCTGCTTCCCGCACCGCCACTCTCAGACTCCACCCCTCCAACCGCAACAAAGACAGAGTCCCCGAGTCCTCACGTTTCATCTCACCAACCTCTGTATACATTGCATCATCCTCTGACATTTCTGCCTCCTACAAATGGACCCTACCAGCAGTATATTTCCCTCCCCACCCCTTTCCGTAAAAACCATGCCCTCTGCGACGACCTCGTCAGGTCCATGCCCCCACCAACCCACCCTCCCCTCCCGGCACCTTCCCCTGCCACCGCAGGAATTGCAAAACCTGTGCCCACACCTTCCCCCCTCACCTCCGTCCAAGGCTCCAAAGAAGCCTTGCACATCCAGAGGTTTACCTGCATTTCCACACATGTCAGTTACTGTATCCATTACTCCTGGTGCGGTCTCCTCTATATTGGGCATGCAGGACGCCTACTTGCAGAGTGCTTCAGAGAACATCTGCGGGACACCCACACCAAGCAACCCCACTACCCCATGACCGACCACTTCAACTCCCCCTCTCATTCCGCCAAAGACATGCAGGTCCTAGGCCTTCTCCATTGCCACTCCCTAACCGCCTAACGACTGCTCAATTACCTAACAAATAAAAGGGTATAAAAATATACAGGTCAAAGGACTCAAGGTCAAAATCCAATCTGTGCCAAGTTAGCCAATCTCAGCTAAGCTGTGACTGGAGTACTTCAAGTAGCACCTGAACTGGGACAGGAAAACATTTGAGGTCTGGCAGCATTTGTGGAGAGAAAGCAGAGTCAACGTTTCAGGTCCAGTGACCCTTCTTCAGTACTGATTATAGTTAGGCAAAGGTTGGTATATATGCTGAGGACAGGGGATGGGGAAAGAATAGCATGTCACTTTCCGCTTGGGGACCCTGCAGGCTTCAGGGCTCAGAGTTGAGCTCAATAATTTTAGGAGCGGAGCACTTTCTTCGATGCCTTTATTCCAAACCCCGCACCCCTGACCCTTTCATCACATGAGCTGCTTTTATCACAGCCAACCCATTTTCATCCACTATTGGTCCACATCATCAGCTTTTCATTCTCCACGGTTCACCATTATCCATTTTTTTGTCTGTCCAACTTCGGTTCTCTCTCTCTCTCTCTGGCCTCCACCTCCACCTATCATCTACCCATTTGCAGCTGTTCCCCCCAACCCATCTTCAGCATATATACCACTTTTCTCAAACAACAGTCAATTCTGACAAAGGCTTATTGGACTTGAAACATTAACTCTGCTTTCCCTCCACAGATGTTGCCTGATCTTCTGAGATTCTCCAGCAATTTCTGATTTTGTTTCAGATTTCCAACATCAACAGTTCTTCGTTGGAAAACATTTAGTGCTCAGTTCACAACATTGGGTTGCTTCCAAGTTATCCTTTCCAAAAGGAAAATGCAAAGCCATTAGAGATTGACAGCTTTGGTCCAGGAATAATGTATTCCAAGAGTAGAGTAAGATACTGGAGGACAAGGATCACCAATCCTTAGTGACTCGAGGGAAAAGTATTTAAACAAATGTTAAGTATTTGGAAACTAAAAGATCAGATCCAATAAAAATCTCAACAAGCTCTTTTTCCAGTGTTTCAACAAATATGTCGCCCAGTGACAGGAATTTTACTGCCACTTGGTAATGAAATGTAAATTATGTCAATGTTAAACAGGCGTTGTCAGCTCTGGGAGGAACTATTGAGCAGGCTCCATGCCACGCTGGCTGCTGTGGTAAACTCATGCTTCCTGTAGCATAAACTGTTTTCACATCATTTGTTTTGCATAAAATAAATAGCAGCAGCAAATGCAGTCAACCTCATAATGAAAATTATGTCTGACTAAAGGTGAAAGATCTTGTAAGACTACTTAGCTCGGTGAAAAAGTCAGGGCAACTTTCTACAGCGACCCACTTGCTTCTTAGTTGGAGATAAGTAAGGGTGAGGTCATGTAGAGACTTTAAAACAAGGATTAGAATGTTAAAATCAAGACATTGCTTGACAGGGAGATATTATGCATCAGCAAGAACAGAGGTGATGGGGGAACAGGACTTGCTGCGAGTTAAGACATGGGCAGTAGTATCTCGGGTGACCTCAAGCTTACAGAAGGTGAAATGTGGAAGACCAGACATGGGTCTACAGGCGCTGTGAGGCAGCAGTGCTAACCACTGGGCCACCGTGCCGCCCATGGGCAGTAGTATCTCGGGTGACCTCAAGCTTACAGAAGGTGAAATGTGGAAGACCAGACATGAGCTAGAATAATCAAGTATGGAGGTAACAAAGGCATAAATGAAGCTTTCAGAAGCAGAACGGGTGAGGTGAGGATAAGGTAATTCCTGATGAAGGGCTTTTGCCCGAAAAGTCGATTTTACTGCTCCTCGGATGCTGCCTGAACTGCTGGGCTCTTCCAGCACCACTAATCCAGAAGAGGTGAGGATAAGGTCAGGCAATCTTATGGGTGTGGAAATAGAAGGTCTTGGTGATGGCATGATCAGGTAGTCAGAAGCCCATTTTGGAACTGAACATAACATCAAGGTTGCAAACAAACAGGCTTAATCTCAGACTGTTGTCAACTGGAGGGATTACTTTGGTGGCAAGGATTGGAAACAATAGCTTCATTATTTTCAAAATTTAAATGCAGGAAAGAGGAGTGATGGCAAGGTCACGCTGAATGTTGTCAGTGTATTGCAGAAAATAACAGCATAACTTCAGATCATATCTCTGAGGAACCACGTATTGATATAAATAGGGGGCGAGCACAGGTCTCTGGGGAACAGTAAAGCTAATGATGTGAGAACAGCAAGAGAAGCCATTGCCTGCGATTCTCTGGCTATGATTAAAGAGATAAGAATGGAGCCAGGCAGCAATGATTACAACCAGCTGGATGAGCGTGACAAGCTTGTGTCATAGGTAGTCAGGGTGGTTAAGAAGGCATTTAGCATGCTTGCCTTCATTGATCAGAACATTGAACATAAGAGTTGGGACATCATGGTGAGGTTTTACAGCCATGACGTGGGTTGCCAGTGTTGGACTGGGATGGACTTCATCTGCCGAAGGAACAGTGCTCCAAAACCTTGTTATTTCAAATAAACCTGTTGGACTATAACTTGGCATGGTGTGGATTCTGAGGTTGTACAGTATGTTGGTGAGGTCATTTTTGGAGTATTATGTACAGTTCTGGTCTCCCTACTATAGGAAGCATATGATTAACTTGGAGAGGGTTCAAAAAGGATTTCCCAGGATGTTACCAGGACTGCAACATTTGAGTTATAAGGAGAGGCTGGATAGGTTGGGACTTTTTTCACTGGAGCATTGGAGGTTGGGAGGTGATCTTCTTGAGGTTTGTAAAATCATGAGGGGCATAAGATAAGGTGGATAAGGCAAAGGTCTTTTCCTTCGGATGGGGAGTTCAAAACTGGGGAGCATAATTTCTAAGGTGAGAGGAGAAAGATTAAAAGGGAGCTGAGGGGCAACGTTTTCACACAAAGGGTTGTTCCTATCAGGAATGAACCAACAGAAGAAGTTGCTGATGCAGGTACAGTTACAACATTTAAAAGAGATTTGGATAGGTACATGAATAGGAAAGGTTTACAGGGATATGAGCCAAATGCAGGCAAGTTTAGTTTGGGAAATTGGTCGGCATGAACAAGTTGGACCAATGGGTCTGTTTTTGAGCTGTATGACTCTATGAAGATAAGTTTCAGGCCATTGTGTCACAGGTTGCAGACAGATCAAGAAAGATGAGATGAGAATGTTTACCTCTGTTGCAGGTTCATAATATGTCCTATGTGATTGCAAGATTGCCATTTTCATGTGTAAATTTGCACAGCTAAGCCTGGTTATACTAGTCATTGTACTGCCTGACAACTCTTAAAAACAGATCACTGCTTCCTACTCCAAACACAGCCCGGAAATATTTCCTAGCAGAATTTCTCTGGGAATCTGAAAAACAATGGTAATTTTGGATGAAAACCACGAGAGAAAGTCAAAATCTCGCCTCATTCTATTTATTGTTTCTGAATGTAGAGATGTCACTGATTATAGCTTTTGCTGCTTCTTAATAGTAACTGTAAGTTAGTTTTATTTGGATATGAACTTAGTCAATAGATTTTGAAGCAGCATTTTTTTTAATCAAAAGAAATTTGAAGACTATAAAAGACTGTATACATCCAGTTTTATGAAACAAGAGATGGCCACAAGACACTAATCAATCAACTTCATAATTAGCAATCTAACTAAGTTACCTTCTGGAAGGTATTGGTCCCTGTTAAAAGGTCAATTGAGCACAATTCCTGGGATGAGCAAACTGTACTAAGTTCTTCTACTGTATGCCAGACCCAGAAGAAAATGATTCCAGTTCTTGTGCACACACAACTATAATTTGTTGAAACACTTATCCACACTATGTTTTTTTTTTGTTTTTTCTCAGTTCAAGCATGTCTTGCACATTTCTGTTCTGTAGTATACACACACACAGTCTATAATTGAAACTTCAATGCTGTATGTTTCGCCATTGTTGAAGCTTTCTCTTGGGCTGGCAATGGTGGAAATTAATCATGTTTCTAGAGTTGCCACATCATCAGCCCACACACCAGCATCATTTCCAAACCAGACAGACTGCCCAGTAGCAGAGGAAAGACATGCCTGATTTTTGTTTTGCTGCATTCAAGAACTCAAAGCAGTGCTGTATGTTGTGTACCCATGAAGTGGTTAAAAAAAAGCTCACTCTTCTCTCTGTCCAGCAATTAAGTATTTGAAGAAATAGCATTATTCTTACTCCTGTCAAATATAGAAGCCAAAATTATGTGGCAATGCTATGATTTACTAAAGAAACAAATAGTTTTTGTGACTGAGATAATCTTTTAAATAATGTAATGTTACCAGCGTCTTGGTAATTTTTAAGGTGAGCTATACATCTTTGGAAAGGCATAAAAGACAGCATGTGATGCAAGGTATTAAAAGGGATCTTTGTCCTAGAAATGATCCTCATTAAAATAAACAAATGATTGCTAGTAGTCAAAGCATATGAGAAATAGAGATGTGTGAAGATAAGTGAAATAAGATTCTTATTGCTAATTGTGAGGGAGAGTATAATTAGTAGATTTATCTCTTATGAAGGTAAATAAAACATTTCTACAATTGATCGGTTCACACCTTATTTCTTTCAATAATTCTGAACTTTACCTGACAAGCAGGAACAGATGAGCAAAAGCAGGCCATTCAGCCCCTCGAGTCTGTTCTGTCATTCAGAATTATGTGTTGAAACTTTCCTTTTGGCAAAGTGGCAGTTTCATTGAGATTTTTGGTGGGTTTCTCACTGCAGACACTAACAAAATCGCTCACCATACCTTATTAACTAACTCCTGTGCCGTTATGGTGTCCCCTCTTGCCTGACTCAAACAGCATCTTAGCACATGCCATTTCCATCACAACTTGCCACTGCTGGGATATCCCAGAATTAAATGGCAGCCCTGGTGCTGGCATCATCTTTAAAAGCTCATTTTGCAGCCGGACAAGCACTGGGGTCACTCTGGAGCTCCCCTGCACAGTTCCTGACATTGGCCATGGATATGAAAAACAAGAGAAATTTGGCTTTCCCTGCTTTGCAAAACAGGCACCGAGGAGTCCGACTGAATCATGTGGGGCAGGGGCAGGATGTTCTCATTTCCCAGCACTGACAGTGGAGGCCACAACATCAGTGTGGTCCCAAGTTGTCACCTGGCCTAAAGCAGTCTGAGGTGCTGGAGGAATCCCAGCAATGTCAGTAGCTCTCTCCATTCTGTCAGTATGTGTACCATCATCTTCTCTTACATGGAATCCAGGGGCAGCTGGCAATTTGGATACACAATTGGCTTGATAGTTGGAAGCAGAGGGTAATAGTGGAAGGATGCTTGTAGGACTAGAGGACTGTGTCAAGTGAAGTGCTTCAGAGGTCAGTGCTGGGCCCACTGCTGTTTGTTATCGATATCAATGATTTGGATGAGAATGTACAATGCATGATTAGCAAGTTTGCAGATAACACTAAACTAGGCAGTATCATGGACAGTGAGCAAGGTTATCAGAAATTGCACCAGGACCTTGATCAGCTGGAGAAGTGGGAAGAGAAATGGCAAATGGAATTTAATTTCCTTAAGTGTGGGGTCTTGCATTTTGGAAGGTCAAATCAAGGTAGGTGCTTCATGGTAAATGGTAGGACCTTAAATGTAGTGCAACAGAGAGATCTTGGAGTTCAGATGCACAATTCTCTGAAAGCAGAGTCACAGGTAGTCACAGGCAGTGAAGCAGGCTTTTGGCACACTGGCCTTCATCAGTCAGGGCACCGAGTATAGAGGTTGGGAAGTTGTGTCGCAGTTGTACAGGACATTAGTGAGGATGTACTTGGAGTATTATGTTCAGGAGTAAAAGGATATGGGCCAAGTGCAGGGAAATGGGGTTAGCGTCGGTGGACATTTTGGTCGGCATGGACCTGTTTGGGCCATGTATTTATGTCACCTTGCTATCGGAAGGATGTTACTAAATTGGAAAGACTTCAGAACAAATTTACAAGGATGCTGCCAGGACTCAATGGTCTGAATTATAAGGAGAGGTTGGACAAGCTAGGACTTTTACCTTTAGTGCGAAGGAGACTGAGGGGGGATCTTAAAGAAGTGTATAAGATCAGGACAGGCATGGATAGGGTGAATGCACTCAGTCCTTTGCCCAGGGTTGGGGAACCAAGAACTAGAGGGCATCAGTTTAAGGTTAGAGAGGAAAGAACAATAGAGAACCTGAGGGGCAACCTTTTAAAAAAAGAGGGCAGTACGCATATGGAATGAGCTGCCAGTGGAAGCGGTTGAGATGGGTACATTAACAACATTTAAAAGGCATTTGGACAAATATATGGACAGGAAAGGATTAGAAAGCTATGGGCCAAGTGCAGGGAAATGGGGTTAGCGTAGGTGGACATTTTGGTCGGCATGGACCAGTTTGGGCCAAAGGGCCTGCTTCCATACTGTAGGATTCTCCATGACTCTGTGAATATCTCATTTTCACTTTATCTCTGTTACTGTACCCACCTCCAATCAAGGCTTATGCCCTGCCACTGTCACAATTGCCTGTAACATCTTCTCTCACTCACGATTACAAACCCCAACTATCAACACCCCTAACCCTGCATTGCCCTCTGCAATACATACTCACTCACTTGGGACACCTCCCCACTCCCATCCAAAGTAATAGCCCAATTTCATTTTCCTTCACAGAAACAAAGGACAGGAGCAGAAAGAGGTCATTCGTCCCTTTGAGCCTGTTCTGCCATTCATCATGATCATGGCTGATCATCCAACTCAGTACCTAATCCTTCTTTCTTCCCATAACTTTTGTTCTCATTAGCCCCAAGTGCTATATTTACCCACCTCTTGAATACATTTAATATTTTTGGCATCAACTACATCCTGTGGTAATGAATTCCACAGGCTCACCACTCTTTGGGTGAAGAAATTGGGTCTGGACATGCCCCCCTCCCCCCCCCCCCCACCCCCTCCCCAATTGAGGAATATCATCCCTAATGTACTCTGTCTAGTCCTGTTAGAATTTTATAAGTCTCTATGACAGCCGCCTCTCCACCCCCTCGCTCGTCTGAACTCCAACCTGGTCAGTCTCTCCTCGTACATCAGTCCCGCTATCCCCAAATCAGCCTGTTAAACCTTAGCTGCACTCCCTCAACAAAAAGAGCATTCTTCCTCAGAAATAGAGACTAAAATTGCACACAATATTCTAGGTGTGGCCTCACCAAGGCCCTGTACCACTGCAACAACACATCCCTGCTCTTGTACTTGAAACCTCGCAATGATAGCCAACATCCATTTGACAATAGACAATAGATAATAGACAATAGACAACAGGTGCAGGAGTAGGCCATTCTGCCCTTCGAGTCTGCACCACGTTTAATATGATCATGGCTGATCATCCTTAATCAGTTTCCTGTTCCTGCCTTATCTCCATAACCCTTGATTCCACTATCCTTGAGAGCTCTATCCAACTCTTTCTTAAATGAATCCAGAGACTGGGCCTCCACTGCCCTCTGGGGTAGAGCATTCCACACATCCACCACTCTCTGGGTGAAGAAGTTTCTCCTCATCTCTGTCCTAAATGGTCTACCCCGTATTTTTAAGCTGTGTCCTCTGGTTCGGCACTTACCCATCAGCGGAAACATGTTTCCTGCCTCCAGAGTGTCCAATCCGTTAATAATCTTATATGTCTCAATCAGATCCCCTCTCAGTCTTCTAAACTCAAGGGTATACGAGCCCAAATGCTCCAGTCTTTCAGCGTAAGGTAGTCCCGCCATTCCAGGAATTGACCTCGTGAACCTACGCTGCACTCCCTCAATAGCCAGAATTCTTTCCTCAAATTTGGAGATCAGAACTTCACATAATACTCCAGGTGTGGTCTCACCAGGGCCCTGTACAGCTGCAGAAGAACCTCTTTGCTTCTATACTCAATCCCTCTTGTTATGAAGTCCAGCATGCTATTAGCCTTCTTCACTACCTGCTGTACCTGCATGCTTACCTTCATTGACTGGTGTACAAGAACACCCAGATCTCTAAGTACTGCCCCTTTAACTAAATTGATTACATTTAGGTAGAATCTGCCTTCCTGTTCTTTCCACCAAAGTGGATAACCATACATTTATCCACATTGAACTGCATCTGCCATGCATCTGACCTAACCTGTCCAGGTCACCCTGTAATCTCCTAATATCCTCCTCACATTTCACCCTGCCACCCAGCTTAGTATCATCAGCACATTTGCTAATGTTATTACTAATACCATCTTCTACATCATTAACATATATTGTAAAAAGCTGCAGTCCCAGTACTGATCCCTGCGGTACCCCACTGGTCACTGCCTTCCATTCCGAAATGGAATTTGCCTTCTTTACGACCTGCTGCATTGCATCCCTATATTCAGCGACTGGTGCACAATGCCACCCAAGTCCTGCTGCACACTCCCAGCCTATCATGTAGTAATCTACCTTGGTTTTCCTTCCAAAGTGAATAACCTCATGTTTACCCAAATTATCCTGAATCTGCCATTGTTTTGCCCACTCACCCAACCTGTCCAGATCATGTTGAAGGATCTCTACATCCTTGTCACAGTTCACCCTCCCACTCAACTTGGTGTCATCTACAAACTTTGAGATGTTACATTTTGTTCCCTCATCCAAATCATTTATATATATTGTGAATAGCTGAGGTCCAAGCACTGATCCCTGTGGCTCCCCACTAGACACAGCCTGCCAATTTGAAAAAGACCCATGAATTACTACTCTTTGTTTCCTCTTTGCCAATCAGCTTTCTCTCCACCTCGATATACTTTGCCCAATCCCATTTCTGCTTTCTTGTATTCCAGGAAGGAAACAAACCATAATAGGCAGAAAGAGTCAGCATGGGGATGGGAATTCCTGACATTTGGATCCTCACCTTTTATGAAGTGAGGATCCTGAGTCTGATCAACCTGAGTCACTGACTGACCATGTCCAAGCTCCTGGACCGGTATCGGAGGCTGCTCCTGTCTTAGTGTGCTGGGACCTCCTACCCAAATATTACCTCCCTTGATTTGACTGATGACTGATAACAACTACGATAAGGTTCTTGGCTTTGAGACTGTGCTAAACTGAAAAGCAATACAGCAATACTGTGAGTCTAGTACCTCTGGCTGAAGGAACAAAAAAGCAAGGAAGCTGCAAGCTTCAAGGTAGACTCACAGCAACTGAGACCAGAGCCACAGGCCGGAGATATAGCTTGGTCCAGTCCATGAGCTGAGTATATGGCCCAGAGTGCAAAGTCTCCTTACTGTAGTATGAAAATGAGAGTTACCAAATTGCACAAGTACAGCATGGAAGTGCAGAAGCACACTGTAAGTGGATGAGAGATGTGCCTTCAGGCTTCTTAGAATGTGTTGAATGTCAATGTCTGTGAACATGGAGTGTGTGTGGCCAATGCCCAAGGTGCACATCCTGCAATGTCAGTGTCTGGTGTCCAACGTGGAGCACTTTTGGAGCAACTGATAAGGTGAAGTCTATAGGTACCTACTCTGACTGCCATGTTGAGAATTCAGTGTTTAGATTGCTCATGGTGGGTGGTAGGATGGGAGGCTACATATTAACGAGATGAGAGATGCAGTTAGTAAAGTCGCCAACAAGTGACAATCCCCTTAAAAAGCCAAAGATAAGGTTGCCACAGTCCTATCAGAGGCTGCTCTCTAATTAGATAGACATGGCTGGTGTTTGTTAGAAAGGTTGAAGAGAAGAGTCCTTTGTGGTAATCTCTGCCAGTGTGGGAATTGAGCCCACATTGTTGACAACACACTACATCACAAACTGGCTGTCCAGCCAACTGAGTGAACCAATTTTCACAATATTTTGCCTGGGGAGATTGGAATAATATCTCTAGATCTCAAAGGAGACGGAAGTGTCAACAGTGTTTTCTAATCATCTTTGTAACAATGTTCAAATTACTAATGTAACTTTTATCTAATTGCTATAATACAACAAACTCCATCTTCTTCAGACATGAACCTCTTCCTGTCAAGACTCCACTGACGGCTATTTTTCTACACTGGAAACTAACTAGGCCCTTACACTCAGTCAAGGAAAAGGAATGGGGCCAGTGTCAATTTACCCACAAAGACCACAGACAGCTCCTTCCAAAACCAGAACACTTCCATCTAGAACGGCAAGGATAACTGGTAAAGTGACACCACGCCTGCAGGATGCCCCCTACACCCTAGTCACAAACCACCATGAAATGGAAATATATTGTTCCTTCATCGTTATTGAGTCAAAACCCTGAGGCATTCTGGGAGTAAGTCCATCCCAAACACTTTGGTGGCTTCACAAGGCAACTCACCACCACCCTCTCAATGATAATCAAGGATAGACCATAAATGCTGGTCCTGCTAGCACCATCTACATCCCAGGAACACAGCATGATTCAAAAGTATGCAGAAAACCATAACTTGCCCACCTAAAACAGCTTAAATACTTTATTTGCTACTAGGCGTGGCAGAGAATGAGCTCATCAATGTGTTGCACTAGATTGTTTTGTAACCATGCGGATAAGTTACTTTGTACAATCAATTTTGCTCTTAGTTTAAGAGATCAGCTTACAAAATGTTTTTCAACAGCTTGGGCAAGGAGTTGTTCAAATTGATATTTGCATGGTCAGCTCACCACAGGATGTGTGTTGGCAATCTTGGATGTGCAGGGTTAGTAATCCACTCCAGAATATGCAATAAAGACTGAAAGCCAAGCTCTGTGGGGAAAGAGTGGGGAATTGTGAATTTAAAATGAGTAACTATTTTTGTACTCAACAGATAGTATCAATGCTGCTTCAATGATACACTCTGGGAGTTTTACAAGTGTTGTTAGAATATGTGACACAGTGTGTATTAAAGCAACTGCAGACAAAGATTTGCATTCAACTGGCCTTCAGTTTTAGAACACAACCATGAATGGATAAGGAAGGATATCAAAACACACAACACTGAAGTTAAACATAACTTGGTGCTTAAATTAAATTTGCCATATCAACTGTGATGATTTCTTCAGTTTGCTATTTCCATCTTTACATATTATACGTGCATGCATAAATACAGTCATAGGGTGATACAACACCCTTCAGTCCAACTCATCCAATCAAGTTTCCCAAATCAAAATTGCCCCACTTGCCAGCATTTCGGCCATAACCCTCTAAATCTTTCCTATTCACGTACCTATCCAAATATGTTCTAAATGTTGCAACTGTATCTGTATTAGCCACTTCCTCTGTCAGTTCATTCCACGTATGAACCACCCTCTGTGCAAAACAATAGCCCCTTAGGTCCCTTTTAAATCTTTCTCCTCCCACCTTAAAAATATACCCCCTAATTTTGAACTCGCCCACCTCAGAGAAAAGACCTTTACTATTCATCTTATCAATGCACTTCTATAAGTTCACCCCTCGACCTACAACAAAAAAGGCCCAGCCTATCTAGCCTCTCCTTATAACTCAAACCGTCCAGTTCAGGCGACATCCTAGTAAGTTTTTTTGAACCCTCTCCCAAATTAATCATATCCTTCTAATAGCAGGATGACCAGAATTGCACACCAGTGGCCTCACCAATGTCCTGTATGACCTCAAGATGACGTCACAATTCCTATCCTATATAGTTTGTGCAATGAAGGCAAGCATGTTAAACATCTTAACCACCCTTATTGAAGAAGGGCTTATGCCCGAAACATTGATTCTCCTGCTCCTCGGATGCTGCCTGGCCTGCTGTGTTTTTCCAGCACCACATTTTTCAACTCTGGTCTCCAGCATCTGCAGTCCTCACTTTCTCCTTCTTAACCACCCTGTCTACCTGTGATGCAATTTTCAAAGAACAATGTACCTGAACCCTTAGCCCTCTCTATTTGACTTCACTACCTAGGGCCCTACCATTAACTGTTTAAGAAAAAGTTAATATTTTCATAAATATGGCCCAGCCCTTGTTTGTTTTACCAAAATTCAATATCTCGCATTTATCCAAATTAAACTCCATCTGCCACTCCTCAGCCCATTCTCAATTGATCAAGATCGCTGCTCAAATGCAGACACCATCAGATAACAATATAAATCATGCCCAAAGTACATCCCTGCAGTTTTATCACTGACTTTTCATCTGATAACTAATGCCTCTAATTTTACTTTTACTCATTAACAGCTGGATAATAAGCCAACAGCATCCCAAGTGATCAAAATTTGAGTTTGCATCATCACCTTTGATTGTAATCATTGAGCAAGCAATACACTATAGCTGGAATAACTGGTAACTGAGGAAAGAGGTCACAATAAGAGTGATTCAAATTTACGGCGGAAAACAATGATCAAAAAAAAGGAGCTGCAGTCCTTCACTGGAAAAAGTGATGACTGCAGATCCTGGAGATCAGAGCCAATAGTGTGGCGCTGGAAAAGCACAGCAGGTCAGACAGCATCTGAGGATCATCCACCCTGCTCTCTGACCTAGCACCTGCTCCCCCACCTTCATCTACTCTCCTTTCTGACCTATCATCTTCATCCCCCCAAAGGATCCTTCCACATCCAACAGAAATGTACCTGTACCTCCATGAATGTCATCTATGTATCCATTGCACCTCTACATTGTTGGTCTCCTCTACATCGAGGAGACAGGACACCAATTTACGGATTGTTTCAGGGAACATCTCTGGGTCACCCACACCAACCAATCCCATCACCCTGTGGCCGAACACTTCAACTCCCCCTCCCACTCCACCAAGGACATGCAGGTCCTGGGCCTCCCCCATCGCCAAATCCTCACCATCCGATGCCTGAAGGAAGAACACCTCATCTACCACCTCAGGATCCTGCAACCCCACGGGATTAATGTGGATTTCACCAGTTTCCTCATCTACCCTCCCCCCACCTTATCCCAGTCCCAAGCCTCCAACACGGCACCGCCCTCTTGACCTGTCCATCATCTTTCCCATCTATCCACTCCACTCTCATCTCCAACCTATCATCTTCTCCCCAACCTTCATGCACCTATTGCATTCTCAGCTACCTTCACCCCAGACCCACCCACCCCCGCCCCTCCCATCTATCTCTCAGCTCCCCCATCCCCACCCCGGCCTCAAGCCTCATTCCTGATGAAGGGCCCTATGCCTGAAATGTCGATTTTCCTGCTCTTCGGATGCTGTCTGATCTGCTGTGCTTTTCCAGCATCACACTCTCGACTGCTGTCCTACATTGTCTTTTTTAGGTTGGATTCACAGCTTCAGGAAATGAAATTTTCTCAATGAAAGCAATAATGCTACGAGAGAGAGTTCAGAATCCAAATTTAGAAAGAACACTTCAAAATTCCTCCCTAATTTGATGCATTATTTTTATGTAATCATTGTAAGAACTTGGAAAATTGCTTTATTGGTATTGAAAACAAAGACAAATTATTTTAACCCTGAATGGGATTCAGTTGGATGCTGAAAGCAAAACATACTCACTTCATTGAAGTTACATTTTAATGTCACTTGTTCTTTCATAGATTCTCATGTTTGCTGAACATTTGCACTCCAGACAGGAAAGCTGAAATGACTCCCACACTCGGGCCCAAGTCAAATCAAAATGGGGTTTGCATTAATGCAGTAAGACCCAACCTGCACAAATACATAAGATTCCCCGCCTCCAGCACTCTTTATCAATTTAAAATTGGAAATGATACTAATAGGCCAATTTCCCAGCAGGCAAATAAAGTCTGAATAGAGATAAAACCAAGCAGATCGCAAGTTGAAATCTTTCCTGCCTCTTAAAACTTAAGTCAATTTTAAAACGGGAGATATAAAAGTGAGCAAAACTTTCAATGGTAATTGCACAAAGTGACTGACTGACAAGGATCAAACAAATTTAGTCACGTGATAGTTCCACACCCACTGAAGTTCATCGCAGATGGCTTGAACATATCAGCTTTTAAAATACAGGCATTAACAGAATCCACATCTTTAAGACAAGTTATTTTTCTAACCCACAGCTCAGAAACTCTGAAGCATTTGGAAGTATAGAGTGTACACAGTGATTTGTGCATGTATGGTTGGGGGGGGGAGGTGATTGCAGAAGTTGGCTTGAATTTCCTGCTCTTTGCACAGAAACACACACAATTTAATCCTATCTGGAAACTGAATAGGTATCTCTCAAAAGCAAACAATCCTGCAAGAATTAATTGTAAAATTTGATGCTGGTTTCACGACTTAGGAAGAACTTCCTATATGGAGTGGTACTGATATTCAGGGGTCCTGACTAAATGAAAGGGAATGCTGTAAAGATGTGTTTGCTGACTATCGTCCTCTGCTTTTCTATTATTATTCGTATATTGAAGCAGCAAAGATTCTATGAATCAATTTTTTTCCAACTGGAGGCATGGCTGCAATTTCCTGAGATGGCTCTTGGCTAAATCAAATCATGGACTCATCACTTCAACAGAAAAGCTGCTCCTAATAGATTTGGGGCATACTTCTGTGGACACTTTCGTAACACAATCAAAGTGGTCTATTTTAATATATAAAGATCTGGGTGTAGCACCAATAGATCTTTTAATTGTGAGGCATTAAAACAACAAAACCATTTTAACCATGCCTACACTTGTTAGGGGTTGGAGGTTAACAGGTGAGCACTTTCAGGCGAATTGCATTCTAGCTCAAATACACAGAGATCAATTAAAATTTCTGCGCGGTCAAGTTAAATAAAAGCAAAAGTACTTACATGGAGTCTTATGCAATCTCAGACTATCTCACAGCCACTGAGAGAAGCAGTTTTAAAATGTCGTCACTGTTATAAGTGTGGAAATTAATTTTGATAAATTAATCATGTTCAAATATGTAGTTATGTTGATTAAGGGATAAATATTGGACAAGACACAAAGAAGAATTCTGCTCTTCTTTGGAATAATGCCTTGTGGTCTTTTACATCAACTTGAGATAAATGGCAGAATACAGAATGTTTGATAGTGCTGTATTTCCACAGGCAACCTAGATGACATGCTCTTTAGTGGAAATTGAATCCACACCCTTCTGACTCAGAGGAAGACAGCTATCATTGAACTATGACTGACACTACTCCTCGGCATAAGGGATTAAACCCAATCCCAAGCACCTCTGTTTGGCACGCATCAGTAACACATCACATGAATGCATTAACCCATTAAATTATCTGCACTGGGCCATATTTATGAAAATATTAACTTTTTCTTTTATGTTGTTGCTTTGTTTCTTGATCTTATAGGGTAGGGAAGCGGAATTCTTCTTTAATGAAAGCCAGGATAAGTACAGACCATGAATGGCAGAGTTGGAAGAAAAGGGAAGGTTTCCATTTACACATTTTCTAACATGGTTGAGAACTTTACTAACGCAGTGTAATTACTGCCGAGTAAGCAAATATTGCTGTCGTTCTATACCAGCAAAAATCCCACAAAGTGCAATGAGGTGAATGGCCTATTAAGTTAGAACATGCAATGCTTTCATTTTTAGTAGTTTCACATGTCATTTCATGCAATTTGGCAATAACAAACTATAATTTAGCATTGTGGCTCAGCTCAGTGGAATAACACTTACTTCACACCTTTCTGCTCATACATTTGACTCTTGGCTAGGACAGGAATCAAACTGCAGTAACAAGCATGATAAGCATGCCAGAGTTGCCAGCCAACTGCTTGTTCAAGAGCCTTACTGACAATCTTGACTTGGAGCCTAGCCATAGTCTCAGATTGTAAGGTGCGAATGCAAGGTGTCTCAAGGTTTAAAATACCATGATTTAAAAAGGTCTTTTCAAAATATCCCATGTCATATAATGGTCATTTCAGTACACAGCAATATGGATTTAACACAACATGTATTCGCTTTGTAAAGCAACCCTAATGATACTGAATATTAACTATAAGTAATGATTTCTGGGTGTCTGAAATTTGTAAATTGAGGACCAACATGACAGTTGCAGGGCAATATCAACAGTCAGAAAGTTGTGCCCCATTCTCAAGATCCTTTTTTAGATTTGGCTAATTTTCACTAAAATGGTGATGATATTAAATTAAATTTAGATAGTGTGCTAGTTCAGATAGTTATGATAACAGTTGCTATGGTCTTGAACATGTGAATCGACGTTTCGGGCATAAGCCCTTCTTCTTATGCCCAAAACGTCGATTCTCCTGTTCCCTGGATGCTGCCTGACCTGCTGCGCTTTTCCAGCAACACATTTTCAGCTCTGATCTCCAGCATCTGCAGACCTCACTTTCTCCTCATGGTCTTGAACATATCTTCTATTGATCTTTCCAGTTCCCATAAAAGAATAAATGAAACCAGGACACAAAAGGCTACAAAAAGATATTGCTAGGTTAAGTGATTACTATGTGGAAAAATGTAAAAATGCTCAATTTGTCAGGAAGAAGAAAAAAGAAGCATACTACCTAAATCCTAAATGATGAAAGATTGTAGATCTCTGAGTTGTAGAGAATCTAGGTGTTTTAGTGCAAGAACAGTAAAGAGTTAGTACACAAAAACAGCAAGTAATTAGGAAAGCAAACAGAATATTATCATTTATTGTGAAGGGAACTGAATACAAAAGTGAGGGAAGTTTGGCTTCACTTGTACACTTCTGGGATATGGCATTCAGTATTGGTGACCTGATTTAAGTAGTTCAGGTGACTACCAGAATAATACAGGTTGTTCTGTTATAACGTGCATTTGGCAACATGGATTCGCTGTAACGCGATTGATGAATTGGGGACACTGTTCCTACAGCGCAAACTTTTAAAATATGTGCTGGCTGTAACACAATTACAATGCGAACACTTTAAGCGCTGTTTCTAAAGTGTGATATTTCTGTAAGACACAAGAACATAACCATCGTAATACAGGAGAACTGATTGTACATGGAGTGGTGGGTTGTCTCATGAAGAAAGGTTAGACAGGCCAGGCTTGTATCCAACACAGTTTAGAACTGTTAGAGGTGACTTGAATAAAACATATAAGAACTGAAGTGGTCTTGAAAAGGTGGATGTAGAAAAAAAGTTTTCTCATAAGGGAGAATCTAGAACTAGGGGTGATTGTTTGAAAAATAAGAGGCTATCTATTTAACACAGAGAGAGGGCTACATTTTGGCTCTCAGAGGGTTTGGAGCTCCCATCTGGAAAAGTGAGTAAAAGTAGAATATTTAAATATTTTTAAGGCTGAGGTGGATATGTTCTTGGTGTTCAATGAAGTGAAAGACTTCAGGGATAAGTAGAAATATAGACTTAATGTTACAATCAGATCAGCTCTGATTTTTACTCAATGGCGGAGCAGGTTTGTGGAGGCAAATAGCCTACTCCTGCTCCTTGTTTGTATTGTTTGTTTGATTTATGGTTGTCACATACCGAGATACAGTGAAAAGTGTTGCTTTGTGTGCTATATAGGCAAATCGTATCATATAAAGTACATCAGGGTAGTAGAATAGAGTGCAGAATACAGTATTACAGCCGCATAGGAGGTGCAGAGAGAGAGATGTAAATTTAATTTTAGGACATTAAATTGAATTAAAGTGAGATATTTCATTCAGATTTTCATATTGAATGACATTTCAAATAACATTTAGAAACTAACTTAGATAATTCATCAAACAACCTAGTGTGTACTGGGAGGGATTTATTTTCATTGCGTCAGCCCATTTAATAAACACATAGATCAGTATTGAAATCATGAATAACAGGCCTAAGCCATAGAATGAAATGTTGAGATGCTAAAGCACATATATTATGTGTTCAGTGCCAGCACAAACCTGGCCCAAAAACAATTTCTGTCATTAATTAATTCTGTGCCAAAACAAAACATAAAAACAATTGTATTTTTAAAATATTTTGACACAAATGGCTTCTAATGGTCCACCACAATGTTGGAGGTGGCCTGTTTGTACTCTCTCTTCCATTTGGTACTTTGATCATTACCATAAGTATGTTTGTGTCTGCATGTTTTCTTTAAAACAATAAAAACCAAAAATTAAAAGGATACATTCAACTCCACAAGCTATTTTTACATTAAACCAGACACTGATATCCTAGAAAATGACAGGTTAAAACAAAGTTTCTTGAAAACCAAAAGCAAATTCAATAAAAATGTTTATTTAAAAAGACACAGACATCATTAAAAGTGCTGGGTCAATCCTCCCCCTCCCTCTCCTGAAAAGGACAGGAAAACACATTCACTTCCACCAGGATCATATTACACACAAGTGATGATGCACTCTAATGTGAATCATGTCAATGAATAAAAATAGGCCACAAAATAGCTCCTTCATAAATTGTGCCCTTTAGCTTATTGTACAGCTATTTGGCAATGTATTCTCAAAATCGTAACATCAAAAGGTATCAAACTTCACATTTAAATATTCAATTTAATAAGTCACTGGTTGGATTAACACAATTTTCTGCCACACAGCTCCACAATACAAGAATGCATAGATGATTGCTACCACTGGGAATTCTGTCGACACTAAAATCCTGCCAGATCCTTCTTGTAAAAACTCACAATAATGATGTCTGTTTATCAGAATGAGAAAGCTCATTCTTTTAAACAATGGTTGGTTGTGATATACGAAGAAATCTTATCAACATACTTTATCATGCATGACTAATTTATACTGTAAATGTTTCCAGGTGGAAAATGCAAACACTGATTATATCCCACAAGCAGTCCCCCACAGCTGAGTGCAAATATATGTTCTCCTTCCTTAGGTTTATCAAAAATGACCGTGGAGTGAGTTTGGGATGGGGGGGTGGGGGGGATGGGTACAGTGGAGAACTAACGGCATCACATGCCTGGGATATTGTGAATATATCAACTTGACATCAGGATAAGGAAGGCTACCCTATGAAAATAAATGCAGAGAGTTGATGCTTATTGGTTAATAAAACAAGTGGGGCATATTAGATTGTGGAGACAAATAGTAGACAGCCAGTCTGGTACAAAAAGAAAGACACAGACAGAACCAAGGAAACTTGGTAAGGCACAAATATAACATGTATGTGCGTGTGCAAGAGAAAGTAGATCAAATGTGCAATAGTTGTCTCCATTATCAGAATTGAAGCTAACCATTATGAAAACCGTTTAGCCAAAACTTAACTTAAGTTGCCAAAAACTTAGGCCCAATAGTTCCTGAACTGCTAATGCATGTGCAAAGTTGGGAGAAATACAATTTACCATTTCCACAATAATATGGCTAATTATGACTGAAAGAATGGATAACAGCAAAAACTTAGTCTCATATCTATATTGTGACAATGCAAATAGTGGACATCACCAGTTTCCTCACTTCCCCTCTCCCCACCTTACCCCAGTTCCAACCATCCAGCTCAGCACCATCCTCATGACCTGTTTTTACAAACGAGAGGGACCGTATTGTTGAAGAGGAGAGTGTGAAACGGACTGGTAAGCTAGAAGAGATACTTGTTAGGAAGGAAGATGTGTTGGGCATTTTGAACAACTTAAGGATAGACAAGTCCTCCAGGCCTGACGGGATATATCCTAGGATTATGTGGGAAGCAAGAGAGGAAATTGCAGAGCTGTTGGCAATGATCTTTTCGTCTTCACTGTCAACGGGGGTGGTACCAGGGGACTGGAGAGTGGCGAATGTTGTGCCCCTGTTCAAAAAAGGGAATAGGGATAACCCCAGGAATTACAGGCCAGTTAGTCTTACTTCGGTCGTAGGCAAAGTAATGGAAAGGGTACTGAGGAATAGGATTTATGAGTATCTGGAAAGACAATGCTTGATTAGGGACAGCCAGCACGGATTTGAGA
>NC_057713.1:114149767-114166295 GCF_004010195.1 Chiloscyllium plagiosum | reverse complement strand
TGCAGTTCTGGTCGCTTCACTTTAGGAAAGATGTGGAAGCTTTGGAGAGGGTGCAGAGAAGATTTGCCTGGAATGGAGAATAGGTCGTACGAGGATAGGTTGAGAGTTCTCGGTCTTTTCTCGTTGGAACGGCGAAGGATGAGGGGTGACTTGATAGAGGTTTATAAGATGATCAGAGGAATAGATAGAGTAGACAGTCAGAGACTTTTTCCCCGGGTACAACAGTGTTACAAGGAGACATAAATTTCAGGTGAAGGGTGGAAGGTATAGGGGGGATGTCAGGGGTCGGTTCTTTGCCCAGAGAGTGGTGGGGGCATGGAATGCGCTGCCTGTGGGAGTGGCAGAGTCAGAATCATTGGTGACCTTTAAGCGGCAATTGGATAGGTACATGGATGGGTGCTTAAGCTAGGACACAACATGTTCGGCACAACATCGTGGGCCGAATGGCCTGTTCTGTGCTGTATTGTTCTATGTTCTATCTATGTCCTATCTGCCTTTTAAAAAGTACTAACAACCAAAGCATGGTTAAATCAAATAATATAAGAAATACATTACCAGAACGCATAGGCGAGTTGGCACAGCTGAAATAAGAGTTTGATGCACAAATGTATAAAGCATACTGAGTTAGAAACACAAAATTAGCTTATGAGTTTAATGTGGCACAGAAACATTAGCTACAATTTGGGTGTGACTGGGATGTAAATATTCCAGTTGTAAGATCTTTAGAAAGGACAAGGAAATTGCGCAAGTTAGCACCATTGATTTTAAAATGACACTGTAAAAGAAAGGATTCCAGTAAGTTGGTCAAACAGGAAGTACAGGATGGATAGAAAAAAGGAACAATGAAAAGATGCAGGTCTCTGGTGCGTATTATTCAAAAATTGTACTAATGAATAAATACAGAGACTGAGGAAATGCACCAAAGTAATGTAGTTGTAAAGGGAGATTTTTGCTTTCAAATTCACAGAGAAATAAACACCTAACCAAAACAGATTGTGAAAGTCATGATTTGGAGATGTCGGTGTTGGACTGGGGTGTACAAAGTTAAAAATCACATGGTGTTATGTGATTTTTAAGATTGTAAAAAGAATGTCGTCAACAACAAAAACAGAGATTTCTGAAAAAGCTCAGCAAGTCAGACAGCGTCTGTGGAGAGAAATCAAAATTAGCATTTCATGTTGAGTGAACCTTCCTCAGAACATTTTCTAGAATAATTTTTAGAATCCAAAAGGTAAAAGGCAAAATTAGAGTTAGTGATGAGTAATGAACCAGTCCAATCACACAATCAGAGAACACTTTGTGAATGGCAACCATATTACGATGGAATTTGATGTTAAATTTGAGAGATGGGGAAAACATAACTAATGAAAATTTTAAATCAAATAATGCAGCTTTGAAGGGAAGACAGATTTCCCAATCTAACTCAGATTGGACTGTAGGTCAACAGACAAAGAAAGGGAAGTGTTCAAAGACATTTTATGGTACAATACAAAACCAATCCACACATCCAAAAGACAAAAGCTCCACTGTGCAATTAAACAACCATGATCAATGTTAATGCAAGAAACAGCACTGAGCTAAAAGCTTATGGTAAATGTAATAAAAAGTGGAAATCTAGCAGACTGGGAGAGCTATAAAAAAAACAACAAAGGGTTACAGGGCGATAGGAAGTACAAACAGGCAATGTGAAAATTTGCAAGACATATCAAAGCTAACAGTAAAAGTTTTATAAAGATATTAAGAATTGTGGTAAGGAGAAATGTCAATCCATTAAACACAGATGCAGGTGAAACTAAAATGGATAATAAAGCAGTGACTGATATTTTCAATGAATACTCTTTCCCAAAAGAGGAAAAGGTCAGTATTAGACCAATAAGGGAACTTAACAATAAGTGATGGAAAAAAAAATTGATGAAGAAAAATGAATTGAGATTTACTATCGACAAATGTCCAGTTCCCAATGATTTCAAATCCAGAATATTAAAAGGATTGGATAAAGATAACAGATACATTAGTCATAACTTCCAAAGCCAGACAATTGTAAATGTCACTATCGTGTGATAAGGGGAGCTGAGATAAACTAATGGCAGAGTTTAATGTTGGTGATGTGGGTCTGTCCCATCCACTGGAAAGCAGGTGAGAGTCCAAAACTGGACTCTCACGTTCTTCCTTTTGGGAAGAATCTGTCACTTTCTGTACCAATGAAGCCTTAATTGAAAAGTTGTGGTCTCACCCAGGATTAGGGGATGGAATTCCCATCATTGAGAATTATTGGTCAATCTGAGGCCATGAGTAATGCATCGAGAACCCCCAAGAAACTAATACCACAGGTGAGTAATGGTGGGAGCTGAGAGGGCCACAGAAGAGTGAGGAGTGAGTTAGCAACAATGTTGGAGGGTGGTGGTGATGGTGCAGTGGGGGGGGAGGAGTGTCAGCTGCTCCACCTTTCCTCATGTTGGGTTCCTCTGGAAGCCAGGGAAAGTCGGTTCTTCTCGGAAGCCTGCAAGGAATCCCAACAGTGTGCGCTTTCTTGCTTTGTTTATTGTTGAGCCCCTCCCCCACAGGCAAGGTGGTACTGGGATCCCAACCCACCACATTCCTGCCTAATTAAATGCCCTGCCACTAAAAGCACTGTTAGTATGCCTGCGCCTATTGACTGCAGCGATTCAAGGAACAATGTTAAAGATAAGCCACAAATGCATGCATCTGAGTAGGATATGAAATTCCACCTTAAGTAACTAGGCTTTCTTTTATATTTTCATGGGATTTTAGATGAGGGATGCTTGCAGCAACAATGTTACACCAAACTGGAAGCAGTACTGAATGGTAATAGTGAAATGATAATATCCCAATAGGCACATACCATTAAATGGAAGTTAGACTGTGTTCTTCCTTTACATAAAGCAGGCGACTTAGTCACAGCTTCAAAAATGAGTTCTGACACCAGACCAGCCTGCAGGTCAGTCCAAAGAGGCAACCTGGAACTGCTGGGGGCAATTAGGAGCCCAGACAGGAACATGCCCAACACCACACCAAAGACAATTCCTGTCCCTCATATTACCAATTTGCTACATTACTTGGTTGCTTCATTCAAACTATTGATTAAGTCAATAACTATGTGTGAAACAAAGGAACATAGAAATTAGGTGCAGGGATAGCCTTTCAAGCCTGCTCTGCCATTCAGTATAATTGTGACTGATCATCCAACTTTGTACCTTGTTCCCACTTTCTCCCTATCCACTTTGATTCCTAGGAAACAATATCAATTGACGTGGAGCAGATTATACCAGAAAGAAAACCACAGTTAAAAAATACCAAGTGTTCAGAATAATTCAAAAAACTAATTGTGGGCAAAAACATTCGAGTTATTCATAAAGTAACTCCAAATCACAATCCAAGAGTTAATGTATAAGACATGTAGACTCTGATGGATTGGATATGTTCCTTCTTCACCAGATTGTATTTAGCATGCTCCGTGAATATAGTAATTGAAATTTTACACTACTTTCACACAGAAGTAGATACTCCACATTACTTTTTTTTGCTGGGGAAGAAAGTTATACAAAGTCTCCAAAAGCTGTGAAGTATTTTGGTGTTGCTGAAGTTGTGGTTACGACTCCAGAAGAAGTATGACTATTTACATAGCTCACTGAGGGCCTCTAGTGGTACAAACTACCATTAAATAAATATTGCCAAGGTAAGGGGGGCCCCTGTAATACGCTTGGGGGCTAACATTTCCCCACTGTCTGATTCCTTCCAAATAAAAACACAACTTTTTCCCACCCTGTTAAATAGTTTTGGTTGCATCTGAAAGGAGAATCACAATTCAATCAATTTGTTCCAAGTATTTCCCTATTGATTAACATTAAACTGAATCAGTCACGTCTAAACAATTAAAAATATGGTTCGGTTTGAAAACAAATGGTAAAAGTAAATTCCAGATTAAACGGATGGGAAATTCTGTGAACTATCAGCTTTGATTAAACTTGGCATCCAAGACAATCAAGTCCTGAACAAGTATCTTTTGCGGACATGACGACTCAGTGATTAGCACTGCTGCCTCACAGCGCCAGGGACCCAGGTTCGATTTCCACCTCAGGCTGTGTGGAGTTTACACAATTCTCCTTATGGCTGCATGGGTTTCCTCCGGCTGTTCTGGTTTCCTCACACAAACCAAAGATGTGCAGGTTAGGTGAATTGGCCATGCTAAATTGTCCACAGTGTTCAGGGATGTGTAGGTTGGGTGCATTAGTCAGGGGTTAACTGTAGTAAATGGGCATGGATGGGTTACTCTTCAAAGGGTCGGTGTGGACTTGTTGGGCTGAAGGGCGTGTATCCACACTCTCTTTTCATGTTAGCTGCTCAACTCTGGGAAAGAATAATTTCTGCGCTGTTAGACTTGAGCGTGGTCTGCACTGGACTGCTGGCCCATTCTTGACTATGAAGATATGGATGCATATTTATAAGTTTCTGAATATCCTTCAAGTGTCAGAAAATATTTACAAAAGCTATTTCTGTGTGTTAAAGTTGTTGATTAGTTGAATTTTTCTTCACTCATGGGCTGTGGGCTTCACTGGCCGGGCCAGCACTTATCGCCCAGTCCTAATTGCCCTTAAGGAAGTGGACATGAACCATTGCAATGCAACTGGTGTAGGCACAGCCACAGTACTGTTAGGAAAAAGTATTTGAAAACTTTGACCCAGTGGCAGTGACACAATGGTGAGATATGGTGTGTAACTTGGAAGGGAATATGCAGATGGTGTTCCTTCCATGCCTTGCTGTTTCTCTCCTTCTAGGTCAAAGGTCTGGTGAAATGCTGCTGTGCGTTTTCTGTAGGGCACTCACTCTTCTGGTGTGGCCATGGGTATGTTCCTGTTCTGGGCTCCTAACTCCTAATGTTGAAAGTGCTTGTTAGAGTGTAATCAGTGCGCTGCCTTTTCCTGAATGGTTTTGAATTGTCGAGTGCTGTTGGAGCTACACTCATCCATACCAATGGACAATATTCTATCTATTTCTCTCCTTGTAGAAGATGGACAGGCCCTGGGTAATCAGTAGGCAGGTTTTCACCACAGAACACCCCGCCTCTGGCCTGCTTTTGTAGCCTCAGTAGTCATAGTTCAGTTTTCGTCAATGGCAACTCCGAGAATGTTGATGAAAGATGATTTAGCAATGACAACATCTCAAATGTCAAAGGAAGATGGTTAGATTCCCTCTTCTTGGAGATATTCATTGCCTGACACTTCTGTTTCATGGATGTTACTTGTCAGAGACTGAATATTATCCAAGTTCTGCTGCATGTAAGAAAGGACTGCTTCAGTCGCTGGGGGCTCACAAGTAGTGCTGAACATTGGTGCAATCATCAGTGACCATCCCCACTGCTGGTTTTATAAAGGAGGGAAGGTCATTGATGAGATAGCTGAAGGTGGTTGGGCTTTTAATACTACCATGAGGAACTCCAACAACAATATCCTAGTGCTGAGAATGACTGACCTCCAACATCCCCAACCAGCTTCTTTTAATGATCAAGAATAGATTGACAGGTTGGTACCTGAAACAGGTTTTATGGACAGAGCAGACCTGATCACTTTTCACATTGTCAGATAGATGCCAGCATTATAGCAGTATTAAAACTGCTGAGCTATGAGTGTGCTAGTTTAGGAATACAAGTTTTCAGTCCTGCTACTGGAATGTTGTCAGGGCCCATAGCCTTTACAGTATGCAGTACCTTCACATGGAGTGAATCAAATTGGTAAAAGACTGGTTTTTGAGATGCTGGGGACCTCAGGTGGAGTCAAATATGGATCATTTGTGGCTGAAGAGGGTCACAAATACTTCAGTCTTGTTATTTTACACTGATGTACTGGGTTCCCTTATTTTTGAGATATTTGTCGAGCTATCTCCTCCTAGTTGTTTAATTGTCCTGTATGTAACTTGCTCACGAGCTGGAAGCTTTGTTTTCAGATGTTTCATCACCATACTAGGTGATATCATCAGTGAGCCTCCGGTGAAGCGATGGTATTATGTCCCACTTTCTATTTGTGTTTAGGTTTCCTTGGATTAGTGATGTAATTTCCTGTGTTGGGGATGTCATTTCCTGTTCACTTTCACAGAGTGTTCTTTAGTTGTCCACCATCATTCTATGATTGGCTTTGAAAGGATTAATTTGATCTGATCCATTGTTTGGGGGATTGTTTAGCTCTTTTTATTGTAAATAGTTCTGCTGTTTGCGAGGTAGTCCTTGTTTTCATATGTGCCTGATTGCTGCTCCTGGCATATCTTTCTGACACTTCATTGAAGCACATTTTCCCATTGCTTGATGTTAATGATAGAGTGAGGAATATACCTGGTCAGAGCATACAGTTGTGATAGCTTACACAATACTATTGCTGCTGACGGCCCACACTGCCTCTTTGGTCACCAGTGTTGAGCTCCCAGATCTTTTCTGAAACCAGGCCATTAAGCAAAGTCATAGTGGCACCCAATACAATGGAGAGTATTCTCAACATGAAAGTGGAACCTTTCCCTACAAAAGGAAGCTGCAAGTACTCATTCCTACCAATACTGTCATGGACGGATGATTCTCCAACAGGTAAATAGCTGAGGCAAGGTCCTTGTGATGGTCCTTTTACCACTTCCTTAGGCCCTTTGTGTTCGAGGAGTCCTTTAGAACCCAGCCATCTCAGTCAATGGTTGTACTGCTGAGCTACTCTTGGAGATTCACACTGACGGCCTGCTCCCTCCAAACAGTTAGTCCCCATCCCTACTAAAGCATGTTATATGCTGCTTGGGAGTTTATGCCTTTACAGTAGGAATGATGTTATAGATTCAACACATATTCAAACAGCATGGATGACAACATTTTATTCATTATGTCATCAGTGGATAATTCTACTGAGACTAAGGGAAAGTAGTTCAATAATGATCAGCAAATGAGAATAAAAATATAAAGGACAAAATTTTTTTCGGTATCTGAAACACATCTTTTTCATTTGATAACCCGTTCCCTTTAATACTACCAGCTTTAAAACACTCAACATCAGAAATGATATATTTATACATAGATATAGATATTGTGCCATTAACAACTTGTTATGGAAATTTACTTGAAGGACATGCTAAATAGGGTGGAAAGTAATTTTCACTCCTGTGAGAAACATGAAGGACGTTTGCAGTTTAAACTACAATGACAGGATACTCAATTATACAATGCTGATTGTTTCTTTCCAACAAAACCTAACGTATATTATTCCTTTAGTCTTGACAATCTTTGTCAATTATTAATTCAACAGTAATGACTGCTAACTTTGCGTTTCAGTGAACCAGTCTTGTCACATTCTGCCACACATCATGCCATGTAATAATAGGCATTACAAGATACATTGTGAAAATGCATAAATTATAGAAGCTTGGAAGCACAAGAGAACTTCCCAAATACAGAGATTACAGCAATAGAATATTTTGCAAACTTCTTGAACTGAACATCATACTTCAAATAAGGGAAGTCTGTTCTGCCTCAAGCTCACGTGCAACACAACTCTAATCAAGATCCATTTCTCAACTTATACTCAGTATCTCACATTGGAATAAATAATGGCCAGATTCATGCTTGCCTGTGAATTCCTTTCAGTTGTTGAACCTTTTTAACATTGTTCAGCCATCATTATTAACTCGTTAAGCAATAGCATCACTGAAAGTCATGACGTTTTTTTGTAATTCAAAACCACAGAGTTTCGATATATCACAAGATTATTAAGTAAGTATGGATAAGGAAGTCTATTCAGACCATCTTAGCTTATTGGCAGTCTAACCCATCTGCAGTCCCATCACAGCAGTCAACCTCTTCTGTAAACTGCTGCAAACATTTCATGACATTAGTCTTAGGCTTGTCTTTCAGTAGTTTGAACTTATCTTCACTCATCCTACTGTGTTATGACTTAATTTAAATTTGGGATCTGACTTGGTCATTGGGGAATGTGGGTTCAAAGTTTGGAAAGTGTGAGTTGTCAGTTATGACTGGAAGTGCAGGTGTTAGCACATGATCTCCATCCATCATGTTCTTTCAAGCAGCATTTTGTTTCAGGCCCTAAAATAAGACAAAAGAACTACGGATGTTGTAAATCAAACAAAAACCAAAACTGCTGAAAAAACACAGCAGGTTCGGCAGCATCAATGGAGAGAAAGCAGAGTTAATGTTACGAGTCCAGTGACCCTTCTTTATGGCTCAGAACTTTTGTTGTAAACACCTTTCTGCAACACTTGTATGATTAATAATGTCTCCAAAGAAAACATATTTATTTTAAAAATATGTCCTTAAGAACTATTGATGGCAATGTTCAGGAGATGCATCTACAGACTTCCAAACAATCCCAAGGGTCAGCCATACGAACAGTGTTTGGCACTGCCACTCACACACTGCACACCCATCATGTCCTCAGAACGCTATCCCTTAAATTCCAGTCTAGAAAGTGTTATGAAGTTGAAGGCATGCACTGTCCTTTTAAAAGAGAGTGAAAGCTGAAAAGCTGGCAAGCACCTTTCATGTGACTGACTGCAGACACAAAGTGTATTGGACAATTTGAAGATGTAACATGTGAGCTGTAACTCAGATACGGAGTTGCTTTCACAACAATTTGAATTCAGCCAATCAGTTTAAATTATGCCCCAAGATCCTAAACCCAATCAAATTGGAATTTTACTGTTTTGAAAACATCAAATTAATGAGATAATTCAATGTTTTGGGATATAAAAAGCAGGCATTTTGGACAGTTAGCCAGAAAGAAAGTGCACCTTCTGCCATCGAACAACTGCTATTCAAAACACACTGTCGAAAAGGTACTTTTTATCATTTGAAACTTCTGTGCAGCAGAAGACCGAAGACGGCCCAGGGAGATCTATTGAGGACGATTGACACAGCTAGCTGGTTTTGAAAACTGATTTAATGTAAATTTAATACAGGCTTCATTGGATCAGAATGTTGTCATAGAGTGGGAGGTAGATAACAAATTTTTAAGGGAAAGGAGGATTAGGGTTGTGAATAGTTGTTGCTTAATATTCACTTTTTGAGTTAAAGAATAAAATTGTCATTTTTTTCTTTAAATATTGAAATTTGGGGCAGTTGTCTGTTACTCATACTTTAACAGATTACAAGGCAAGGCGAGCTTTTCTGTGTGTTTGGTTTAATTAGCAGAAGGGTTTGCCCAGTATTGTAACAAAATATATAGAGCAATTCAATTCATTTTTCATTCATATATCCGCCTGGAGCATCAATCAACTTTTTCTTATTGATTTCACGCATTTTAGCATTTTCTGTTTTCTGTTTCTATTTGTTAGATGCAGTATTCAACGTTGAAATTCATTCTCAAATGGCTTCCACTGAAATCTGCATTCTATTCTGAAAGAAACTACAAAAGTACTTGATGTGCATTTACTTGTGGAGGTAAGAATGAATTAAAATCTATTGTTTGCTACAACTAAGGGCAAATACATCAATAATCCTAAGTCAATTATCATTAATCAATTAAGCGCGCATTTCAAACAACGTTAAAAGGACGGATGAAAGGACAGAGTTCCTTTGTTCACTATTTATAATGAAATCGTAAACACATCATATGTACGTTTATGATTTCACTACAGTCTGTGAACAGAGGAAGTCTCATCTCATGATTACCATTAAATTGACTTGAATTTGGTCAGGATACAAAGGTAATTTCTTTCTGAATACAAGTATGGTTTATGTGGCCAACTGTTGTCCCTTAAAGGCATTCAGAATCTTTGGATCTTAAGATTTAAAAAAAAAGCCTAACTTGGCATGTGCAATATTGATTTATTTTTTACAAATATACCTATGTTCCCTTTAAAGTGGCATAATTAAAAATGAGGAAGGGTGAAAGACAAACAATCACTGGTTGCTGTCAAGAAAGCATGTTACATGTGAGCCAACAATTGTAGAGTTAAAGGATGGACACAAATAAGCTGAAAGAAGCAGGGAAAATGCGAAGACGTTTCAGTCAGAGAGATTTCAAGATTTGAACTGACCTAATACTTTCATATTTTCTATATTTATAATATCAGGGACTTAACTTTCCCTCTTTTGTTTGAGGTTCAATTTAGGTTCAGATTCATGAGCAAACTCTCATTCCAACAAGTGCTGGAGGCCAAAATGTTTTGCACTTCGACATAAATTAGATGTGCAAAAAGATATTCAAATTACAGTTCAGATGACGGCAATATGAATGTTGAATAGCACGGAATTTGAAAACCTTATTAAACTTATATCAGCACTAAAAGAGTTAAAATGGAAACTCCTTCATGGGGTCAAACATTTATTCTTTTGATCAAGCAGATGTCAGGAAACCATTATCTGTGTGATAAGTGGGCTTGTTACAGGCTTCAGAGACAGGCAGATGTACAGAAGATTAAGATTTTAAAATAATGTTCGAATTATAAAGAGTAATGACTAAAAAGACCACGAGTAAGGTCAAATGCCTCTATTGCCCCAGAACTTCAGGTATCACATGCATTATTAGCAGACCAAGCATGATTGTTGTATGTCTTACAGAGAGTGAAAGGTGAAAGAGTTATTCTTTCTAATATATTTTAAACGGATGTCTTGGACTCTGAAGAGAAGAGTTATTAATTATTCATTTCCAGATGGCCTGCTATCTGATTACAAGTTGCAGCTTTGGGTAATTAAATGAAAGCAACAGAGCACCTCTTGATCAACTCAGCCTATCTTCTCTAATCCATCATGGGTGCTTTTTCATTTCTACAACACGTTCAACAATATGTTCAAACACAGAAGTACTGTTCATTATAGTCAGGGATGAAAGGATGATTTCTCAAATAAGAATAGAAAGACATCAGCTCACATTGCTTATCGATCACAAAATTGGTCGGCAACACATTTGACTGAGAAAAGGTTTCTTACAGTAAGTAGCATTTTAAAAATTTCAACACAACTGTACCCAAATGATATCCACACATCATTTACCTGTTTGAAACTTGAATAGCTCATTTGTCATTCTGCTGCATTAATTATCAAACTGAGATTCCATAATGGATAGATAAAGTTAATATATCTGTGCAACACCGCTGTATTAGGAAATCCTATACGTCAAACAAATTAGCTTTGTTACAACAATGGGCCAACACATAAAATGCATAGTGTAGTGCATCAAGTCACCCCTTGACATGTATAGACCACACTTACAGTATGAAACAATAGTGGGATTATCTTACAAATCAGTCATTAGATGCTACTATACATGCACAACTTGTTAAAAATCTTAAATTCAAAATGCTTTTGTTAATGTTAGGGGGAATGGGGAAGGGAAGTAGTTTACTTGCTAAACTCTCCCTTCCCCTTTCTGGACTTCTCATATGATAAAAGTACTATCGCAACAAATAGCCAGTTCGTTTGTCCATGCATACAAAACTGGTGTCACATTAAAAGTGTACTTTTCACCATTAACTTTCATTAAGGCTGGTCGTGACTACAGGTCTACCTTCCACACAGGCTGCTGCTGAGCTTGTGCTGATGGCAGGGTTGCCTTATAGAGATTCTAGTAATACTGAGGCTACAAACCAAGATCAGCAAGAGGAGTTTAGAGCTTTTAATCTTCACCTGTGAAATGTAATGAGCGAATCCAAAATGCATCTTTCAACCTGTTCCATTCATAATATTTCCTGGCCTGCTTTTAATAGTAAATTCTCTGGATTTCTGTCGATGTATAGTAGCTTCAAGCTGTTGGGTTGCCATGTTAGGAAAAACCTTAACGTTCTTCTAAATTTCTGAGTGGATTCCACCAGGCCATTGACAATGTTCATTGTCATTTACCCAGATAAAACTTAGTAGATCAAATCTGCTTATACTTTAGTACAACTTAGTGACAAAATACCCATTTTAAACCTTGCCCATTGGCAAGAAGAGAATGGGCAGGAAGTTAAAACAGTAGCCAGGTGCTACACCACTTCAGCTGTGGTGGGCATCATCATTTTTTGACACCTGGGATTTTGACATTGATAAGACTCTCAACTGCTCTCAGGCAGAGCTGTCATTAACATTTCAATATAATTGTTGGACCGTATCATTCAGAGCCCAACTTGGTGTTAATAGCTTTTCATGGCAGCATCGCTTGTGACTGAGCCATAAGTAAAACATGGTCTGTGCCTACAGCCATACTAATTTAGCTGCCGGTGCCCACGGCAATACTCCTGAATTCAGAAACTAAGCAGACCCAGGCATGGTTAGTAGTTGGATAGGAGACTGCCTGGGAATACCAGGTGCAGCAAGCACTAGGGCTTCTTGAGACATAGTGGTAGTATTCCTATCCCAAGCCTGGGTTCAAGTCCCAATTGCTCCAGAGATGTGTAATAACATCTCTGAATAGTCGATCAGAAATATAGGTTAAAAGGAAAACAGTGGTGAGGAGTAGAGCTTGAAAATGTTCGTAGGAGTCTGCTTCAAATATTCTTTTCAAATTAGGTTTCCTTGGGTGAGAAGGTGTAAGAATGCTCTTCAGGACTCAGAACGTTTGGGTTGACCTGTAATCAAACTTCCATTTCTCCACCCTCACCTGTAATCATCCCACTGCTTCTGTCTCCATGTCCCACCCTTTCTGGAATTTCCCTTGAGCCCTCTGCAGTGGCCTCTATCACCTGAAATTCCCCCCCCCCACCACCACCACCTCCCCCACCTCCCCCAAGCCAGTCCCTGAATACTGCTCCTTATCTGGACTTTAATCTAGGACTAAAGCTAGAAATTCATGAAAATGAATATAGATAGGTTCGAAGTAGGGTTCGGACTGAAAGGGTGCAACGAAGTCATCAGTTTGAGTTTGAAATATTTACTTGTATCTACTGTAATTAATAACAACCTTAGGAATAATAACATGTTCACCTTAAGCACCTAAAAAAAATTCCTGCGCTGTAATTCATTTTGCAAGGCAGTGGTGGCTCAGTGCAAAGTGAATGAGTGAGTACACTGCTTCTCATCTTTGTTCTGGGTGTACAGTGAAAGTTATGATCCCAGTACAAGTTCTTAAGATTTGATTATATGAGGTTTGATTCAGATTTCCCATTAAGCGCAGAATTTTACAACAATATTAATAAAATCATAGATAGAGTCATAGAGATATACAGCACAGAAACAGATCCATCTGTCTAACTCATTCATGACGACCAGATATCCTAAATAAATCTCGTCGCATTTGTCAGCATTTGGCCCATATCCCTCTAAGCCCTTCCTGTTCATATGTCCATCCAGATGCCTTTTAAATGTTGTAATTGTACCAGGCTCCACCGCTTCCTCTGGCAGCTCATTCCATACATGTACCACCCTCTGCATGAAAATGTTGTCCCTTTTAAAGCTTTCCTCTCTCACCTTAAACCTATGCCCTCTAGTTTACAAAAAGCAAAATTGAAAATGAGAAAACAGAAGACACCAGGAATATTTCGTGAGGTCTCTCCTGGAATACTGTGTTCAGTTCTGGTTGCCCTATCATAGGAAGGATATTAGCAAGTTGGAGAGGGTTTAGAAGAGATTTACCAGGATGTTGCTGGGTATGGGTTATTGAGTTATAAAGAAAGGCTGGGTCGGCTGGGCTTTTTCTCACTGCAGCAGAGGAGGTTGAGAGGAGCCCTTATAGAAATTTGTAAAACAATGAGGGATATAGATAGAGTCAATGGTAGTTGTCCTTTCCCTAGAATGGGGGATTTCAATACTTCTTAAGGTGAGAGGAACGAGAGTTTAAAAAGATATGAGTTTAAAAAGGGTTAAAAAGAGTTTTAAAATAGTTTAAAAAGGGCAAATGTTTACACAAAGGGTGGTTCATGTGTGGAATAAACCTCTGAAGTGGTGGGCATGGGTACAATTACAATATTTTTAAAATATTTGGAAAAATACACAAATGGGAAAGGTTTGGAGGGTTATGGGCCAGCTGCAGGCAGGTGGAACAAGTCTATTTTGGGATTATGTGTGGCATGGACTGGTTGGACCAAAGGGTCTGTGTGACCCTATGTCTATGATTCTAATCTGGAAACATCAGGGTGAGAGGGACACCAGAGAGAGGGTGCCTCTGACAGCTGGAACACACCAGCACCTTCCCCACCCCCTCACCAATCATTCCATCCCTGTGGCCCAAAGGTTAGGAGTCACCCAGCCAAGCACTCTCTGTTCAGCCTTATTAAATGGTGCAGAGACAAAAAAAAATTACAGATTCTGGAATCCAATGTAGGCAAGCAGGAGGCTGGAAGAACACAGCAAGCCAAGCAGCATCAGGAGGGGGAGAAATTGACATTTTGGGTGTAACCCTTCTTCAGTCCTGTTAGTCAAAGTACAGCAGTCGCTATTCAAAATGGAGTTGATATCTCCAGCAAGACTATCACATGATATAACAAAACAGTAATTTTAACTTGTAGCTACCTTAAAAAGTACATCATCACCCAATTACAGATGTATGCAAAATCATAAGGTTCCCCACCACAGTACATGCCCTCCCACCCACTATTTTCTTTCAAAGACTAGAATGTTTCCCATGAAAAACGGCTACAAGGATACAAATTAGAACTAACAGTAATGCATTTACACACTGTACACAACAACAAAAAATTTCAGTAAATGTATAATACAACTGGATCAAGTTCGTGTCCAATTTTCAGTATGTTACTGCACAATTTGATGCTACTGTGTGATGTCTGTAGATTGATATGAACTGGGGATGTATTGTCTTCTAGGTTTAATACAATAACTTTAAGCATCTGAATTCCTGTCTTGGGTTACCTGTGGATGATCATAATCAATTTGAATCTGTCTTTAGTTCTGTCTTTGAACATGCACATTGCTCATGGCAATGTTGTACAATCTGGGTTGAGCACATTTTCTCAGAACTGAAAATGTGTTGCTGGAAAAGCGCAGCAGGTCAGGCAGCATCCAGGGAACAGGAGAATCAACGTTTCGAGCATAGGCCCTTCTTCAGGAAATCTCACTTTCTCCTCACATTTTCTCAGAATGCTTCCAAATGTTGGCATTCTGGTCTCACACTCTTGCATTTTGCCTTAATAAACTTGAGATAACTACATGGAGTTTGATTGTGTTCTTGTAATATTCTCTAATTTCTTTCCAACAAAGGATCATGTGTATCGGGTTGGTGAAGAATTGGAGGAGATTAGAAGCAGTTTGAACTTGTTTCTCTGAATACAAGGGTTGTTGATCAAGGTAGGTCTTTGCCTTGACGTGCAGCGCACACATTTAACAAGGTAACCCTGACGTCTTGATGAGTTTATTTACAATAACTGCCTTAATTGTACTTTGTCAGACTATTAGTTTGTGGATAGTGTGGAGAGGTGTCAATATGCTGACTTGCTACACCTGTTAATATATAGTGGCAGGGTTTTCCAATATGTGACGGTCACAATTTGCTGTAGGATGTCAAATGTACTGAAGATAGCAGTTAGTATCTTTATGACCATGTTACTGGTGATATACTGGTTTTGTCTGATGAAATGAAATTTGGGAATTGATCACAGCAGACATTTTTGCTAGCTCATGGGTCATTTGGATGTGAAGATCCATACACAAAGACAAACAACAAAAAAAAAGACTGACTGACTAGCTGGCTATCTTTTTTCAGTAATGTAGTTGTTTTGTGGTGTCCAGCCAGAAGAACCATACTGACATTTCAGACTAACAATGCCAACTCCCTGAGAGGCTCGTTGGGTGTGAGCTTCATTACACTGTGTCAATTACCACCATACATTGCGTCTAGAATGTGTAACAGAATGACATTAATGACTCGGTCAGTTTTGGCTCACAATTCATACTGACCACTTCTTCCTGGGATACATAATCTCATCAAAGTGAATTCCTCAGCTCCTTCAAATGTTATCAATGTGATGTGTCAGAGTGACAACGCTTACAGTATGGTTCGGATATGGAAGCTACTTTGTTGTACGTGTTTCCTGAACTTTGTCCACACGTTTGAACTGCAAAGGTGCAAAATTGAAAACAATCCTGTGAGTTGAACTTTGGCTGAAACTTTTTCATGTGCTGTTGTTGAGCTTTATGCTGCATCTTGGGCTGTTCTGACAATTAGATTTTTTTTTGCACATGTTTTCCCAGAGTCTTTTTTGTGGCAAATAGCTTGATTGGTATAGAATGCTGCACATTGTTTTGGTCAATGGGATAAACCGTATCTTATAGATGACCTGGTTGGCTTACTGACTTTGTTTGGCGTTGTTATTGTTTCCCTTGCAACCACAAGAAATGCAAAACTTGCGCCCACACCTCCCCGCTCACTTCCCTCCAAGGCCCCAAGGGATCCTTCCATATCCGACACAGATTCACCTGCACCTCCACATACATCATTTACTGCATCCGCTGCACCCGATGTGGCCTGCTCTACATTGGGGAGACAGGCCGCCTACTTGCGGGACGTTTCAGAGAACACCTCTGGGACACCCGCACCAACCAACCCAACCACCCCGTGGCTCAACACTTCAACTCCCCCTCCCACTCCACCAAGGACATGCA
>NC_057713.1:114146894-114149607 GCF_004010195.1 Chiloscyllium plagiosum | reverse complement strand
TGAAACGTCGATTCTCCTGCTCCTTGGATGCTGCCTGACCTGCTGCGCTTTTCCAGCAACACATTTTTCAGCTCTGATCTCCAGCATCTGCAGTCCTCACTTTCTCCTAGTTGTTATTGTTATTGTTGAGTAAAGAGTTGAGGATGCCGCTATCCTGCAGTAATGGATTTAAATTTCCTTCTGTACTTCCAATAGTGGCTGTCAAGTATGTTTGAGCTTTATCCAAGTATGTTTTTGGATGATTTGATTGATATAGAAGGTATTACAAATTCCATGAGCCTTGCAAATAACAAACCATAGGCTCACTTGATTGCTGTCAATAGGATTAAACTTAAGCCCTTGAATTCTGGGGTTTACTAGAACTTTATGCTCTGAGTTCAAAACATTTTTTTCTGCATCTTTCTTGTTTCTGTTCAAGAAATCTGAAGAATTAATTTAGCTCAAACCTTTAGTGCTTCTATATTTTGTCAGTTATTTGTTGGTTAGTGAAGTGTCATTTTATTTTGAATAAATGGAACTCAGCTACCGGATCACAAGCATACCAATCCATGATGAGAGTTCTAGTCTCCATTGTGGCTTGTGTATTATGCGCTGCTGTATCTTCACTGCATTTTCTGAGCAGTAACTACCTTAAATGCACTTTAATTGACAACTGTGATTTCTGTTTTATTTCTTCTCACTGTACTGGGACAGACTGTTGCAACTGGATTAAAATGTAGCTAATTAATAACTGTTGCTAACCACGGACTGCAAACTCATTTATTTCAATGAGAGTTAATACAATCTTCATTTACACCTGAAGTAAAAACGTTGAGCTTTTCTAGTCTTCCGCATATTTTGCGCCACTTTCTGAAAATGAGAAATAATCATGTAACTCTCTTAAAGCCAAATACGTATTTGATTGCAGCTACACACAATGGTACAAGGTCCTTTATTAATTATCCGCTGATGGGCCTCAACTGACCTCTAGGTGGAAAGGCCAGCTTCAACCTTCTCTAATCGCAATGAATCACATGGAATTGGAAAGGTGATGAACAACATTTACAGCAACCCCACCCCAAACAGCTCTCACCCTTCTCCCGCAGGCCAATTTAAATTCAGCCGTTATTTCCATTTGTCTCTCTGCACAGATTTGCTGCCAGTCCGAGTATTTCCGGCATTTCTACATTGATTTGAGTGGAGAATCCTGCCAGCCTATTTTGTTGCCAAACCCTATCTTCTCAGAGACAGTTTGCTTCAAGGTCCTGCCAGGTAGCTCAGATACAAACTTAAACGTAAACCCGTTCCATCCAGAAAAGTAGGTTTTACTTGTACTTAAGCGCCAACATGGACTGTAAAACACACAGTCCGGTGCCACATCATTAATTTTCAAAAGAAAACCAAGCATGTACCAATTTGATCACTATTTGAACATTCTGATTTCTCATCTCAAGCATGCATGCTGAAGAAAAATAAGGAGTTGAGAATTGGAACTGTTCCTGTAGTCAGGGCACTTCTCTACCTTATTATCTGCAAAATCAATTAAATGCCGTGCCAGAAAGTATAAAACATCAATCCATCCAAACTCCTGTTATAAATCAGTTTGCCCATTAAAACTACTGTTAGGCAGTAGTTGCATTTTAAGTCCACATCCCTGTTAGCAGAAGTACCAGGTGGATTGCTCCTTAAAAATCTTTACACGGAAAGGCCACAAGCATTCCTTCAAAATGCAAACCTTTAGTGCTGACAAAGTGATTATTACATATTCTTTGCACATAAATTGCATCCTCGCACCAAAGCTGAAATTTTGGCATGAACACCCCCATCGTACACAAACACTGAGGGTCAAGTCATCAGCAAGATAGAGTTGCCGCAGTAAGGCGTTGACAAGAAACCAAATAAAACTTGAGCACATGCAAAATTTCTTCTCCCGGTGTTAATTGCAACCACAGACTCATCTCGTTAATTCAGGCTAGCCAGTGTGTTTTTAATAGCCCTGATGCATTGTTAATTATGAGCTATATCAAGAATTAACATGAAGAAAGAAAACATTAATGTTTTTTACAAATGGTATGTGTGTAAAATGTGAGCACAAAATCGAGCTAAAAGTGCAGTACTGCGGCCGTGCTGCTGTGTCAAAGTGTCACCTTTCAGTTGAGGGATCAAACAGGTCAAGATAAAAGAACTAATGGTATATTTCACCGCGAATAGGGATTCATTCCAAGCTTCATCAAGTTGCCTTATATCATCAGGCAACTATCACATCACTGTTCCCAGGACCTTGCTATGGTCAAATTGGCTGCCACACTTCCTGCACAAGAACAATGACTACATTTCACTGGCTATAGAGAGACAGCCAATGGTCGGAAAAGCACGATATAAATGCAAATCTTTTGCTTTTTATTTGCCTAACCGAGATTCTTTGATTATCGACTGAACTACCCTATCTTTCCAAAAGCAAACACAATGGCCTAAAAACACAAACATCATTGCATTTTTTGGTAGGGTTAGAGGTGAGAGAGAAGAGACACAGTACAGACTAGGTTTGGGAAGGGTGAAGAGTGTGCAGGGGACGAGAGAGAAACAAGAGAAACTAACACAGACAGACAATCTGAAAGGAAGTGTATATAGCAACAGAGAGAGAGTGAAAGTGAGAAATGCTGGAAAGAAAATCTCAGTGGAGATGGAGGAATGCATTAAGAGAGGAGAGAGAGAGAGAGAGAGAGAGAGAGAG
>NC_057713.1:114123299-114146403 GCF_004010195.1 Chiloscyllium plagiosum | reverse complement strand
GGGGACTGGGGTGGGAGGAAGCTGACAGAGAAAGACACTGAAGAAATGGGCCAGTGAGAAAGTCAAAGAAAGAGAAACTGGGGGCGAAGAGAGACCGGGAGAGAGAGATAAAGAGAGAGATCAAGGATGGAGGAGAACGAGAAAAATGAGATTATGGAGTTTCTTGGGCCAGTGATGACAGACAGGAGACAAATATAGGAGAGCTAGAGACAGAGAGACAGGGAAAAGCTGAGGTGTTGGCTGGTGATGGTAGAGTGACAGAGGGGTCGGCAGAGTTGGGAGGGAGACTTTGAGTGATAGTGGGAAAAGGCAAACAAAGAGAGCATATGGAAATGGAGGAGGACTGAGAAAAAGAGGACAGGGGAAAGGTTTGACACATTCAAGGAAAGAGGGGAGACAGAGAGACAGAAATAGAGAGAGAGAGAGATGAGATGGTGTGAAGAGTTAAAATCAAAGTCCTCTATCCATCAACACCAATTACACCCAAGAACTCCTAACACCCAACCTTCGGTGCTATGCCGCTGAGGAAGATCACCTTACTGGTAAAGGGGAACTGGGAACATATTTGTCAGTCGAGATGATAGTGGTCATTAAACTCAAGGCAAAATAAGCATTGAGAAAGCAGCAAAAGCATCATGCAAAAGAATCCAACAGATTTTGCCCACAACACTGTGACAATTAAAATCTTTCTTCTCCTGGGCAAAACCTACTTTTAAAAAAGTAAGGCTTCTTTATCTGTAATGTTCTCCAATTTTCAATCACAGTTTTAGGTGAAGTAGTACAACTCAGAACCTTAATTTCTCATTTGGAGACCGAAAATAGCCAGAATCTAAAAACAGTCATACTGTCAATTAGCATCAGCCCATTTTCAAGGGAAGTCTCTCATGAGTTACTGCTTCCTGATTGATGTAATCTTAAGCAATGCGTATAATGCCCAACCCCCATAAAGTGTGCACTGGAGAAAAAGCTTTTTTGTTTTTAGCAATATTAAAAAAAGAAAAGCATTTCATACAACTATTTCGCTTTTTTTAAAAAGCACATCTATTGTTGCCTGAGTAGGTTTTCACTTCCTCCATTATGTGGTAACGTGTGGCCTTGCTTAATCACAGCCTGAAGCAGCAGAATGAAAAGTGTATGGAAGTGAAGAAAGAAAGGCACATTCTCTGCCCAGGAACTACATACATATCAGGAAATGAATACATGTTTTTAAAAGCCTTTCCAGCTTCTGAATCGACTGGCCTTAACTAAAACCTCCCTTTTGTTCTAAGGCTTTACAGCCAGTAGCCTTAGTTGAGAAACATGTTGGTACTGTTTTCTTTCCCCCTCCGACTTGAATTTACTTTTCAAATCCTTCTATAAAATTAAACTGTTACATTTCGCCATCTGAGAGTTATCAAAGTTCACATCTCAAATGAAACCATCTGAATTCTGGACTTGTTTTAATTTTCCAGCCTAATACCCCACTCTCCCGCATTCTTCTGGCAGCATGCCACAGTGAGTAATAAAGTGCTAAGCAGAAGACAGGAAATACTAGAGAAGTCAAACAATGTTATGACAATGTTTATAACTTTTACAGTCAGGCCTGGCTGCACATCTGCACAACATTAGGCACTGGTCAGGCCCACAGAGAGGAAACCATTCTTTAGCTGGCAGTGATCCGCTTAAGCCAGATGTTATCACTTTGCCAGTATCTCTTCAGCAAACAAAAAAAATTTACATTTCAGAAGAGGAAATGGGAGTCTCTTGTTTTGAAGAAAAAGGAAGATAAATTAATTCTGTTGTGTAATTGATCTACCACAACAAGAACTGAAACATAGACCATGCAATAGCAATTTTCTTTGCTATGATAAACTCAGTTACTGCCACAGCAGAAAAAAACTTGTCAAAAGAATGGGACGTAGAAACAGCAAGCAGTGGAAGCTCAAGTACTTCAGGCTTATAAAATATGGACTGCATTCAACAGTCCATAAAATTAGTCATTTCACATATATTTACGTAAGAAATATTCCAATAATAACTTTCTGCACAAAGACTAAAATTTCTACCAGTCTTAAAGGAATTTATGATACAGATGTCTATCTTAACTGATTTTCTCTGGAGTGTTATGTCAAATGTAATACAATCACCATGAGAATCCAAAATATTGTCCAATTTGTGTTCTAATTAAAAAATACAGCTAGTTAAAGACACTTCCTTGCCAATAAGGTAAAAGGTTCTTGTAATGAATCTTGATTTTGTGAAACTTCCTTTAGAATGGAAAATGGTAACAAGTCCTAATGCAGCTGTGATAATTTGGACAGCTCCTAACAAACTACAAGTTTTGAGTTCGGTATGTCAACCATCTCAGGAAAAAAAATATGCAAAACTTAATATACAATACTTGCAACACTACTGAGATTGCTTAAACAAAATCAACTAACTATGGACAAGGTACAGGGTCGTCACTAAAAGTAAAAGTCGAGACTATTTCAGCTACAAAATTTTTAAAAATTCTAAAACACAGCTTCATCCCTGCAACCTACCCCACAACCACCCCCCAACCTACTACCACCTCAAGAAGCACAATACCTTCTTTTTTTCCCTGCAAAACACACACTAATCAGATGAATATGCCTTTTTGCAGGTCGATTCAAAACAGATGTTTCCAAAAAAGCACTAAACTTCAGGCTTCACTGAAATGTGCTTGGCCACTGTGTGATTAATATTTTTTTTTCCTTTTGAGGATTCTTATACTTTGTATTGTGCTGCAAAGCCCTCTCTCAAATGGCAAGTTTTACTGGATTTTATCATCTAATGGGGGGTATCCCTGGAATTATTCTTCTTTACTTCTGAAAACATTCCTTACACAGAAATCAAATGCAATTTCAAATTCAACCAACAGAATGCTTGTATCACCTACTAACCAGCTGTAACAGTAGGTTATCCATTTGTCTTGGTGGTAGAGATAATACTATTTAGGTGTAGGATGGGAGGAAGGAGTAGAGGTAGAATGGGATGAAGCTGTTTCTTGGACAGCAATAAATAAAAAACTCTTGCAAACTTCAGATTGGTAAGTGCAAGATTATAAGAAGTGCAAGATTATAAGAAGACTATCCAAAATGTATTGTGACAGGGGGATCACTTTAAAGTTTCATTGTGCGATGTCATGGCATTTGGATGAGCCACGATATCTGCCTGTTGCACAACCATTATTAAGTCATTAATATGAACCATATCACTGTGCTCAGATACTCAGTAAAGACCAAACAAGAATATAGAGAAAAATGAAAGGAAGAGCCTTTCCTACATTACACACAAGTGGCTTCCTCAAGAGCAGCTTAGTTGGAGGGCAGAGTCAGGCAACATACTTGTGGCTACCCCAACTTCCCAGGCCACATTACTGGATAGCCAAGGAGAATTCAAAATAATAGATTAGCAAGACCCATATTTTTAAAAATCTCAAAGTATCAATATCTAATTTGCAACAAAATATTTTATTTCACATCACTTCATAGAACAAAATGTAAATGTTAGAACCAGTTAGTCATTTAAATTTACTACTGTAAAACAGATAGTAATGCACCATAAGCTAATGCATACTTTGTTTTATTGCATGTAGCAGGGGATGGTTACATTGATGCTGACCTAAACAGGAATTGAATTTAAGAACTGCTCATATAACCAAACTCGGTTATCATTCAAGTGGATTTAAACTGTACTTAAATATTAGACAGTTGCTGGAATTACGCGTCAGAATTCACAGAAGACCACTGGCATTTATATTTGAACCAAAGTTTACAATACAAAGTATATTTTTAAATAAAGAATTATCCACAATTTTTGCATGTTTATTTATGCCGGGAGTAAAAATTAGATTTGCAATTTTAACAAAATTGATTACTGACCATGTACATTTCCTGGAAAAATGCAATAACAAATTTCCCCACAGTTCCTTTTTTATTGCACTCCTGTCTAATTTACGTATAAAATGTTGCAGAGAGCAAGTGCAAGGTCTCTTTTCTTACAAATCTGACTTGCTACCAAACTGAATATTCAAATATCTCTGTCACATCGTAGGTTTCATTTACATCTATCCCTGCTAAGCAAGCCAGAGAGTTTTAATAAGAATGTTTCACTGGGCTCTAAGTACAACTGAGGAAAAGGGCGGGAAGAGTAGATATTTGCCTGGAATTGATTTTGTTATTTTGTTTTTAGACATTCACAAATCCAAAATCAGAAAGTGATATTTATTAATTTTCCAATCCAAAATTGTTATCTTCAGTTGAAGCTGTAGGAAGTGAAGTAACTTCAATATGACACAGAACAGCCAGCAGATGTTTAGCCTTACAACACTGCAGAGGGATTCTGCTTTCTCCCCAAAGTGCATTTCATTCTGCTGTGCTATTTATGTCCACCAAGAATGCTTATATTAGAGAGAAACTGCACACCAAAGTAACAAACCAGAAGTGTGTGCGATAAACTTACAATAACATAAAATATTAAGCATGTCACAAATGCTAACTTATTAAACATTAGATGCGTAGAAATTTTTCATGTTCAAACATTCTCTAAAAATGAATGACTGAGACCTTAACGTTCATGTTATTTTACAAATGCTGCTAATAATTAAATGCCTGACCACAACTTTAAAGTAAGCAGAAATTTGAAATTATATTAGTAAAAAGCAGTTTATTGAATCAAAGCTATGCTTGCTGAAATCCAGGAGTATGCACATTAGCAGCTAAATCTCTCAAATAGATTGAAATAACGTGTAATAAATATCTAACAAATGCATAGAATTGAAAAAGTATATCAGTGAAGAGAAAAACAGGATTGAAGGAAGTCGATATTTTTCATTTTAAAATAAATCAGCTTTATACTGCACAGTCCGAAAAAAACATTGGAGGTGACCTCAGCATTTATCATAGGGATTGTTGATGTCAGCAGACATCTCATTGATACAAATCCAGTGATAAATTTGTAAATGGCAAATATCAGTGCTGACTGTAGTACCAGCATTTTGCTAATCAGAAAGGGACGAATGAAAATGCAAGACTCGGAGCTGGATTTTCACCATGAAGGCCGGAAACTCAAGTCAGGATATCTCCTGACACGGTGGAACCATCTCCATGGAAACAGATCACATAGACCTAATTTTAGGTCCAGAATTAGGTGTCTAATCAATTCTATCAGTTCTGACAACAGAGATAGGTCAATGCTGATGCGGTTGGTTAGGAGGTCTTCAATTTTCTGAAACTTCAACCCAGTTTCAACCATCCCGACCCATTCCACATCCTCTCATACTCCTCTCTCCTCCCAACACCCACACTCCCCCCCCGCCCCCCACCCCCAGTATCCACTATGGACAGACCTTGGAAGCCATGTGGAAATGCAAAACGTCTTCTAACAACCTAAAAGAACGCTTACTCATGTACAATTGATACAGAAGTAAAAGAAAGGTGTCCCATTCATTGAATGCACTGAAAGATTTTAAATTCTCTCATTTGATCAACCTGTTATAAAAACAAACTTTTATTCAGTAACTGTACCAAAGACAGTTAATTCTTTAAAACTCTTAAAACTGCCAAACAAAATGTGATCTCTCCCTCTGCTCAATAAATGTTTTGAACTTTTAAAGCTCAGCCGATTATTCATACTGGGTTCAGGTATAATTTCATCCCCCTGGAAAGTCTGAACAGGGGAGTATATTGAACTGCAGGAATAGATGGTCATCGTTATCTAAGTTGCACCAAGTGGCTTGTCAATCAATACACTTCAGCAACACCATTTGATTTTTTCCGTCTGACAGCTACAGCTTGTTTGTTGCAGGTTTAAAAGACTAGGGATTTGAATAACTACAAATCATACCACTTAACTGGCTGACATTATGAGCCCAAAGAAAGTGATAACTGCAGGTGCTGGAGATCAGAGTTGAATGTGTGGTGCTGGAAAAACACAGCAAGTCAGCAGTGTCCAAGGAGCAGGAGATTCAACGTTTCAGGCACAAACCTTCATCCTAGCCTCATTCCTGATGAAGGGTTTATGCCTGAATCATCAATTCACCTTCTCCTCAGATGCTGGCTGACGTGCTGTGCTTTATCAGCATCACACTCTCGACTCTGACATTATAAGCCCTTTAAGATCACTTACATCATCTTTACTATACGGTAACTTCGACAGTATGAGTTAAAGCTGTTATATCAGATAAAATGTGGTTTGCTTGAACTGAACATTATTTCAAATGGCCTGACTGAGTTCAGATTTCCTGCCTGTATGATTCACACACTTTCTTCGTTCCCCTGCCGGCTAAAATAGTATCTCCCAGAAATGGAAGCAGGATTTCCACAACCAGTTCCTGGAACCTGCCCAACTCCACAAAAACCTAACCCTTATATTCATTCTGTGGTAGTTTCATATACAATTACACTTGAAGGATATCACAGTTACTTCAGTTATGGTCAATATTGTGAAAGACCCCAAATCTTGGGTCAAAAACTCCAAACTCTTTTGTACAACCACTCACTCACAGCTCAAGTCAAACTCACATTGGTGTTAGCTCATTCACTAATAGAATCATTGCAGAGAGCATTAATGAAGGCAGCTTTCAATTTCTGGTGGCTGTGCATATCAACCCATGACATCAGGGTTAGCACCTATGCATGCCCTATTTTCCCATTCTCTAATATGGCAACATGGTATTAAGAAACAATGTTCAGACCAATTTATGAATAAAAAAAAATGATAAAAGTATTTTTTGCTCCCTGTGGGCTACTTTAGGCATATGGGTTAGTGGGAACCATCTCCAACCTGGCAATTCTGTGATAGTGAGGCGACAGAAAAGTGTGGGCTTCAACACACTGAAATGATTACTCATGTAAAAGTCAACATCACTGCCCTCCTTCTTCTGGCTAAAGGTCTTGTCTTAGAGATTGCCTTCTCCACAAATATGTGCTAACCTTTTCTGTCACCCTTCCCAATATGCTCTTGATTATCAATGAGCATATACTAAATTAATTTGACATAACAATCCTACTTGTTTGCAAGTAGGATTTATATATTCAATTTACGAGAGAGTAATTCACATTTGGACTTAATGTTACAATAAAGCATCTAGAACTCATTCAGTAATACTAATTGAGCTGAATTCTACCAGAAATAGTCGATTTTGGTGAGTTCTATGGAGTATTTCTCTCTGTGAGCCCCAGAATGTTGTGCCACCTTCCCAAACTTGGCCCATTACTTGTACATGCCCCTATGGTGCCCCGTTTGGGTATTCTCCCATTTGCCAGAATGTGAGCAATTACTCACTACTGCCTGGATCTCCCAGGATCCTTGGCCTGGCGTCATCTTTAAACTCCGGCCATGCACTCGATTTGATAGTTTCTAGCTAACTCTGAAGGTCCATTTCATTTATGCCAGATATGTTAGACAGGATGTAATTGGCACCCCACTTTGTTGCAGGGAGCTGGATGTCCTGCTGGCCAGGGGGTTTGCATGCAGCCACTGCCCATAGCGTGTGCCCTGGGATTTTGGTGTATGATGAAGATTCAGAGCAGCAAGTGACAAACTGGCATCTCCAGGCAACCGGTGGGAATTGTTGCCATGGAGTTTCTATCCAGCAGGTGGAAGAGAGGGAAACTGTGTATCAAAGAGATGAGGTAATGCAACATTGAGGGTGTTAATGCCTGTAAAGTGGATGCAAACAAGTCTCTCACTGCTCACTAGTGAGTATCTCGTTTCATTGTTCAGCACTTATTTGCAGAATGAGAGTTCTTGCCCTCAAAAGGTAGGGGGCTCCTCACTGCCAATCCATATGATATCCCCAACTTTTTTGCCAAAGCCCAGATCATTCAGTGTCTGGGACAATTTTGCCAGAAAAGATGATGATAGAGTTTCATTTTTCAGACGAAATTTGCTCAAATAAAAATTCTTGATTTAAGACAGGCTTTAGAGCTTTACTCTTCTGGTACGGCAGTGCCTTTGTGTGTTACAATCATCAAAATATACCTTTCCAAAGGTACATTACTTTTACAAACATTCTAAAGTAAAATCTTCTTTTGCATGTAACAACCTTAGCAACTCACAAGGGACCAATTATTTGTAAAAGTGTTTTGAATATATTCAGGCAGCATTCTTGCAAATATGACTTCCATGTCAGGTCACTTGAGTTAAGGGAGGTAGTGGTGTAATGGTAATGTCACTGTCCTAGTAAGCTTGTGTTCTGGGACATGGGTTTGAATTCCACCATGGCAGAATTAATCTGGAATTTAAAAGTTAGTCTAATGGAAACACTTTAGTTCTCGCAAAACTACATTTGATTCACTAATATTCTTCAGTCTGTAGTCAATGGAGTTTATAAGGATGTGTGTGGGGGAATCTGATTGAAACTTGCAGAATACTGAGAAGCCTGGCTAGACTGGACATGGAGAAGATGCTTCCACCAGTAGATGAGCCTAGGACCCAAGCGCACTGCCTCAGAGTAAAGGGACAACCATTTAGAACTAAGATGAGGAGGAAATTTCTTCAGATACAGGGTGGTTAATCTTTGGAACTCATTGCCGCAGAGGGAAGTGGAGGCCAAGCCATATTCAAGACAGAGATAGATAGGTTCTTGATTGGTAATGGAATCAACAGTAATAGGGACAAGGCAGGTGAATAGGGTTGAGAAACTTATCAGCTATGATAAAATGGTGGAGCAGATCTGATGGGCCAAATGGCCTAATCCTTTTCCTATATCTTATGGTTTTCAGGGAAGAAAATCTGCCATCTTTACCTGGTCAGGTCTACATATGATGCAGACAATGTAGTTGACTCTTAACTGCCCTTTGGGCAGTTAGGAATGAGCAATAAATACCAGCCGAGCTAGTGTCGCTCATGTTCAGTGAAAGAATAAAACAATGCTCATATGCCAACAACAGCCATATTGACCTGGCTGACAGATAAAAATAGTTAGCTGTGGTTTAATAGTTTGTTTTAAAATTAACATTTTACAGATGTATCACATCAGCCCCACACCATTTGTTTTCACTCTCACAGACTGCAACTTACATTTTTAATTCACACTGATATAGAAGCATCTTCCCTATTTTATAGAAGAAACCTTGTGACTGGATCATTTCCCACAAGATGAAACATAGAAAATGCAGAAAATAAAAGGACAAGAAGTCCATTCAGCATGATCACAGCTGGTCCTCTTTCTCAACTCTATACTCCACACTCTCCCCACACCCTTCAACATCTCTAGAAATCTACTTCTTTCTTATGCCTATTCGGTGGCTTAACTTAGCCTCCACAGCGTTCTGTGGTAGAGATTTGTACAGGTTCACCACCTTCTCAGTGAAGAAATGCTTCCTCATCTCAATCCATAATGGCTAACCGCACATGCTGAGAATGTCATGCTTTGCTCTGAACCTTTTTGGCTGGGGGAAACATAGTTCAGTCTGTCAAGCTGTGTCAGAAGTTTTTAATCTTTCAATGAGATTCCCTCTCCTACTTCTAAACTCTAGTGAATACAGACTGAGTCAACCCCATCTTTCTTCATAAACGGCAATCCCAGAAATCATCTGATGAACCTCCATTGTGCTCCCTCTGTGGCAAGTGGATCTTTTCTCAGGTAAGGTGACCAAAGCGACACACAATATGTGTGCTCCCACCAAGGCCCTGAACAGCTGAAGGTCAACAAAGTATCATTTACCCAGATATTCTGGGGTGTGGTAAGCACCGTCAGATTGGCATTCCACTCCTAATTATTTTCCATTAGTACTGAGTTCCACACTTCAAATCTTGGCTCCTTCAGAAATGCGGAGCATACGTAAAATCAAACAGTTCTCCATAGTGCTGGATAGTTGGGCCAATTAACCGATTAGGAAAATAATATTGTGCTATCTTCTTAGATTAAATTGCCCAGCAGCAAAATCAGTCACATTAACAACTGTTGAGAAAGGTTAAGTGTGTAAGGTAAATGTGGGCTCAGGGTGATGATTAGTTAAGAGTGACAGGGGGATAGGGTGCCAGGTAGGTAGTGTGGCAAGGTGGATAGACTTAGCTACAGTACCAGGTAAATCGTGGAGTGCTTAGGGTAGATCAGGGTTTGGGGGCAGTGGGTATGTCAAGGAGTGAGTGTCACCACTGGCAGCAGACAAGGGATGCCAGGGATAGTGGGAGGGGGTTTTCTGCGGGAGGGAGATGTCAGGATTGGAAGAGAGAGGAGTGTTAGTTAGGCCCAGCAGGGGTTGGGGGGGGGGTGGAGGAGAATGGTTGTTTGGTCCAGTGAAGCTAGGGGGCCTCCCCAGTTCCAGCAGCTGTGAAGTAGATTTCAGGTCATTGGTGAGAAATAAGACGCTTTGGGGGAACAGTCTCATCAGGGATGGAGTGGACGTGAGGGGTTGGGGGAATGCTGGTGAGGTATGCTGAGATGATTGTGTGGTGATTTGCAAGTTCAGCTTAACAATTATCCAGGGTTAAACCAGATTTTTTAATCATCTAACTTCTCCTGGGTAACTATTAACCAAAGCCAAACCCTCTGAATTCTCTGTCTTTAACTGAACTTTTTCTAAGATGCATGGGAATTACCAATCAAAATCTTAAATTTCTGGGTAATTGCCAAGGGATACATATGGTCCTGAAGTACAACTCCATTCTGAATTACTCCAACAACTGTCTGACTATTGAAATATCCAGATCCAGTTTGATAGAATGACAGCAGGCAAGTTCCCCATTGAATGTGTTTTTTTTTCAAATTGTCCATGGGGTGAAGGTGTCACTGGCTCGGCCAGCATTTATTGTTGATTCCCAGTTGCCTCAGCCTTAACAATGTGAAGACTATGAATGGAAAGGGGATGGAGTTTTTTCTTAAAAGAGTAAAAATAACAGAAAGAAAGAAGAAAAAAAATCAAGTGAGAAAACAAGACAAGAAGGGGAAATTGTAATTATTTCTTCTAAATTTACTAATTGTCGACTAAGTGTTAACTCTTCAACTATTTGACTAGCATGACGTCAGAAAATAAGATCAATTGCAGAACAAAGCAAAATAAATCAAGCCTGAGGAAAGTACAGAGAGAGAGAAGCAGGAAAATGATAATTGGTGAACATGCTATTTTGGCCATAAGTTAGTATTCTTAACAGACTTACGGAGCTGAGGTAAGATAGGGCTAAAAAGGACAGACAGCAAGGTCAATGAATAACTATTAAGCAAGTTTGATAACCTGAAGAGAAGGAACATTTTTTACACTAAAATATTGCTTTACTGGAAAGCGTTTATGATCTATAAATTGAATTAGCTGTAAATTTTGGTTGTATGAATTTACAGTTAATTGCATTATTAAAAACTGAACACAGCTCTCATTTCCAGAATGCTACGACAAGCTACCATCACTAATTCATTACACTTAAGAACAGAATGCTTTACATGTGTACTCACAAATTTTGTAATTCAAGCAATAACAGATGTTATTGAAAAAATAAAGGAACAGACTCAAAAGCTGTGACAGAGTACTTTGCTACAATGTGTGTCATGTACTCATCAATAGAAGCTGCACCTCAAAATGATTAAGACAATCAACTGAACACTTGAACCAACAAAAATCAATGAAATAAACTTACAGCAATTTACAAAAATAAAACCACTATATACAGTATACAGATGCCTTTTCATGAGAATGCTTCACAGAGGTAGATAATTTAATAGCTGATTGCCAAAAATTGAAGTTTCATGCTAAACCTAATGTTCTGACAACTTGAATACATTTTAAAATCATTTCCTTTACATTCTAATTTCTGGAACAGTCAAAAATGATCATTTCAACATTAATAGCTAAGAAGCCAAAATAGCAATGAATCGCGGTCAAGCTGATAATGTAAGGGTGTTTTCAATGCAGCTGCCTCAAAACTTCACAAAAAGTTATTTAGAACGAAAATGGAAGGAATGAAGTGGAGCCAGGGTGTTATATGACAGAGCACGAAAGACAGCAGGTTTATATTTAGTGGCATAAACATTTAAATAGTTGAATGCAATATATAATGTTCTTAAGGATTATAAGTTGTATAAAGAAGAAGGGATGGCCCTGGACATTTTCAAGTACATTTTATTTTGTACAAAATGTTATATTTAGAACACTGAGCAATAATCACAGAATTAAGTGTCTCAATGATATACACCAGTAACAAACTTATAACATTTAGGCTGCTTCCCCTCAACACCCACCACCACCCCCTAAATTGAAAATACTGGAAATGTAAATTATTTTGGATAAACCATCATTTATGAACCTTTCTGTGAACAAAACATATGGAACATAAAATAAATCAAAGCATTTTAAAAACTTCTAGAAGTCATGAGAGTTTATTCCAATTCTCCTATTTCTCTTCAACTGTTTGTAGTTCACCATCCAACCGATCCATCCCAAATTTCATATTAGAATTACCTCACCAAATTTCAATTAAATTGGGAAGCATTCCAAATGCATTATCTTTTGACACAGTGACACATTTCTACCATCCATTAGTATATTACCTAAATGCATCAGTCTTTGAACTAGTTTGTCTCCTTCATCAGCATAATTCGCAATGCATGCCAGAGATTTGAATGTTCTGATCATGATTTACATCTGGTATATCCAAATTCAACTCAAACAAAGACCATTTATAATTTCAACATTCATTAGTCTTTGCTGACACTTCAAAACTACGCAATTCTACAGGCTTACTCTCTAAATGAATGCTAAGGCCTCATTACTGTGTTTTCTAATCTGCAACGTTCAACATGTTCTCTAAGCTACTTCTGTCAAGTTTTAAACATTTTTTTCACTTCAAAAACATTTTTTTTCAAATTCCCTTTGCCGCAAACCATTGTTCCAAGGGGCACCAAAATACTTTTTCAGAATCACAGAATAAGAAATGCCAAATATTTTTTAAGTTTAATTTGCATCAGAATTACCATAATAAATTATAAGCCAATTTTTGTGTTTTGCAGTTAATTTACTGTATGCTCAGCTGTTCAATGTAATTACCCAGGTGGCAAGTGCAGCTTTTTTTTTCCATATACTGTAACTTTTTTTTTAATTAGCAAAGCCCTTGCCTTTAGCTTTGGATCAACCTTGCCAAAAAACCAGCTGTATCATTCCCAATTTATATTTACTGACTCTTTGAAACTGAGCTTAATTTTTTTCTTTACATATACAATTCCACAATTTTACAATAGTAAATTTGGAAAACTTCCTATTTGAATTTTTTTGAAAAGAGGTGTTCATTTCATTGTGTATTTTCTTTCAGGTCAAGAGCCTCTGCAAATAAAAATTTGGGACTTAAAACCAGCTCTCACCCTCTCCTTTTTTAAGAAAACTACAGAATTAATCTTAGCACCATGAGTTTCCTGGTTTAAGCAGAAATAAACTTCAAATGAAAGTCCATATTAAAAGAAAATTGGGCCATTTTACTGGAATAAAAATGCAGTACTTTAAAAAAATTTATCTTTTTTAACGTTTAGTGCTTATCTGGCTGAAGAAAGAGTTTATACATAAGGTTGCCAAACCACTTGTTTGAAAATAAACAAAATTATTTCAAGTCATGGAAGTACAAAATAAGTTCCAAAATAAATAAAACTAAATGTGATTAACTATAATTAAAATCATTATCAACTGTACTCAAAAGGATGTTATGCTTTTTCTTTGAAATTTCCTATTACTAAATGATTAATCTTTTGTCACTGATATATTTTCTTCATTCTTTCCTTAATTCCGCAAAAGAAGACCTTCAATATAGCTAGGCAACATTGGAGTTGAGCCACAATAAACACATAACTTTACACCACCATCATAATGATCCACGGCAATGTGGTATTTACAAGACTGGTAAACTGAAAAGCCCTTTGCTTATTAATTTGTACAAATTCTTGATTGCTTGAAATATGATTTCCCAAGGTGGCCGACACTGGATCATTAGGAATAAAAAGCCAATTTATTCTCAAGAGGTATATTTAATGAAGGCAGTAAAGCACGATCGTCAGACGAGGCACAGAATGCATTTGACTTAATGTCAAAAATAACTCATCACATATTTACTTCATATTTTTCTTAACTCACATCAAATAGGACTAGCCGTCAAATCCAAAATCATTACCTCAGGTGCAAAATTATGAACTTTCAGTCTGTAGGCTGTGTTGTAAAAATTTAATTGTATTCTTTGGATAAACGGAGATAACCTTCATTTACAATCTTTTGTGTCGCATTTTATGGGAGTTTTTTGTCCCAGCATGGCACTATAACTAAAAATTCTTGATAACTAAGAAAATTTGTCATGAACCAGGATTTGTTCAAAAACCCTAAATATTTACATCAAATCTTGAATGATTCATAGTTCTAAGTAACAGTTACATTTCATGCAACCCTTATTTTACACATCATTGTCCACTCCAGAGCAAAACAAAGATCTAACACCTGGTGCATAAGCTTGAATTAAATTAAAACCTTGCATTTATTCTCAAGACAGCATATTGCTGAACTCAAAATGGCAAACCTCGTGAGCTCAGGTAAGGAGAAAATGTCACAACCAGCATAATCCAAGTAACACAATGTAATTGAAATGTAATTGAGATTGTTTTCCAGTAACAATGAGTTCCAATGTTGGGAACTCAATTACGGCAATTGTCCAAGCTATGTCCACCTCGTTTCGCATTGACTAGCCCCAGAGTTACCACAGCTCCTCATTAAATCACATTTTACCTACATATGTGGTGGAAAACAGTCACTGCACTTCCACTACCAACCTATCTCATTTTGTAATGACACAAAAGACTTCATTGAATGAGGTTTAAAATTTAATTCATCTCCTCAATCTTCCAGGATTCTGAAGTCCACTCACCCTCCCTCCAAGAATCTGGTTAAAACTGAACTAAAAAGACCAAAACTTTCAGTCCCAATGGCATGGGGCCCAGAGGCCAAAATGCCAGCTTGATCTCATCCACCACTCCCTAATCCTGCGCAGCCCTTTTTTTTCTGGAGGTGGTAGCTATTTAAAGATAGTTAATAACCCATTAAAGCCTACTGTCAAAGACTGACTGGAATCTTCCTGAAAACAGGGGATACTGCCCAGTTACCTGGAGGCAGCTCTTAGCAAGAGATTTTGGGTGGGGGAGGGGAGGGAGGTTTGAGTGTCCAGGACAGATTTTGAGGTCCCCCATTCATTCTCCCTCTCCAAAAGTATGGCTTGGCTGGTCACCTTTGTTCTTACTGTGAAGATGGAGAAACACCACCTTCAACTTCTAGCATCCCTCTTTCTCTCTTACCTTTTGCGACAAATCTCTGGTCCTTACAAGGTGGACGGCCGCATATTAGACACCAGCTTCAAAGGCCTGCCCACTATCATTAAATGGACAATGAAGCTGCCCTCTGACTACTAACTGTCCAGTTTAGGGAAAATCACTGTTTCTCACAAAGTGCCAGCTACTGACCCCCATTTGACCAAAGCATCAAGGTCCCAAAGGTCCCTGGGAATAATCATGAACAAGGTATGTTAACCATTCTTGCCTTGGCACAAATAGGGCATGTACAACATATGAAAGGTAGAAAATCAAAGTAATGTTCATGGCCTAATTTTTTTTTTTTGGCTCTTTTAGCTTAAGGATTTCTAGACTCTGAATAGCTGAACACATTGAAAGAATACAAAAAAAGTCAAGAAATATGCATCCTGCTCAGTCACAAATATATGGCTGAAGATGATGCACACTTCGATATCTAGTCCGAATTTCACTGCAAAATGAGGTAAACATTACCATATTGCAAATAAACTATCTCCTCACACAATAATGAGAAGCAGCTTCTTAAATTTATAAACCTTATTTTTTAATTTACAAGATTGCAAGATAATTACTGATGAGGAAAGCCATTTGGCTCATCTTAATACATCCACCCAGAGAGATTCCAATATTCCACCACGGCAGCATCCAATTTTTTTTCAATTATCCCAGCATTCTCATCTCCCTCACCATTTTATCTGCAAATGTATTCCACAGGCAAATCATTCTCAATGCAAGGGAAAACTTTCTGATATCAGCCCCAAATAACCTTTTACTAGCTTAAAGCATATCTACTACTTCTAATTCTGCAGCATGATTTAACGTAATGTTCACTCTTCCTAAAACTTCACCTCACTCTGAGGCTCAAAATCATCTCTCAGATTATTTTCCTCTCTAAGCTGATGGGCCCAAGTTGCTATAATTCTACCTCATAATTCAGATCTTTGCCACTGGGAGTTAGCTAAATGAATGTTCTCTGAATGTACTCTAGTTTTTGAGCAGCTCTCGATTCTTGTGAACAAACACAGGACACAATGGAAGATCCGGTTTTCTTTAAAACAGTACCTCCTCTAATCCAGATTCTATTTGTCACAAAAGAGACAAAATAGTTTTTATATACATGCATACTAACTGCTATAAATGAACAGCTCAACAAAAGTGGCTCCTATCAAATAACTGGACGTAGCAATAATCTTCCAGAAACTTCTCAGATGTCAATGTGAGCCAGCAACCAATGCTCACATACTTCCTGACGGGTGTGTATTTGCGCTTTCTGCAAGTAAAATCTTTTTTAAAGCAAATTGCATTTCAGCAAGATGCCATCAGAGGAACTTTGAAGGGAAATGTTTTTAGAAAACAGCCTACAAGTCATCAAGAGCTGGCTTGCCAAACAACCATCTCCACAAAGTAACTCCAGACTGCTAATTTCTGTTTGGTTCTTCAATTTTAAAATCAAAAACACAGTTAAACTAGTATCAATTGATTGCTTTGTAACTAAATTGTTACTAGTTGAATAATCTTTTTACTTTTTCTGATTCTCGCTGTATCTGACTGCAACTGAGCTTGTGTAGGAAAGGAAAACCCTGCATCTAAGAGAGTGCAAAATAAATTTTGCTTCTGGTTTAACTTTACCGCAGTGTTGTTGTGGTCTTACAAATTCAGAGACCCCAAACAAGACTGGGGAAAATACGCAAATTAAAGGGGAAAGTTAAATCACAGTCTGCTTATGGACAGGTGATGAGAATAAGGAGAGTGACTTATCTTAACTCACAATCCATCTGTAACATATCACTTTGATGACTTAGTCCAACATTTTATGGTCTTAATTGACAGACCAGCATAGGTTAATCATATTTAGAACTGAGCTGACTCAGATACCTAAACCTCTTGGTTTTGTTGTTCACAATGTCAAAATCATTCATGGGATATGGCTGCCATATACTTATACTTCCTGCATGTAATCTGTTTCATCTAAGTTTGTGTACCTTGTCCAACTAATTCTCTATTTGTTGAGCTACCAATTTTCTGATTTCACTGCCCCTCCTAGTCTGGTATCAGTTTCAAATTTGACCACTTTGATTTGAATCCTGAATCCAAATTATTGAAATAAATTGAAAACAGTAGTGATTCCAGACTCATAGCCTGGAGCAGTCCACTTAGTACTCTGTCACAAATACTTATTGTTTCTTGCCCTTCAGGCAGTTTCTTCTTTAGTTGCTGCCAGCTTCAGTTCAGTGATAGTCCCACGTAACTGCGTTAGAGGCTCCTGGGTTTGAGTCCAATTCAATAGACACAAACACACAACTTAGGCTGACATTCCAGTGTTGCCCTGTCAGATACATTAGGACAGGATATTAAAATGAGACTGCCATGCTTTCCCCACAAAATGAATGTAAAAAAAATCCAATGACCCTCGAAAAGAAAGAGTAGGGGAGGGGAGTTCTGGTATTATTTACACATTAATTAAAGCAATGTCACTACTATAGATTATCTTATTGCTTATTCTATGTGGGAATTAGCTGTTGCATTTGTCTTCATGCAACAAGTGATGATAATTGAAAAGTGCTTCATTGTCTGTGGTCTGTCCTATCGTCAATGACAATGTTTTGTAAATGCAGGTTATTTTCTTTTACATGTGTTTTTCGTGGTTTCTATCTCTTCTCTTGTCTAAACAATAATGATCGACTATTACAATCTGTCTGTGACCTGCACACTGTATCTTTGTCCATTTTATACTTGATGGTTTTCTAACTATCTTGTTGTTCATAATCTTGTTAGCTTCTGTAATGTCACTCAGAACCTGGTAACTGTAATTAGTCTTTTGGGTGGCTTCATCCTGTTTATCAGCTTGAGCCAGCAAGGATCTCCATTTGTTTGGATCCCACAACCGTTGTCCTGTCATGACGGACCTATCCCTATGTGTATAGGTCTGTAGCCGATTCACTCATCAGATCTCACCATAGTGGTGACATGAAACCTCTCACAGAATCAAATATTATTCACTCATCCCTCTTCCAAAAAAAATATAAGACAGCATTGAGAACTGAATGGACAAACATTGCTGATAAGTTGAGTTATAAGGATAGGCTGGGACTTTCTTCCCCTACAGCATAGGAGGCTGAAGGGTGATTGTGAGGTTTATAAAATCATGAGGGGCAAAGGTGAATGGCCAATATCTTTTCTCCAGAGTAGGGGAGTCCAAAGCAAGGGGATATTGGTTTAAGGTGAGAGTGGAAAGATTTAAAAGGGATCTAAGGGGCAACTTTTTCACGCAGAGGATGGTGTGTGCATGGAACAAGTTGGCAGAGGAAGTGGTAGAAGCGAATAAAATTATAACATTTAAAAGGCATTTGGATGGGTACATGGATTAGAAAGGTTTGGAGGGATGTGGGCCAAATGTATAGGCAAATAGGACTAGGAAACCTAGCTGGCAAAATAATTAAGTATACAAACTTACACCTTCTCTCCACGATGAGGCCAGAGGTGGGAATATTCACTCACAATTGCACAACGTTCAACACCATTCAGTCCTTAGATAATGAAACAATTGTGTCCAAACGCAGGAAGATCTGGACAATCTTCCAGTTTGTGCTGCCAAGTTGCAAGTCTGCATCATACATGAGCAACGTATGGATGATTAACTTTGATTTCTATTGTTTGACTTAATATCTGTGGCTTTCATGAACTGAAATAGTTTTAAAAAGGAACCAAAAACATTGACTTCAACTGTGACAGGCAACACCTGATCCATACAATTTGCCAAAATTTTATGAAACCAATATGAATTAGACTGGAGATAGCATGAGCTGAAATTATCAAATTTTCCTTAAGTCAGTCAAAGGAGTCAACATCATCTGCCCACTTACCCTCTCAGCCCTGACTACTCCTCACTGCTTCCTATCTGATTGACACCTTCATGAGAGCTTTCACAGATTGGAGATGTCACCATTGCTGACAATTATGAAGCATAAAAAGCAAAAGCAGACAGCATATAGAGGTAGCCGAAATTTCAAGTCCATCTCTGGGGGAAATGGAGAGATGCATTTTTGACTGTCAAACCAAAATAGGCTGTCTCGCCTCTGTAGAAAGAAAAGCCAAGTGACAAAACTGACTGAAAAGCAGCAGGAAACCATCAAGTTAAAGGATAACATCATTATTCTCTGAACAGCTCAGAAATCAAGCAACTTAATGTGGTCTCAGGTTTAGCCCATACATCTCAAGTCACCCAAAATGCCCCAAAACCATTTATTCTTTCATTTTCCTTTCATATTTGTGACAGTACCTGTGTCTTTCTCTGTATCTGTGTATCCAAAGGCTGTTTGACATCCTGCGTTTAATATTTTCCTAGGCGTTAACAGGTAATAAAACTGCTCTTTCACTCAATTCAACTTTGTGACTGGCTCCTTACTGCCAGACTTAAAATTATTTGATCACATTTTAACTGGCTGTCGTATAACCTTCTAAAGAACTTAAATCCTTGTTGCAATGTGAGGTTGAAAAGGTGGGGGGGAGCCAATTCACTTTGCCTCATCTGGCCATAACAGTAGCGTCCAACAACACACTGTGATTAAATGCTGCAAGTTACTTCTTGTGTTTAGCAGATTAGTTCAGGAGAATAAACATGATATTTGATGAAACACAAATGGCATACTTATCCTGAAAGAGAGTCACGTAAAATTAATATGCATAATATGGTCCGAAGGCTCTGTCCAAACATTTCCTTTTATAATCCTGGAGCATCGTAAGGTCCAGTGCATCTGTGGTCCACCAAATATGGTATATACTATTCATAGTGCACCACTGCACAGCAGTGATAATGTAAATAGAATTTAAATAATACTTATTGATACATAAATCACACATTTTAAGATGGTCACCATGCAGGACCTCAGGTATTTTAATGAATACACTAAAAGCAGCTGGAAATTCTAAAACAAAAATAATTGTAGGACATCTAAGCCTCATTTCAACACAGCACCAATATCTGTTTGATGAGGCACCATCATTGTTGCAATTAAAAACATTATGTCAAAGACAGAAATTCCCAAACAAGTGTTGTTGATGTTGTATTCCCCACTGCCTTGACAGGGGACAGCACAGACCTTCAAAATCTCCAATAAAAAATGAAGACACTTCCTCTGTTTAAATGTGCTGACATGAACAAGAAAGCACAATGGAAATTAATAGATATTGCACAATTATTAATGTAACACAGCAACACTGGATATAGCAGGAGGTCACAGCACATGGAATTGTTTTGCTCTGTACCCAAATCATTGCTAAGGACAAAGAAAATCTGCTTTACTTTCTCCTCAACCCAGCTGTTTATAAATGCTACTCAAAAAGATATCTGCTATGGAAACAAGCATAACAGAACGTCCCTAACAGGTGGCATCATATTCTTTTAAGACAGCAGCGAAAGACTGGTTTTCACAAGTCACATGACTCACTGTCTGACTCACAAGCCAAAGATCATGAGGTGGAGTTCCAGCTGAGCTGTCGTCACCTGCCTCAATTCACTCAAACAATTAAAGCCCCTGCATGGGCCAATTCATGGGAAGACCTGGGGCATCATGCGTCAAAGAAAACCCTGTTCCTCCCAACCACAAGTATAGATGTAGAGGCTGAACTTCCATGGAAGCTCTCCAGATTCACTGCCTAGTGGAAGACCTGAAGAAACTCCAGGACACATTCCACACATCACTCAACAAAAACCGGAAAAAAAAACTGCGGGTTCTGTAAATCAGAAACAAAAACAGAAATTGCTGGAAAAACTCAGCAGTAATTCAGGAAGGCTGTTGCAAAACCTGAAAGGATTCAGAAAAGATTTACAAGAATGTTGCCAGGGTTGAAGGGTTTGAGCGATAGGGAGATGCTGAATAGGCTGAGGCTGTTTTCTCTGGAGCATCGGAGGCTAAGGGGTGACCTTATACAAGTTTATAAAATCATTAGGGACACGGATAGGATAAATACACAAGGTCTTTCCCCTGGGATAAGGATGTCCAAAACTAGAGGGCACAGGTTTAGTGTGAGAGGGGAAAGATTTAAAAGTGACCTACTGGGCAACTTTTTCACACAGAGGGTGGTGTGTATATGAAATGAGCTACCAGAGGAAGTGGCGGAGGCTGGTAGAATTTCAACATTTCAGCGGCATCTGGATGGGTACATGAATAGGAAGGGTTTAGAGGGATATGGGCCAAATGCTGGCAAATGAGACGAGACTTATCCAGGCATGGGCAAGTTGAACCAAAGGGTCTGTTTCAATGCTGTACATCTCTATGACTCAAGGTCTGGCAGTGTCTGTGGACAGAAATCAGAGTTAATGTTTTGGGTCTAGTGACCCTTCCTTAGAACTGGATTTCTCTCCACAGGCACTGCCAGACCTGCTGAGCTTTTCCAGCAATTTCTGTTTTTGTTCCACAAATCACTGTTTTCACTGTCTCTCTGTTAAAACTGAAAGGGATATGTTTTAAGGCAGCTCAGTGGTTAGCACTGTTACCTCACAGTGCCAGAGACCCGGGTTTGATTCCAGCCTCAGGCGACTGTCTATGTGGAGTTTCCACATTTTCCCAGTGTCTGTGTGGGTTCCTCTGGGTGCTCTGGTTTCCTCCCACAGTCCAAAGATGTGCAGATCAAGTGAATTGGCTATGCTGGATTGCCCATGGTGTTGGGTGCATTGGTCAGCGGGAGGTGGGTCTGGGGGAGTTGCTCTTCGGAGGGTCGGTGTGGACTTGTTGGGGCCAAAGGGCTCGTTTCCACACTGTAGACAATCTTAAAAAAAAACATAAAAGAGGGAGGGGGGAGAGAGAGAGAGAGAGAGAGAAATTGGGAGGCAGAAGGGCTTAGAATGAAAAACCAAAAAGAACAACTGATGCAAGGTCAACTGCTAAGTTTAAATCTGCGATTGATTTTTTTTTTTGTTGGTCTAAGGTATTTCAGAACATGGGAAAAAGGTGACTTTATGGAATTATGTTGCAGATCAGCCATGATCTCAGTGAGAAACAGAACAGGCTTGAACAACAACATGGTTTCCTTTTGTTAACCAAATTCCAGAGGTCAGAACTTTGGGATTTGAAAGCACGGTGATCAATGGTGCAATGATGAAGTCTGGGAATGCATTAGAAGGCAGGATTAGAGGAATGTGGATATCTTTAAAGGTTGAAAGTCTGGAGAAGCTTACAGAATGTGAAGGAACTAGGTTATGGAGAGATTTGATCACAAGGGTGAGAACCTTAAGACTAAGTTTGGACACTGGCAGCACAGTTTTAGATAAGGTTATGTTCATTGAGGGTAGAAAGGGGAATACTGGCCAGGAATGCATTGGGATTGCAAAGGCCTGAGGCATGAATGAACAATTCAGCAAGGGTCGCTGAGTGAGGGGTAGCAACAGCTTATATAAAGGAAGAAGAATTGATGATGAAAAGGATAACAGGTCAGTCAGCTCCTGAACCTGTGTTCCAGGTCACAAAGGATGCTGGAGTTGCTAAGAGTTAGTTTTAAACAATGAGAGAAGGACAAAGTCAATGCTTTTGGAGATTCTGGCAGGGACCAAAGATAATTAATTTAGTCTTCCTGTTATTCAACGAGTGGAAATTCCTGTTCAGTCAGTGTGATTGTCAGTCAAGCAAGGTAGCTGAAAATGTGTTGCTGGAAAAGCGCAGCAGGTCAGGCAGCATCCAAGGAGCAGGAGAATCGATGTTTCGGGCATGAGCCCTTCTTCAAGAATGAGGAAAGTGTGTCCAGCAGGCTAAGATAAAAGATAGGGAGGAGGGACTTGGGGAGGGGCATTGGAAATGCAATAGGTGGAAGGAGGTTAAGGTGAGGGTGGTAGGCCGG
>NC_057713.1:114120496-114122442 GCF_004010195.1 Chiloscyllium plagiosum | reverse complement strand
ATCGATGTAGTGGAGGAAAAGGTGGGAGGTGGTGCCAGTGTAGCTGCGGAAGATGGACTGTTCCACATATCCTACGAAGCGGCAGGCATAGCTGGGGCCCATGCGGGTGCCCATGGCTACTCCTTTGGTTTGGAGGAAGTGGGAGGATTGGAAAGAGAAGTTGTTCAGGGTGAGGACCAGTTCAGTCAGTTGAAGGAGAGTGTCAGTGGAATGGTACTGGTTGGTACGGCAGGAAAGGAAGAAGCAGAGGGCTTTGAGTCCTTCGTGATGGAGGATGGAGGTGTACAGGGACTGGATGTCCATGGTGAAGATAAGGCGTTGGGGATCGGAGAAGCGAAAATCATGGAGGAGGTGGAGGGCGTGGGTGGTGTCCCGAACGTAGGTGGGGAGTTCTTGGACTAAGGGGGACAGGACCGTGTCGAGGGATGCAGAGATGAGTTTGGTGGGGCAGGAACAGGCTGAGACAATGGGTCGGCCCGGGCAGTCAGGTTTGTGGATTTTGGGCAGGAGGTAGAAATGGGTAGTGCGGGGTTGTGGGACTATGAGGTTGGAGGCGGTGGATGGGAGATCCCCTGAGGTGATGAGGTTATGGATGGTCTGGGAGATGATGGTTTAGTGGTGGGAGGTGGTGTCATGGTCAAGGGGTCAGTAGGAGGAGGTGTCCGCGAGCTGGCGTTTAGCCTCAGCGGTGTAAAGGTCAGTGCGCCAAACTACTACCGCGCCTCCCTTGTCTGCCGGTTTGATAGTGAGGTTGGGATTGGAGCAGAGGGAGTGGAGGGCTGCACATTCCAAGGGTGAGAGGTTGGAGTGGGTGAGAGGGGTGGAGATGTTGAGGCGGTTAATGTCACGGCGGCAGTTAGCTATGAAGAGATTGAGGGCTGGTAAGAGGCCAGCACGGGGTGTTCAGGTGGATGGGGTGTGTTGAAGGCGGGAGAAGGGGTCGTCAGAGGGTGGGCGAGAATCCTGGTTGAAGAAGTAGGCGCGGAGGCGAAGGCGGCGGAAGAATTGTTCGATGTCTCGCCGCGTGTTGAACTCGTTAATCCGAGAGCGTAGGGGAATGAAGGTGAGGCCTCTGCCGAGGACTGATCTTTCATGAAGATCAGTCCTCGGCAGAGGCCTCACCTTCATTCCGTGCTGGCCTCTTACCTGCCCTCGATCTCTTCATAGCCAACTGCCGCCGCGACATTAACCGCCTCAACCTCTCCACCCTTCTCACCCACTCCAACACCTCACCCTCAGAATGTGTAGCCCTCAACTCCCTCCGTTCCAACCCCAACCTCACTATCAAACCAGCAGACAAGGGAGGCGCGGTAGTAGTTTGGCGCACCGACCTTTACACCGCTGAGGCTAGACACCAGCTCACGGACACCTCCTCCTACTGCCCCCTTGACCATGACCCCACCTCCCACCACTAAACCATCATCTCCCAGACCATCCATAACCTCATCACCTCAGGGGACCTCCCATCCACTGCCTCCAACCTCATAGTCCCCTTCCTAGACCTCTCCATTTCTATCTCGGGCGACCGAATCAACATCAACATTTACTATAAACCGACCGACTCCCACAGCTACCTAGACTACACCTCCTCCCACCCTGCCCCCTGTAAAAACGCCATCCCGTATTCTCAATTCCTTCGTCTCCGCCGCATCTGATCCCAGGAGGACCAATTCCATACCGTACAACCCAGATGGCCTCCTTCTTCAAAGACCGCAATTTCCCCCCAGATGTGATCGACGGTGCTCTCCACCGCATCTCCTCCACTTTCCGCTCCTCTGCCCTTGAGCCCCACCCCTCCAATCGCCACCAGGGGAGAACCCCACTGGTCCTCACCTACCACCCCATCAACCTCCATATACATCGTATCATCCGTCGTCATTTCTGCCACCTCCAAACGGACCCCACCACCAGGGATATATTTCCCTCCCCTCCCCTATCAGCGTTCC
>NC_057713.1:114118167-114120158 GCF_004010195.1 Chiloscyllium plagiosum | reverse complement strand
CCCACAGTAATCCCACTGCCCCCCCTCCCTCTATCAATCCCCACTCTCGCCTACCACCCTCATCTTAACCTCCTTCCATCTATCGCATTTCCAACACTCCTCCCCCAAGTCCCTCCTCCCTACCTTTTATCTCAGCCCACTGGGCACACGTTCCTCATTCCTGAAGAAGGGCTCATGCCCGAAACGTCGATTCTCCTGCTCCTTGGATGCTGCCTGACCTGCTGCGCTTTTCCAGCAACACATTTGCAGCTCTGATCTCCAGCATCTACAGTCCTCACTTTCTCCCAGTCAAGCAAGATAGCAAATCAGAGACGGCAGAGAGGTTGTTGTGCTGGCTGTGATCAGCATCCTCCTGGCTTCCCGCAGTGAATCATTTAACCAAGCAGGAAATGCAAAATGATACATGGCTTGTAAGGCATGGGAGGGATGGAGAGAAGAATAGATGGTATTGGACAAGAAAATACATATATATATTTTAAAGGGAAAGTTCTGAGTTGTAGCCAGTTTTGTACATTTTGTTAAAGGTGAGAGAAAATCATGTTCCTGGTCCAATTTCATGTTGAGCTTTTCATCGTGGCAAAGTCAAGAAAACAATGCTGCTATTTCCAGAGGTAAAGTAGGTAACATGGACATACATGTAAATAAATAAAATAGCTACTGATTGCTGGTCTGAGAACCTCTTTGCAAAGTACACATTATCAGCCAAGATTTTGCATCACCCAAACAGTGCACTTACAAAATTTGTCTAAAATCTGTAGCTGGAATTTGCACAGATGATCTAAATCTCTTGAAGGTCCATAAAAACTTTGTGCACCCCACCTAAAAATGTCATTTTTGGCTCTCCATATAGTCCATCCCCAGCCAATGGGAAAGGTGTGTCTGCCAGCTACACAGTTGCAAATCATAACTTCAAAAACAAGCACTTGTTGTTACTGTTAACAACTGCTGTGGAATCCACCCAACAACATAAACAGGTTGGTTACTACAGCATGAGAGACAATATTACAGCAATGCTTCCTCAAGCAGTTCTGCAACAGAAATGTGGAAAAGCACAGAACCATGAAACATTCTGACGTCCAGCCAGCCTGTCCAAAAAGACTAACACCTCTTAAACATGTCTATCTCTCAGAATACCCCATTGTGTTGTACTTTCATTCTCCCCTGTATCTGATTCAATTGCTGCCCCCAGGCCATCAGTCCCACTCTCTGCATAAAAGCAAATGTATCTGAACTATCAACATACCTTCTCCCTTCTGTGTTTGAGCTCGCCTCTCACCCTAGACTTAGTAGCAAGCTACGAAATGTTAATAGGGTATGATTTATTTTCTTTCTCTTGCAAATCTTGATTCTTGGACTGAAGCCTGATCTTTTCCAAAGTAAATCAGCCTCACTTTGTAGCTCAAACTAACACCATCAGTTTTATTGCTCCTTTCTACCTTGCTTTCAATGTCAGAATAGCCTCACTATGATTTTGTATCCAGAGGTTCATGCTCTAGCTGTGCAAATGTGCAGACTCATTATCGCCCGCCGTGGTTCTTCCCTTTGAACTGTAGAATCTAACATCTGGTGAGCTGTCTTTACTGCTGCCACACTGTTCTTTTCAGTGAGCTGTACAGCAATACTCCCAGATCCTTGCCATTCTGTTTTGTAGCCTACAGCCCTGGACACATTTTTGGTGAGGGAAACATGTAAAAGAGGGTGTTTGTCCATCTCACAATTTGGAGATGCCGGTGTTGGACTGGGGAGTATGAAGTTATAAATCACACACCACCAGGTTATTATCAACGAGGTAAAAACAATGACTGCAGATGCTGGAAACCAGATTCTGGATTAGTGGTGCTGGAAGAGCACAGCAGTTCAGGCAGCATCCAAGGAGCTTCAAAATCGACGTTTCGGGCAAAAGCCCTTCATCAGGAATAAAGGCAGAGTGCCTGAAGCGTGGAGAGATAAGCTAGAGGAGGGTGGGGGTGGGGAGAAAGTAGCATAGAGTA
>NC_057713.1:114036964-114117655 GCF_004010195.1 Chiloscyllium plagiosum | reverse complement strand
GGGTCTGTTTGGAGGTGGCGGAAATGTCGGCGGATGATTTGGTTTATGCGAAGGTTGGTAGGGTGGAAGGTGAGCACCAGGGGCGTTCTGTCCTTGTTACGGTTGGAGGAGTGGGGTCTGAGGGCGGAGGTGTGGGATGTAGACGAGATGCAATGGAGGGCATCTTTAACCACGTGGGAAGGGAAATTGCGGTCTCTAAAGAAGGGGGCCATCTGGTGTGTTCTGTGGTGGAACTGGTCCTCCTGGGAGCAGATCCGGCAGAGGCGGAGGAATTGGGAATACGGGATGGCATTTTAGCAAGAGGTAGGGTGGGAAGAGGTAATCCAGGTAGCTGTGGGAGTCGGTGGGTTTGCAGCACTCCGAAAACTAGTGTGCTTCCAGTTAAACCTGTTGGACTATAACCTGGTGTTGTGTGAGTTTTAACTTTGTCCATCTCACCACCTTCTTACCCATTCCTAAACTATCCCTTACAAAACGGGGCAGCCAGTGGCAGACGCCCTAGCCTACCCACCATGTTTAAGTAAGTATTGAAGGGTCAACTGAGCTTGTTATCAAGCCAACTGACCCCATAAATACCAATATTATGCGGCCCATATTATAACGCAGTTGTTGGGGGCAAGCAGGTGAGTGTGGGCAGACTATCGTTTCTAAAAGCATAGTTTTTAAAAGAGAGGGATAAAGGATAGGAAAGGGAAGAGAGGTGGTAGTGGTAATGTCACTTGTGAATTACTGGTTCTGGACTAGTAATTCAGAAAAGCAGGCTGGTGTTCTGGGGATATGGGTTCGAACACCACCACAGCAGATGATGAAACTTGACGAATAAAAATGTGGAATTTTTTTAAAAAGCCAGCTTTATGGGGGCCATATAACCATTTGTGATTGTCATGAAAACCCATCTGGTTCACTAATGTCCTTATCTAGTCTGGTCAACATGTGACTCCAGATCCATAACAATATGGTTGACTCCTAACTGTTAATAATAAGAGATAGACAGTAAATGCTGTCTTAACCAGCAATGCCCGCATCCCATGAATGAATGAAAAAAAGGAGTACCAACATAAGGAAGGATTCTCTTGGCACATTGGAGAAGCCACCTTCACAAGATAGCACTCCCCTTTCCTTCCTCCCGGTCCAGACTTTAAGACACTCATCTCCACCCACTTCATCCTTCTTGTCTAAGACGCACAAATCCTCCAATAAAACTGGTATTCTGCACCAATTCAGCACATCCCAGTGTGTAATGAATGCAGGTGGGCTTTGTTTCAGTCTATTATCTAGTCACTGACTTTCTTCTATTGTGGGTGGGGCAAGCAATCCCCTCACAAGAAATTTTGTCATTAATTTATATTCCCTCCTATTAGTTTTGTTTCATTTCCTTGCATTTGTCCACAATAAATGTTATTCAATGCTCAACAACCCATCTTCTCAACCTTTGAACATAATTTGATTTTGCCTCATTGCAAGCTATGAAGTTAATTGCCCAATTTGATAAAAACTGAAATCCTAGAAAGCTACATTTTGGTCATACAATTCATTTGTATGTACTATGAACTACAATGTTGGACCACGTGATGTCCCTATTCATAAGTAGTGGGAATTGAATGGATTCAGACAGTTTGTAAAGCAGGGTTGCTGAACCACAGAAACAAAATATTGGTTGAACTTAACAATCCATACAGGGATTTTATTTCTTTCTGAAGGTGAGATTGTGGGTTAAGTAGGCCTCAAAACATGGATGTATGCATAAGTAGGTCAGCAGGCCACAAAAGAGCTCTTTTGCCACTGGTGGAATACAAGTCAATAAAGAACAACTGAATTTTCCTAAATTGGAAACAAACTGGCAGGTTTACTGATTACAGCTTGAATTTAAACTTGATAAGCAATCACTTTCTCTTCAGCCAGAATCTCAACAAACACACTCCATCACCTGAGAGCATTAAATAAACTTTCCAAGTCCTTTTCCCTGCTCCTATTCATAACCCTGCGATGCTCAATGTGTGCAAATATGACCTGACTTATTTACATTGGGATTTGGAATGGAATTAAATGGTTTAAGCTTAAATAAATTGCATTAACTGCCATGTAAACATCCCTGTTACTTGTCCAAGAAGATTCAAACTCAACCTGACAGGAACATGTCATTGTGAGCAAGTTGCTCAACTGTATCTCTTTCTGACTGAATTAAAGGTGTGCTGACAATACCACTTATATCTCCATTCATAAAAATTTGATACCAGTATTTAAAATCAAAACACAAACATATTGATGCAAATGTTGAGCATATATTAAAGACAAGATCCAACATTGTGAAGCAATATGTCAACGTGTGAAACAGATATTTTAAGTTAGTGAATTAAATTTAAACTTATTTGCAAAATCACCATTTCCAACAATAGGATGCAAAAGACTTTTGGAGGAAACTTTCCTTCTAAAGCATAATTTTAAAATTCCGATCAAAGTGCAATTAAACTTGATTGGGATTAAATGTTAAATTGTTATGCACTTTCAAAACTATTTTGCATCTGAATCTAAATGTGATATTTTCTATTTGATTCCTGCATAACATGTCACAGGTAATTTTAGTGATTGGTCATGAATTGCCAAGGTGGTGAGATGGGTGAAGTCCTAATCTCCTCCCATAAATTTAGCAGGGAATTATCAGGAGCCCTGAGGAAACAGCATAAGCACACAGCTGCTTTATCTGTTTCTACAAAGGCACCACCAATTTCTCTCTGAAACTGCAGTGGAAGGTTGGATTGCCCTTTGGAATTCAATGCCCCAATGTACTGCAATGCACTGAAGCGTTAATGTCTTATATCACAGAGAAAAGGGATACTGGATTGCATCTGAAAATGAGTTCCCATTCTGATCATAGTGTTGTAGCATGCAGAAACTACTGCTTTATAATGGTGGTAGAAATTACAGCCAGACCATTCCCAAGCTAATTTTATGTACTTCCAGCAACAAGCAACTGGAATTGATAGTGGCAGGAGAGCAGATGTTTTGCTTGCTCCTTCAAGTGGGATATGTTTAAATGCTTCTACCCAAATCTTCCCTTCTCCCAAATACACCAGGGGCATTAGTTAACAAGATGTCAGCTTGAAGAACACAAACAGTTTGAAGAAATGGTCTCAGAGTAATTGGGAGACTATATAAAGAAACATTTGTAACTTTAAAAGCTTTGTGACTTAAACTGCCAAATTTCTATTCATAAAAAATCTTTATATACATACTTAGTCACTAGACCAGTTGATTATGCACAGTCTTTATATGTGGAGAATGAACTTTTCTTAATTCTACAACACTATATATTTATATACATGTGAGGCACAGGGAGGGTCCACTAACTGAACAGACCCCCATGTACTTTGGCAGAAAGACCTTAGATGGTGGTCTTTCCCCACTGTGCTTTGGTGCCAGCTTTCCCAAGCTTTAGGGCATCCCTCAGCACATAGCCCTGGACCTTGGAATATGCCAGTCTGTAACACTTGGTCAAGGTCAACTCCTTGGTCTGGAAGATCAACAAGTTTCGGGCAAACTAAAGAGTGTCTTTCACCAGGTTGATGGCCCTCCAGTCGCAACGTCCTGGGGAACAGACTGTGAAGCATAGAGTCATGGAGCTACTTGGGTTGAACCACTATCTCATGTCATGACAAATTTAACACCCACTTAAGTTTGCTGGTGTCCATGTGCAATGCAGATTATAGGAATGTATGAACAGAGAAACAGCCACAGATCATTCGGCCCTCCAGAGTACTGCTCCACTCAACCATATCACAGCTATTCCATACCTCAACCCCATTTACCAGTCATTCCTGAGTGAAGAAAAGTCAATCAATATGTCTCTAAAGTTTCAATTTTCCCATGAGGGATTCAAAAGTCATATTATATGTAATCAGTTAATTCCTCAAAATTGTTCAGGTACCTGCAATTAAATTCCTTTTTGGTGTAAGTTTATATTCTTGTTTCCACAGTTACATCACACCATCCTTGCCCTCTACTTAGACACTGCAATCCATCTTAAACAGTCCCTGTTCAGAAGTGGTTGCTAGGTGTCACGTGGAAGTGGCACAGTTTGAATTTGCACCCCTTCAGAAGCCATACTCACACACCACCCACCGACTTCGCAGCTGTCTTCACGCTGAAATTTGGAGCTTAAATGATGCAGAATCATAATCAAAATGACTTGCTCTAGCACTGATGGCAATTTTTGGTTGAATTTTGAAGTTATTTTATAAACATATAAATTCACAGCATGTCATAACTGGGCAATTTTCCAAACTTGAAGAGCGAATTTCTGAGTTAGAATATGGCTTCTAATTTAAACATTCAATCATGAAACATTTTTAATTTCTAACAAGTTGTTTCTATACTTGTTTTGGAGTTTAAATATTTGCTTTAGCAATCTGATTACAAATTTAATGGCAGGTAGAAAAAGGAAAATAATTTTTTTTCAATAGAATTATTAAAGCGAATCAAGTACTTACTAACAAAAAAGTTATTTCTCAATAGCTTCCAAATGCTGGCATAAGTTTGTCAGACAATTAAAATGGAAAGATCTATGCAAAAAGGTTAGAATGAGAGCATTTTTAAAATATAATTTTAATATCCTATTTGGTTTTATGATTTAATAGCAGAATATTAAAGAGAAATCTGGCTCAAGACATTATTTTGTTTATGACCATCTATAATCTTTTTGGTTGTAAATGTTAATTGAGTTTTATTAAGATAATTCTAAAATTCCAATGACAAACTATTTGCAGTGAAGACAAAAATGTTATGCCAAATTAATATTTTCTATTTACACTTTGTTTGAACTTTTAAATTTGTTAAAAATATATTAACAATTTTAATATATGTAAAAAATTATTAACTTTTTAACAAATCACAAGTTAATAATTTATAAAATATTATTTTAAGAGTTTGAAATTACACTCTTCATTTTTAAAATCCACTGAATTTGATCTTTCTGCAATTCATATTTGTCAAGCACTTGCTTCCCAAGTAGTTTAACAAAAGAACAAGGACAATATGGTTAAGGATTCACCATCCACCCCCCTCAATACGATATCCTCCTGTGAGGCTTATAGCATTTTACACATAAAGGTGACCATATGCATACCTCAAGTCAGTGTTAGCAGATTGTTTGTCTAAAATCAGTTCATTTTATTTACCCTTTTTACTTGAGATAATTTTGATTTCTGAGTTTCAAATTACTCACATAGGTGAGTCTGCACTTCCTATATCCTCAGAAGTCTTTCCAATTGCCTTAACATACGTCCACTGACTGGTTTTATACTACACATGTGCAGAATTCTTTTTCTCTATGAAAATGACAAAGTAACATACATGAAAATCTATTTTAAATATGAAATAACTCCATGGAGGTTGGTATCCTGTCACCAAGTCATCCCTTATTTACATGTGCATAGTACATGGACTCTGACCAGCTGGCTCAGAACTAGTCCCTAGAGTCAGTAGAATTCCTGAGACTCCTGTTTAGATCTGTCAGCCAGGACTCCATGATTGACCCAGGTTATCAGCCCAATCAGGGAACGCATACTCAATGACATCCACCTGGCCAACTTCATTCCAATCACTACAAAATGTTAATACCAAACAAGTTATTTCACTAGTACATGAACAAGAGAATATTTACTCAGTTATCCAGTATTTCTAATATATACAAATTATGAATTCATACAAGCATAATCAGGCAAAAATGGACAGTGAGTCATTGAAGGTACATTAGCAGGGGCAGCCGGAGCTTTGTGAAAATGTGGATTTTAATGCAAGGATTAAACCAGCATTGTGGAGTTGAGATGATTGAAGACAAGGCAGCAAATGGTAAGGCAAAAGAAAGCGATGCACAACAGCCACAATCAGAAGGGATGGAGCAACTTGGGAAGTTGCAGGGCTAGACAAGATTAGAATTTAATGAGTTGAGGAGAAGCATGAAGGGATAATACACTATGACTTACTCACAGAGAATGTCATTTATGTTTTTAATTACAGTGATAGGGTGGGGAAACAGGTTGAGCCAGAGAGATTTGTACAGAGTACACAAGACAGATGCACAGGTGAAAAGCAGGAATACATTTAAGGGCATTGAAGAGTAAAGGGAGGTTCAAGACAAAATGGAAGTTGACAGGGATAAAGGTTGACTCATGACGATGCTTGGCAAAGATAGGTGAGTGATAGCAGAGGAGGGTTGGGGGCAGGCAGGGATGGTAAGTTGAATAGGCAGCAGTTTGACAGAAATGGAGCAATGTGAGCTGCAGAGGGAACTTACTAACTAAATGAACTCATGGAGGTATTCCAGGATCAAAGGAAAACAACACAGTTTCCTGCTCGGGGCTGGGGCACAGGTTGGTTGGGTATGTTTGACATAGCAGGAAAGAGAAAAGGGAAAAGCACAAAAGAAAATGAAAGGAATGGTGCCCTTAGTGAAAAACGTACACTTACACTTACAGTAGTGGCTAAACTGTGTTCACTACATATAACTGCCAAAAATTATTTCCAATTCTACAGCTAAAACAATAACTACAATTAATATTTTAAATTGTATGTCTTTTACTCATTTTGCATTCAACTAAGGGAATTGCCTAACCCCCTCTAACTTCCTTTATAAGTTGCAGACAGACTGTCTTCAAAAGTTCTAGATAAAACTACCTGATTAGGAAAGGGCAGCCGAACAAACACTTGCATCTTTATAACGCCTTTAATGTCGAAAAACCTCCCAGGGCACTTTACAAAAATGTATGGAAAATGGGCACCGAGTCAAAGGAGGAGATAGTAGAAACAATGATCAAAAGCTTGATCAAAGAGGTGGGTTTTAAGTAGAATCTTAATGGAGGAGAGGGAGCTGGGAAGATAGAGAAGTTCAGGGAGGGAATTCCAGCTCCTGTAATGTAGGCAGCTGGAAGCACAGGCATCAGTGCTGGAGCAGAGAGTATGGGGGAGGGGAGAGTGGAAATGCTGAAGAATTACAGACATGGAGGGTATGGGGAGGAAGAGTTTACAGGGATGGGAAAGGATGAAACCCTTAAGGGAAAGATACCAATTAAAATTGGCGTTGAGACACTGGCATACAGGAAACTGCCAAGTCAGACCTGTATAAATCAGGGTAAAAGGCAATGAAGATGTGATGATCCCTACTTCTGATATTTTTGACAAATCACAGATTCATAAATTGTAAAGGAGTTATCAAGCCTGCAGTAGCATCACTGTCCACCATCCACCTAATCTAAATACTCTATGATTCCTTTGGGCCCTTTAAAATTCTTTACATTAAAGCAATTATCAAATTTCCTTTAGGGGCATTTATAAGATAATATTCAAACATAGTTAGGACATGAGAAAATAAGATATAGAAGGAGTAAGTTAGTTGGCCCCCTGAAGCTGTTCCACAATTCAGTATAAATATTTCAAATCTGATTGTGGCCTTAACTCCACTGTCCTGCAAGCCCCACAAAACCCTTGACTCCTTGTCAATCAAAAATGCAGCACCTCGCATTTATCTAAATTAAATTAATACTAAATAATATCTACCACTCCTCAGTCCATTGGTTCAGCTGGTCAAGATCCTGTCATAATCTGAGGTAACCTTCTTCACTGTCTATTAGACCTCCAATTTTGGTGTCATCTGCAAACTTACTAATTATAGAGGAACCTCGATTATCCGAATATCAATTATTCGAATTTTGGATTATCCAAAGAAGATCTCAAGGTCCCAATAGAAACATTACATCAAAGAGGTGTTTCCAACACTGACTGCGCCTTTTGTTTACAGTGATTAAAAGTGAATTCAGCTTACTGAAATGCTGCTGAGAACAGTCCTGGACATCGATGGGAGCCCAGGCACCATCTCCAAATGACCGACTACATGCCCTCTCTCTCTCTCTACACAGGGGTCTACCCTAAACCCCCACTTCCCCAGATAATCTCTCCAGCATTGTCCTGAGGGCAAAGGTGGAAATTGTCAAAAAGCTGTGTGTGTGTGTGTGCGCGCGCATGCGCACTATTTCGAGATTCACCCCACAAAGGCAGCAGCAGTCTTATTGTTGGCTACCAGTCTGGGGGGTCTGGGTTGGGGGGGCAGGGTAGGGTGGGGCAGAAAGGGTGCAGGGGCTCACACGCGGAATGTTGCTGCCTAGTCTTCTGAACCGGGAGCAGACTTAGCAAGTGCTCGCTGTGTCAATCCCATTGAATTAATGCTGTGGAGGTGAGGGGGAGGCTTCGGTAATGCTGCAGGTCCCTTGCACACAAGTGTGTGTCTGCTCAGAAACAAACACGAGACAGAGAGCGGGAGCAAGGCAGGCAGAGCAAGGTAAAAGGAAACTTCAGCAAACTCCAAGCCCCAGAGGAAAGGCAGTCAATCAATTAACCGAATAATCAATTATCCGAACAAAGTACTGCCCGCCATCTCATTCGGATAATCGAGGTTCCTCTGTATACTCTTAAGCTCACATCCAAATCATTTATGTAAATAATGAAAAGTAGTGGACCCAGCACCAATCCTTGTGGCACTCCACTGGTCACAGGTCTCCAGTCTGAAAAACAACCCTCCACCACCACCACCCTCTATCTTCTACCTTTGAGCCAGCTCTGTACCCAAATGGCTAGTTCTCCCTGTATTCCATGAGATCTAACTTTGCTGACCAGTCTCCCATGGGGAACCTTATCGAACGCCTTACTGAAGTCCATATAGATCACATCTACTGCTCTGCCCTCATCAATCCTCTTTGTTACTTCTTCAAAACACTCAATCAAGTTTGTGAGACATGATTTCCCACGCACAAAGCCATGTTGACTATCCCTAATCAGTCCTTGCCTTTCTAAATACATGTATATCCTGTCCATCAGGATTCCTTCCAACATCTTGCCCACCACCGACCTCAGGCTCACTGGTCTATAGTTCCCTGGCTTGTCCTTACCACCCTTCTTAAATAGTGGCACCATGTTAGCAATCCTTTAGTCTTCTGGCACCTCACCTGTGACAATAGAAATATCTCAGCAAGGGGCCCAGCAATCACTTCCCTAGCTTCCCATAGAGTTCTTGGGTACACCAGATCAGGTCCTGGGGATTTATCCACTTTTATTCATTTCAAGACATCCAGCACTTCCTTCTCTGTAATATGGACATTTCTCAAGATGTCACCATCTATTTCCCTTCATTTTATATCTTCAATGTCCTTTTCCACGGTATACACTGATGCAAAATACTTGTTTAGTATCTCCCCCGCCCTCCAACTCCTGCGGCTCCAAACAAAGGCCGCCTTGCTAATCTTTGAGGGGACCTATTCTCCCCCTAGTTACACTTTTGATATCTTATGAAGAAAACTTGGACAAACTGGTCTTGTTTTTATATAGCTTAAAAGAATGAGGACGTCACCAGCATCACCGATGCCAGTATTCAACCAATTCAATTCGCACCAAATGACATCAAGAACAGCAATTGGCTTTGACTATATTCCAGCAATAGTACTGAAAACTTGGCTCTAGAACTTGCCATGCTCCTAACTAAACTATTCCAGTACAGCTCCAACACTGGCATTAACCCAACAACGTGGAAAGGTTGCCCTGGTATGTCCTGTCTCAAAAACATTAGGGAAAATCCAAGCCGGCCAATTACCAGACGATCATTCTGCTTTCCATCATTAGTAAAGTGATGGGAGGTGTCATCAACAGGGCTATCAAGTAGTACTTCCTCAGCAATAACTCAATCAATAATGATCAGTTGGGGTTTTTTCATGGTCCACTCAGCTCCTGACCTCATCACAACCTTGGCTCAGAAACGAATGGAAGAGCTAACCAGGTGCAATGAAAGTGACTTCCCATGACATGAAGTAGCATTCAACTGAGTGTGGCATCAGGAGCTTTAACAAAACTTCTGACTGGTTCTGGTACTGCATTCTGATTGGTGTTGGCAGATTGGCATGAATTGGAAGTTTTGGAACTGCAACTTCGTTGTTTAGCTTTATCCTGCCAAAGTAATTTAATTTATACCAAAGATTTAAAGCCAATCTGCTTTTAATCATAACCATAATCATACACAGATAGATAGACTGACAGACAGTATTTTTACTTTCTCTCATTTTCTGTCCAGTTAAAGAATTGTTACATGTTCTGAGAAAAGAATTCCAATCAGTAAGAAATAATTAAATATTTTTGAAAATCTACTGAAATTGTTCCCATTCACTGATGACTTTGAAATTTGATAACAGCTATGAGCCTGTGAAAAATTAATCAAAAATGGTCTGAAGGCTTGGCATCCATCATTTGAAACTGTTTAATTGAACTGGCAAATTATAATTCTTTTAGTTTTGTCCTGCTAAAGTTACAGTATTAATAATTAATAGCTAATTAACATTGTTTAAATACTTTGTTTATAAGATCTGTTATTTGTAAAGTCTGATTATAAACAAATAGGCAATTTTGGGGGTCATTTAATGTTGAGGGTCAATTTTAATTTCATTGTTTAGTGAATCCAGTGATAGTAATGCTGATTTAGTTTGGCTTCCTATCCCTGGTTGTAACACTGCTATTGCACAATATTCAGCACCATTCATGACTCTTCAAATACTGAAGCAACACCTGAATAATATCTAATATCCAGGTGTTGGACTGACATGGCACATAACATGTGTGCCATACAATGCTGAGCAATGGCCAAATCCAACAATCACTCCTCACCATTTAATAATATTGAATTCCCCACTATTAACAATCTGTATGGTCAAAACTGAACTTGGCCAACCATATTATGGGCGGCACGGTGGCACAGTGGTTAGCACTGTTGCCTCACAGCTCCAGAGACCTGGGTTCAATTCCCGCCTCAGGCGACTGTGTGGAGTTTGCACATTCTCCCAGTGTCTGCGTGGGTTTCCTCCGGGTGCTCCGGTTTCCTCCCACACTCCAAAAATGTGCAGGTTAGGTGAATTGGCCATGCTAAATTGCCCGTAGTGTTAGGTGAAGGGGTGAAATGTAGGAGAACGGGTGTGGGTGGGTTGCGCTGCGGCGGGTCGGTGTGGACTTGTTGAGCCGAAGGGCCTGTTTGCACACTCTAAGTAATCTAATCTAATAATTTAAAAAAAGTACTGTGGCTACAAAAGCAGGTCAGAAGTTAGGAATACTGCAGCAAATAACTCACCTTCTGACTCCCCAAAGCCTATCCACAATCCACAAAGTACAAGTCATTGTGATGGAGTACTCCTCACTTGCCTGGATGGATGCTCTTCCAGCAACACTGAAGAAATTTGATCCCACCCAGGAGAAAGCAGACCGCTGGATTGGTACCACATCCACAAGTATCTACTCCTTTTACCACCAATGGCCAGCAGCAGCAACATGCATCATGTACAAGATGCATTGAAGGAATTCACCAAGATAGTACCTTCCAAACACAGAACCATCTAGAAGGACAAGGGCCATACATGGGAACATCACTACCTGTAAGTTCCCTCCCAAGTCATTCACCATCCTGATTTGGAAATGCATAGCTATTCCTTCGATTCAGTGTCTCTGGGTCAAAATTCTTAAAATCTCTACCCAAACGTACAGTAGGAATATCGACACAAAATGGACTTCAGCAGTTCAAGAAGAAGTCTCATCACCACTTTCTCAAGGCAACCAGTGGCAGGCAAGAAATGCTGACCCAGCTAGCAAAGCCCAGATCCCAGAATTGCCAAATGCTTGTTTTAGATTTTACATCTGATCAAATGTCACAAATTAATTTTATTGATAATAAGTATAACCTTCAATATACACAATATTCCCTTTTTTGAATATACTTCTATGATCTTTTCACCTTTTGTTTTCCTAATTTGTAAAACTGATTTTCCATTCTACTTGTTAATTTTCCCTTACATTTAACTGCTTTACCCTCAAAGTTTCCCCTCCTTCACACCCCATCCCCATCACAATTAATTACTCTTGCCTTTTCTTCCTCTGATTTCAGTCTTTATATTATGATGATATTACGGTCCTCACTACTTAAATACTCCTCAACCTGCTCTCCTTCATTCCAAAAACATTTTTAAAATGTGTATCAAATTGCTTAATATTACTCATCATAAAAATAAACATGAGCAGCAATTTCTATAGAAACTGAATACAATTTTAAATAGTCATTGAACCTGTCTTTCATGCACCAGTTAGTCTCTGTTTGATAGATAAATTAATGTTAACTGCTAACTTGAATGCCAGATTATAAAAGTTAAATACATTGTGCTGAAAATTTGATGGCATAATGCAACTACAACAATCTACCCAAAACAGATTCTAACCATGTTTTCATGTCATGTCTTGCCCACAAATGTACAGCAAGGCTTAATAATTTCTTTGCAACTACAGTGTATGAAATCTGAGCTTCCTAAACAAGTGCAATTCAAGTTACCCTACACGTTATGCTCAAATCTCTTCAAATATACAGAATTAGATTATCAGATTTAGGTGTTACCAAAGTATAATCATCCAATGCTCATTTTGCAACAATTTTGATTAATCCTTATGCCAAAATGCAACAGAACATAAATTAGAAGATTTAATTCGGGAACAATGACCTGACTTGTGCATAGCCATGCTAAATACGTACCACCTTATACTGGCCTGGTGGTATTCTCACTAAACCTAACAATCCAGAGGCTCCAGCTAACATTCTGGTGACCTAAGTCTGAATCCCACCATGGCAGACAGTGAAATTTAAATTCAATAAATATCTGAAAAAAATAAGCCCACCTAATGATGACCTTGAACCCACTGTCGATTATTGTAAAAACATCTCAAGTTCATAAATGCCTTTTAGAGAAGGACAAATCTACCAACTTGCCAGATATGACCAACATGTGACTCTGGACACATGGCAAAGTGGTTGACTCTGGGCAATTAAAGATGGACAATAAATGCTGGGCAATGCCAATACCCTATGAATAAATGCAAAAAAAAACCATATCTGGCCAACATTAATTAGAAACCAAAGATTGACAGGAAATACTAATAGGTTTGAACAGAATTAGTTTTGACACATTCAATATAGATTCCAATTAGGAAGAACAGAAGGACAAAAATAAATCCCTGGATAATGAGAGTGGCAGTAAGCAAGGTGCAGCTGATAAAGGGGAGCGTATAACAGGTTAATAGCACAAGTGAGCACCAGGCTGAATATTGAAATGATCCAAAGGAGAATGAACACCAAAAAGTCAAAGAGAAAGCATAAGAACAGAATTGCAGATCTCCTAAAAACCTCTACAGGTGTGTAAGTATTAGAAGGTTGGTAAAAAAAGGCATGATGCTAATCAAGGACCAAAATTTGGATTTATCCACAAAGACAGACAACATGATTTACTTACAAAATCAGTGCTTTACATCTGTTTTTACCAATAAAGACAATGGTGAAAGATGATGTGATTGAGATGTTGAATATGATAACAGCTGATAAAAAGCAAGCACTGGAAAAGCTGGCTTTACTTAGAAGTTAGGATTCCTCATTCCTGAAGAAGGGCCCGAAACGTCGATTCTCCTGCTCCTTGGATGCTGCCTGACCTGCTGCGCTTTTCCAGTGACACATTTTCAGCTTTACTTAGAAGTTGACAAGTCACCAGGATCAGATGCATCCAACCATACCGAGGGAAGTAAACATTGAAGTTGCAGAGGAAAATGGGCCATAATTGTCCAAGTCACTGGGTGTGACCAATGCCTGGGGGAATTGCAAATATTTCACATTGTTCAAAAAAGGATCATCCAGATCCATCTGTGCTGCACTTTTTTCTTGGGAGTCTTTCTCCATTTAATAATTATCTGCCTTTTGATTCTGCGAGCCAAAGTGTGTAACTTCACACTTTCCTACATTAAATTCCAACTGCCAAGTTTTTCCCTCAAATCCATGCCAATGCTGTTTGATTGCCTTAAGCTTTTCTTTCTTCCTTAATATTGCACTCTAGCTTTTTCCAAATGATAGATGTTAGACCAACTGGATTATAGTTTCCTGCTATCTGTCTCCTACTTTGAACATAGGCACTGCATTAACAGTTTTGCAATTTATTGGAACCCTCAAAGAATCCAGTCAGTTCTGGAATATTTCGAGCAATGTTTCCTCCTCATTGCAGTCATTTCCTTTCAAGCCTTTTGAAACAGGCCATGGGCCTTGGCAACTTGTCTGCCTTTAGTCCCATTAGTTTGTTAAAAACTTTATCACTTGATACAGACATCTTTACATGAGCTTTCCTCCCATTAGAAGTTTGATTATCTGTTATTTTTGAGATGTTCAATGTTGTCCACTAAATTGTGACAAAATATTGGTTTAGATTCATTTCTCTGTTCCCCATTATCCACTCCCCAGTGTCATCCTCCAAGGTCCCACATTCAGTTTACCTATGCTCTCTTTTTATGTACTCACAGAAGTTCTTGCTTGGGCTTTTATACTTCATTCCAATTTACTTTCATAATCAACTTTCTCCCTCTTTATGAGCTTTTTAGTCATCCACTGCTAGTTCTGTGAAAAAATTCCCAATTCTTCAGCTTACCACTAGATTTTATCACTTTGTATGCCTTAGTTCTGGATACATACTCTCCTTGACCACCTTCGGTTACCACAAGTGGTTCATGCATCTCATCAAGTCCCTTTTTGACCAGAATAAAGCTTTGCTAAGTGATATGAAATGTTATGAAATAGTTGTTTGATAAAGTGCGACAGAACAGGGTGGTCAGTGAGGCTGAAGCCCATGGAACAAAAGGAACAGTGGTAGCATAAATATGAAGTTGGCCAACTGACAAGTAACACAGAGAAGTGATAAAGGCTGTTTCTAATGAGGTTAAGAAGGCATATGGAATACATACCTTTATTAGCTGGAGCTTAAGAGCAAGGAGGTTCTGCTGCAACTACATAAAATGTCGGTTAGGCCACACCTACGGTACTGTGTACAACATTGGAATTCACATTAAAGGAGAGAAGTGATTGACCAGGATGTTGTATGGGCTCAAGTGTCTTACTTATGAAGAGAAACTGGATACACTGGGGTTATTTTCCTTGGAGCAGAGGGGTCTGAGGGCTCACGATTGAGATATATAAAGTTATGACAGCCATGGATAGGGTAGGCAGAAAGCAAGTTGCCCACTTGGTGGAGGAATCAATGATCGGGGGTAAAGATTGAAGCTTTAGAGGGATGTCAAGGAATGTTTTTGCAGAGCCTCTTGGGAATCTGGAACTCACTGCCTATACGGATGGTGGGAACAGACCCTCTCACAACTTTGAGGGAGTATTTAGATGTGTACTTGCGATGCCAAGGCATACAAGGCGATAGCCTGGTGCTGGGAAATAGGACTTGAACCATGGACTTGCTGGGAAATAGGACTTGAACCAGCTGTTCCTAACCAGCATGGATGTAATGGGCTGAAGGGCTTTTTCTGCGCTATAGACTTATTGTGAATGAATGAATTTTTTTACTGAAATCAACTAATACTCTAGTTATGGCCTAACCAACATTTTATGTAATTCCAGCAGAACCTCCCTGCTCTTAAACTCCATGTCACAGCTAGTAAAGGCATGTACTCTATATGCCTTCTTAACCATTTTAGAAACAGCCTTTTGATGGTGGAAAATGGGTAATGGGCTTTGCATGGTCAGTAGTAATAGAGGAATATAGATGTCAAATAGATTTAAAATGAAGATGTGAAGAGCAAAAAAATGGATGCACTCTGCTGAACCAATTTCTTTTCCTTTTACAAACCTTCATTTACACCTATTTTACACCCTATTTCTCCTTTACTATTATTTAACACCATTTGCACTGCTTTTGCCCTTTGCTTCGGGCACCCTCACAATCTGTTTCACTCCCTTCTCTTCCTCTTCTGTCAACAGCATGAAAACCAGCATTCTCCAGCTCCTTTCAATTCTTGGGAAGATTCATACCGGATTCGAAATATTAATCCTGATTCTCTCTGCACAGATGCTGCCAGAACTGCAGAATTTCTCCAACACTTTCTGCTTTTATTTCAGATTTACAACATCTGTAGTATTTTGATTTTATTCTCCACTGGTGAAACTTCATTATGACATGACATTAGTAAGTGTCTTTTGATATGACCTGCCACCTATCCCTAAGTATTGCATTGGTCCCCTGGTTCTTGTCTTTACTGCTTTAACTTTAAAATACTATTTGTGGTCTGACAAAGACATAGTTATGCAATTCGCCAAAGTTTCAGCCTGTGCCAGTTCCTGTGAAGTAGAACAGTTAAAAAAACAGATATGTTTCTCAACACGATTATCTACAGCAGAACATTTGGAACACCATTAAACAGTCTTACTACGGAGTCCAAACTACTGATAACAGCCTCCTACAAAAATAGGTTTCCACTCAGATGCTTTCTATGCGTGCAGAAAAAAAATTAAGTCGTTGATCAAAGGAAATACAAAGTGCACGAGGTATATGGCTGACTTCAGCACTCATGACACGCAAATCAGAAAGAAAAGCAGGCAAATGATTTTCTGTCCTTACCACTGAATAGATGGAAACTTGTGGGTTGTACGTGCCTGGATCACTCAGCACTAAAATGTACCCAAAATCATAAGATAATCAGTCACACCATAAACAATGGTTACATGTGATTTATAAAATTTTAAAAGAAAACATTAAACTTCCTTCCAGAAGACAGCTGATAACACTTTGGAAAATATCCAAAATAGACTAAACCAGAGAACTGAATGAACACAAAATTAGTAATGTAAAATATTTCACTTCTAGGTTAATAGCTAGTTAGCAATGTGAAGCAGTGTGAGTATACAACAATTCCAGAGCATGTTAATGGTATTAGAACATGTGAAATAGAAGATGGTAATCATAAGGCAACATTGGAACCAAAAGCAATTTTTTTTTCATTTGATTATAGCAGAGGTCATTACATATGAGCTGAAGAGCAAACTGTAAATCTCTAGTGTTGACATTCACAAGGATGAATATGCATAAGTCAGAATATACAGCATTGGTAGCCAATGCATTTGCTTAGGAAAACACAGGTTATATGAGGAATCTGAAGCGGTGAGACATGCAAGTCTTGGTTTATAGATTTGTGAAGAACAGGAACACCCTAAAAATGAGATCAAGAGAAGTAATCATCTCCACCAGATTACATATTACTTACAGGCATTAACTGCTTCAGGACAATTTATTCTTGTAGTAAGTACCTCAACTAGACATTAGGAACCATATTTGCCTATGTCAATGGAACAAAGCCTGTTTCAGATATGTGTACTGCACACTGATTCTTTCGTCCTGGTGAATATGGCAATCAGCACTCTCCATGTTCTCTCCACACACAACTTTGGTAGTTTAAGAGATATTTAGTCTCCGAATATTGTGTACTGATCACAAAATTTCAGTGCCCAGTTCTGGAACATATGGATGACACAGTAGCTCAGTGGTTATAACTGCTGCCTCACAGTGCCAAGGATCTGGGTTCGATTCCAGCCTCAGGCGACTGTGTGGAGTTTGCACATTCTCCCCCGTGTCTGCATGGGTCTCCGCCAGGTGCTCCAGTTTCCTTCCACAATCCAAAGATGTGCAGGTTTAGGTGAACTGGACATGCTAAACTGCCCATTGTGTTCAGGGATGTGTAGATTAGGTGCATTAGTCAGGGGTAAATGTAGAGTCATAGGGTAGGGGAATCGGATCTGGGTGGGTTGCTATTCAGAGGGTCGATGTGGACTTGTTGGGCCAAACGGCCTGTTTCCACACTGTAGGGATTCTGTGATCTATGATAGGAACAGGAGTAGGCCACTCAGTCCCTCCAGCCTGTTCTGACATACAATTTGATCATGCTGATCTGTGGCCTAAGTACATATAGCTGCCTTTGGCCCACATCCTTTAATATCTTTCTTTATTTATCTATCTCAGATTTAAAATTAACAATGGATCTAGCATCCACTGTCATTTGTGGAAGAGAATTCCAAACATTTCCCACCTTTTGTGTGTGAAAGTGTTTCCTAATATATCTCCTGAATGATCTGGCCCTAATTCTCAGATTATGTCTCCTGGTTTTACATTCTGGAAAAATTGTTCAAATGAAAGCTACATGATATTTATTTTGCGTAAAACACAAGGGTAAACAGTTACCAGGAAGTGAAATCTGGGGATGACTTCAAAATACCTCATTCTTTTTTCAGAAATAATAAAAAGCACTTCTGCGAAATGCAGCAAGAGCTGGAGGATAAGCCATAATGTATAAACAATAGTGTGGGCGTTATTACAAAAAAAGTCTCACAAAGAATACGTATCTTCTCAATTTGAGTCACATTAGAAGGTTAAATAAAAGTGAAAAGCCACTGTGGTTAGAATACAAAGTCAGATTCCCAGAGAAGTCAGACTTGATTTGTGGTAAAAATTCAAACTGACTGTATTTTTCTTCCCCTTGTCAGGTACGTAGGAAGGTGCTCTCCAAGCACACTTCTGCTTTTATTTCCATATATGCTTTTTTTTTTTACAATGCCTTCTATCAAACAGCACAAACAACAACGTGCAGCATGCATTCAAATATCTTTGCAATGCACAGAAGATATTATTTCTTCATGTTAAGCTACACTTCCAGATTATAATAGTGATAGTGATAGTACACGTTTAAGAGATGGGCTACAACAGGTAGAATGTTGCAACTTTTAATTTGGTTTTAACCTCTGCGCATTCTAAGTCCAAAGTGTGATGGCTCAGATTGTTGAAAGCTCAAACCTCAGGAGTTCAAAGTAGCATCTTGTGGGCATGTACCTGTGAATTCAACCTCCAACCTCTAACACCAGTAGGCTGTTTCTAGGTGAAAGGGTGCTGTGAAACTGAGGAAAATCACAGAAGCTTTTGCCATCATTCATTTCCGAACCAAAAGTGTTTTTGAATAAAGACTGAGAGTAGATTACAAGTCTGATTATCAAAAAGAAAAGAATGCCATGATTTTTGAACTAAAACATTTGTGTTTAAACACAAAATGTCTTTTTTGTTGACATAGAAACTGATTATTTGGACATCATTCAGTGCATTCACAATCCAATTTAATGTTAGTCACAGCTGCTATTGTTTTATATTAAAACTCATGTCAATAGAGATCCTGATAATACTTCCATACAGCTCTGAAATGAAGGCCTCAGCTGGTTCTGGAACAGTCAGAGAACTTCTCCTTTGAAAGATCTCATTCTTTTTCAGCCTCTGACTGCAGATTCCATTTGTTCTTACACTATAACTGCAGCCTTGGGATTAAGCAGTACTGATGTAACAGACAATAGTTCATGCACATTATCAGAAACAAGAACACCTCGTTTCCTTACCCTTCCTATTTAAGTTGGAGTACATTTCTGTAATCATCACATTATTGCCAGTTGGTCTTACCTGGTTTGCACACATTGTGACACTCCATCAAAGGTCAATGGCAAGTGAATGAGGCAGAGCCTTTATAATTTTGGTATAGGGTCACACAGGCTGACTAGAATAGCCCTCCCACTATCTTGTTCACCACTGTTGAACTATCAAGGCAGTCGTATCACTTTGAACTTTTATCATAGGTGAAAATCAATATTGACAAAACTGGAAAGCCAACAATACAACAAAGACTTAGGAGAAGGAAAAGCAAAATACCATGGAAATTTGAAATGAAAAGAAAAATTGTGGGAAGTACTCAGCTGAGTGGCAGTGGGATACACACGGTCATCGAGTCATACAGTACAGAAGAGGCTCTGTAGCCCGTAAGTCTGCACCAACCTATCTAAAATAATCCACATTTGCAGTACATAGTCCATAGCCTTGATTGTCAAGACATTTCAAATGCTCATCTATGTATGTTTTAGGTTAAGGTTATGAGGTTTCCCTCCTCCTCATTCACCCAGAGTGAACAGGTATAACTTTAACCCAGAATTTACGCACAGTGGGAGTGCGAGAACAGATCCTGATAGCAGAGGTTAGGAGCACATTTCATTGCATTGGCTGTCTGCTTTTATTTTTTTCTGCAGCATTAGCATCCTCCTTCTGGTTTTCCCAGCCAGACAGAGCAGACTGCATGGTGCATTAAATATGTCAAAGAGTGGATTTCTCATTAAAGAGATTCTGGCAGAGGACAGAAAGGTTTGAACACATTGACACCTGAGCTTCAGCAATAGAGAAGTGGAAAAGAGACCTGGGAATGTTGCCTACTTCATTACCCACCTCCATCTCTATGTCTTACCTGGATTGCCTACTGCAGAAGTTGAGGAACTAAATGACGTGATGCTTCCCCAGGGCGAGTGGAAGAGGTCAGTTTCTCAAACTAAGCAAGCATGAACAGAAGAATCTAAAGAAGTCAACAATAGATGCGTAGTCCCTCAAGCTGTGAAATGGTGAACCATGCATGTTAAACAGAAGCAGCATGTGACAGACACATCTAAGCAATCACATAACCAAAAGCTTAGGTCAAAGCCCTGCAGTCCCTCCACATCTAGTCATTAATACTGGGACAATTAAGCAACCAATAGGAGGAGGAAACTTCACAAACATGCTCACAATCAATGATGAGGATGTAAAGAGGCATTTTCAAGCATTCCCAGCCAGGTGTGGCATGTGGATGATCAGCCTCCATCTCTTACAGATGTCCCCAATATTACAGAGATCAGTGTTCCCCTAGTCAAGCCATCCCATTGCAACTGCAACACCGGCATCTACCCTGAAATTTGAAAAAGTAACCGACACTAAAATTTGAATGAGGCAAATTCTGATTGCTTCCTGAGAAGCATTGCAATGTTGCAGCTACAGATCAGTAATGGGTGGATGACCCAGAACAGTTAAAATTGAGTAGGAAACAAATTTCACCCACTGGTATTGAAGGCTGTGGTGGGAATTGGAGAATGCTATAAAGCCAGCAAACCAACTTTTAAAGTTGAAACATGGGAATTCCTAAGGTCTGTGGTGAAAATCCTTTATGACAAGGGTACTGCACTGCCCAACAAACTCTGCTGCAGGAAGAGATTTCCATGGCGCATTAAAGCCAATGCCCACTACGCTGCCAATGATCTTCCCAACCCACACCAATCAGAGTAAAACTGTGGCTGTGTGATGTGTAGCCATACAAATCTGAGAGTGGGTAGCTCTTTAGATTTGCAAACAAATGTCATTTAATCTTGCTACAAGCAGACATCGATAGCTGGTTGTAACAAACGAACATCTTTGCTTCTAAACATTTCCCCCTACTCTTGCCCTCCGCCACATGACCTCTCAAAATGGTTAGCTTTTCATTCAGAATTATATCTCCAGTGTGTTGCAGAGATGACTGGCAGTATGTTTCTTAGTCACTTTTGAGTTAAGAGCAATAGCTTCAGTTTTACTCATATCTCTGGAAGGACGAATGGAAATTTAGTGGTTTATCAGTAAGTCTGATGCCCTCCCTCATACACCACCTCTGTCATTTACCAGTGGAAAATAGCATTACCCATCAAAAATAAATAACCATCTCAGTCATTAAGGATAAACCAAAAAAAAAGCAAAATCCTTCTAATATGTTATTCACATAAACTCGAGGGACTCAAGCAACCCTTGGTTAAAGCAACATGGCTATGGTACTGGACAATACATAACTAATCAGTTTCAGGGTTGATCCCTAGAGCAAAGAGCTCTTTGATTTATATGGCTTGAGCAGCAGTCACTCTAAAAGGTATGCAAAGCCCCGGCCTGAGCATTCTGAGGTTGAAAGAGGGATAAAAATTATAGCTAGATTCATCCAACTTCCATAACCTTTGCTGATTAATGTGCAGCTGTCATAAATGAGGACAGGGTAAGGCTCAAGAATGGGATGTCTCCTCCAGCCACTAAGTGACACGCTAGCCTTCACAATCCTGGGCTCACACATGAAAACTGACAACTTAGGTGCGGTAATGGAAAGTTGCTGCATTCCTGTGAGCCAATGCACAGGACAGGGAAAGAAAAGGAGGAAAGAAATAGGAATGACAATATAGCTTCGAAAAAGAAAATACTGCACAAGTAGTTAATCAGGGCCCACTGAATTAATCAATTAATTAGTTCACATATTTCCAGTAAATCTGTAAATGGTGAGATCGGATCCAATTTTGTTAATTCTTCAGATTTATAAGATTCTTAAAACTAACAATTTTTACTACAAGTGGAACAGTTTTCTGGTAAAATTCTGACAAGAGCTCTGTAGCAATTACAATACAGATTCATGCACAAAGCCTTGACCCATACTGTGGCACCTCAGTTAAGAGTGCCTTGGTTTACAATACTACTTCCAACAGGAGTAACCATAGCAACTCGAGCTAACTCTCTTTTCAAACTATTGCAGTACTTCTCTCCCACGGTTTGAGCTGGTTGCAAAGCAACATACTCCGAAAACCTTTTGTGAGCCAATGGTCACACTGATAATCTGGTAATAGGAAATAATCTAAGGCTAACGCACACATTCCAGGGCAACAGTGTGTTTTCTTATGTGACCTTTCAATACTACATTCCAAGGGCAGTCTTCCAAAGAAAGCAGTATACAGAACAAAAAGAATTCTTAAAAACACTTTTCTGAGTGTAGTTACAGCTACCTGTTTATTATGTGTAAAACTAAAACTAGACTGAACATGTAGTATTGTTATAAAATTTGTCATGAAGATTCCAAAACTATTATTCCCAATAATAGATAATAATAATAAATCATTGCCCCTTCCAGCAATGATTTCAACCAAGCAGTTTTTGCTAAGTTGCAAAATGTCATTGTAACCAAAAGCTTATTGTCTCATATTTGGTTTGTACTTTGCACAGTAAGTAAAGCAGACAATTTCTTCCATGAAAACTATTTGGTCAGTGCGTACTCTTATTTTAAATGGTACATTGTAACTCCCTTATCCTTAAAGAGCATCATCTTAAAAAGCTGAATTAACTTAGACAATAAAAGATGCAGTGCTTAGATCTTGATAAAACTTTTAACATCATGTGATAAAAAGGGGAAAAATTTGAAATTATTCTTACTTATAACTCCCTGTATTTTAAAGCCGACTAAAAATAATTTAAATGTTTCTTATATATAGAGTGAGGACAGCATAAATATGTAGAAAACTTTAATTAATACTAATAAATATAAACAGCAATACAATAATTTTTTAACTTTCTCTGAAATTTGGGCGTCAAGTCAATCCACACTCAACACTGACAATATCAGCTTTAATATCCCTTTTCTCTCTTCAGATGAGAGTGTGAATGATATTCTCAATATAAAGTTCTCAACTCCACAGCTGAATTACAAATGTAGCCCAGTCATGAGGCTTATGCTGAGTATGCTGACGAAGGGCTTATGCCCGAAACGTCGATTCTCCTGCTCCTTGGATGCTGCCTGACCTGCTGCGCTTTTCCAGCAACACATTTTTCAGCTCTGATCTCCAGCATCTGCAGTCCTCACTTTCTCCTTATGTTGAGTATAACAGAGTAAATTGCACAGTCCTTTGTTGGATTTCAGTACTTATCTGTAATCAGCTGTAGTGCACAATGCATTGAAGACATTATGTAAAAGATTACAGAAACAACATCTTGTATTGATATAGTGCCTTTAAAATAATAAAATCTTTCCAGTCACTTCACAGAGACATATGGCAACAAAGCATACAAGGAAACTTTAGGTCAAATGTCTAAAGGTTTGCTCCAAGAAGCAGCTTAAAAGGGTCATTTAACAGAAAAGATAGAGAGGTGAAGATGTTCAGCGGGGAGTTCTCGAGCTTAGGACTAGGTAACGTAAGGCAGAGCCACCACTGATGATATGATCAGGGGGTGCTCAAGAGATGCAGGAATTGGAGGAGCCGAGATATCTCAGAGGTTTCTTGGCTCAGTTTACTTTTAGATGGTCTCTAGTAGAAAGGAATTACAGAGGGTAGAATTGTGGAACTGAATGTTAGTATAGCTGCACCCACAGTCAAGTCTAGAAGTAACAAAAGCACAAATGAAGGATTCAACAACAGAGGAACTACAGCAGGGGTGGAAGTGGGCACTGTAATGAGGTGGAAATAGGTGGTCTAAATGATGGGCTGTGTGTGTGGTGGGAGATTCACCTCTAGATCAAATATGGTCTCAAATTGTAAACACATCCCCTTTCCTGAGAGAGGAATATAATTGGTGTTGAGGGAACAAAGATGTGGTGGGGAAAAGTAAATGGGTTCATTCTCCCAAATATTTAACTGAAGGAAATTTCTGTTCATCTAGAGCTGATTGTTAAATAAGGAGTCTAATAATTTAGAGAGAATGGGGAATCAAGAGAGGTGGGGCTGAGGGAAAACTGAGTGCCTTCAGCAGGGAACTGAAAGGAGACAACACGCCACATCAGAAATGGGTGCAAGTTGACACCACACAGGTCAGCTTTCTCAAGTCATGAAGAATTCAAACTTAAGTATGTGAATTCACATACAAATAGATGTAGAGTCCAATGTATTAGTTTTGTACTTCACACAAACATTTTATACCAATGTTATGTGCGCAGATCTACTAAAACATTGAAAATGGTTCGAATAGTGCAGGATACTGAGCTGTGCAGACTGGCACGGATCCAGGTTTGATATTTAGTCTGAGCTGATTTAGCTGATTTCAGAATTGTGATAGAGTTGACATGATTAGCCTCAGTGCCCCTGGACTAAGAAGAGGGAAAGAAAAAGATCACTATCAAGTAACCTCTCCCAGAAACATGTATTAACTTTGTAGCCTAACAGGATCAGAATTGGCATCGTGTCTCTGGCACATCAAAAACAAACCCAGGCCCATTGTCCAGATTCACAGAATGCCCATTTGATCATGGTCCAGATGAGTTGCCAGTACCCATAGGACTGTACCTGAACACGGGTCACCACCTTCGGGAGAGGAAGAGATAAAATCACAGGGCAAAAAAAAACAACATTAATCAAGACACAACATGGTGCCAAGCAACATTTTATCACACAGGCACTAAACAGCTAGTTCATCTAAAAGGAGCGATAAGAGATAAAGCCATTTCTAAACCGGCATTAACAAATTTATTGTATATATAATAGGTGTCACAGTATACATTTATATAGCACCTTTAATGTAATTGAACATCTCAAGATACCAGGCAGTATTATTCATCAAAATTGACACTGACCCACACTAAGATATTGGAACAGTTAGAGATAGGTTTACGAAGAACATTTGAAAGCAAGAAAAAGTAGTAAAAAGACACAGATTTAGACAGGGAATTCTTGAAACTGAGGCCTCACCAAATAAAAACACAGTCACCAACAGAGGAGCAATTACATTTGGGAATAAGCAAGATGCCAAGTGATTAATCTTTCACCAATAACAAGCTACTTGTACTGCTTTTGCTGTCAGTCATATTTTAATGCAGTGCGTGTCAATGAACGACTTATGTTCAGCAGCCACTAGCTACTCTGTGAATCCTTCATGACTGCAGTTCTCTTTGACACCAGTGCACATAGTTATGGGATTGAATAGTGACATATGACAGAGATCATAAATCTGCATTTCAAATCAGAAAGATTTTTGTGTAAAGTTTTAATTTTCAAATTAACGTTGGACTATTAATGGTCTTGAACTTAGGCATTGGTCGAAGTAAAATGTGCACATTAAAAAGGAATGCTGTGGATCCAACACGTCTTGTCGAGAGAGGTGACAATTCACGTGCACTGAAATTGATTTCAAAGCAATCAAATTCCAGCAACATATTAGTGCACACCTCAGAATATGTAATTACTCAATTGAACTACTGTTTACAACCACAGGAATCTTCAGAATTAATTCCTCTGCTCTTTCGTTAGTCAGCATCTGTACAATTGCTCAACCAGAAACAGGTCTCTTCAATAAAATTGCTCCAAGGCTTAGCCCAGAAAAACTGCATGGAACAACTTTCCTGCATAAAAGTAAGTAGGCCACAAGCTCAGCTGTTTGTCTAATACAATTACAGTCTGCAAGAAAAGGCAATTTGATAAATGTATTGCTTGCATATTAAAGAAATGTGTGCAGGGAGGGGAGGTTCGAATTAAGTAACAGTCTAGGGACAAACAGAGATTAAATTTAGTCAAATACTGTCAAAATCATCCAATAAGCTGCCAGTTGGGGTTGTCTAACAAATTTGACTTGATTCAGTCTCTCCAGTCTGATTGATTTTACCCATTATTTGGTCTGAGCTCATTCTTACAGATGGAAGTAATATAAAATCCAGATGTTCACTTCATGTTGGGCACAAGGAACAACTGTTCATCTACACGCAAACCTAAAATACAGGTTAACAGACTCCTTTTCAAATTATACAACACTTCATTTTATATGTGAGAGTTTTGCACAAAATTTTAGAATTTAAAAGGACAATCACCTACAAAAACTATGTTTAAGGTAGAGCATGTATTCTCCAGAATCAGTAGCAAAGATTAAAACTATTGTCTATATATTGTATTACTATGAGCGTGAAGTGCAAATTCTACTGCATTCAACTGTTACCTAATAGTTACACTTCACAGGGACATGTCAGTGGAGCTGAAGGTTTTGCTTATTCAGAGTAGTTTTGTCTTTGTATCAGATCAAAATTTTCAAAAAAACAAAAATTTATTATCCAAACACAACAGGCTTAATATTTTAGTACATGCCAGATCATCTTAAAAGTGTAACTTATGCAAAGTGACAGTAAACAATTTCAATGAGAGACTGACATTGTTCCACTGGCTGTTTGCTAATAGAAAACTGCAATATTTTGTCGCTTGTGAGCAAAGATTTGGATATATATGTAGGAATACATACATGCTGCTCAACTTTAACACTGGAACAGAGCAGTGCTGCACCCTTAATTACCACACAGACATCCCTGTCAGAAAGGCTAATAAACAGAGGAATGGCAGTCCTAGCAACTTAATATAAAGGTTTTGCTTGTTTGTGATTGCAGAGAAAACAGATTAAGTCTGCTGGATCAGTTTTTTAAAAAAAAAGCTTGTTGCATAGATTTAAATGCTGCTTGCATTGTTTTTCCATTCATCAGCAAGTCTTGTTGAGTTTGAATTTTGAGGAATAAAACAAGTGAGAAATGAGGCACTCATTCTTACGTATCAAAGTGGCTTCTGCATTAGTGCACAATTCCTTTTTATTCAATGGTTTTTAAAGAAGGGATTTAATTATTCCCATTATTTCAAGTTTCAACTTTTAAAAATGCAACTGCATGAATGTGTATCAATTTTAAAACTGCGCTCAGTTTTTATGACCAGGCACATATGAAGCTTGATCCAAGCCTTCCATCTTCTAATATTCTTTCCATGGTGGTGACATTGAGAGTAACTTTTATGCTTCAATGCATTTTGAAAGCCTCAACATAAACCAGTATCTGCATGGTGGCGCTCAGATCTCATCTTTGGGTTCATCCAGATAACTTTTACAATGATGAAGTAATTTTCACAACACATCTAAGAAGTGATGAGCACATAAAGAAAGCTCTTTCAAACAGCTGTAAAGAATATGCCACATTTCCAGCCTTAAGCATACAATCTCAAATTAAAATGCAGTTGAAGGAGGATCTTTTTGAAGATATTTCAATAATTGATTCATTATTCTAGTCAACAACTGGAGAAGGATTCCATGGAGAAGGAGCAAATGCATTGATTTCTAAGATTCGGTGCATCACCGAATTAGGCACCGGCATTGATCATGTGTGATGAAGAAAATATTATACGCTACTTTGTTGGTGAGAGAGTCCACAATAATGAAGTTTAACTTTTAGATAAGAACTTGATCATTCAGGGATGATGTCATAAAGCATTTGTTCAAAACAAAAGGTCAGGAAATCTTGACGACTCTTTTCCAAAATGTAATGGAACGTTATGGCATTGTCAAAGCTTTCAGAACTGACATGATATAATTTTAGTTTAGGGAAGGCATTAATGGATACAGAACAATGTAATGTTAAAAATCATGGAGGGTTTTGACTGGATGGACAGAGAGAAAGTGTTACCAGAAGGATCAAGAACCAGAGGTGATTGACCAAAGGAGCAATGGCGACATGAGGAAAAGGTTTTCTTGCTCAGTGAAGAGTCGGAATCTGGAATGCACTACCTGAGAGGTGGTGAAGGATACTTCAATCATGGCTTCCAAAGAGAACTGGATCAATATCCAAAGACAAAAGACATTTGGATGAGTGCATGAACAGGAAAGGTTTGGAGGGATATGGGCCAGGATAAGCAGGTGGGACTAGCTTAGTTTGGGATTATATTTGGTGTGGACTGGTTAGACCGAAGGGTGTATGACATCCATACTGTACGACTCTATGACTCAATGATTCTATAAAGATTTTGCAAGGTTGATGGAAACGCAAGGAAGTGGCAGTAGGCAAGTTGCTCATGCCAAGAGTCGGCATGCTCACGACAAGCCAAATAGCCACCTTCTAAGTTGCAATGATTCTATGTTTCTGAGGCATGAAATTATACAGGAAAGCCTTGATATAACTGAATGGTAGAACAGACTTGAGGGACCGAATGGTCACTCCTATTCATAGAGTCATTGAATCACATAGCATAGAAACAGACCCTCCGGTCCAACTAGTCCACACCGATCATGTTCCCAAACTAAACTAGCGCTTTTCTTAAGAACTCAATAGTCTTGCAAATTTGCAGAGACTCAACATCTATTATTTCTTGTTTCTGAGCTTCTACAAGTGGACCACAAGGGGTGTTCCAGAAATGCTTTGATTCGCCAGAAACTTGCCAACCAGGCATCAATGGGTCACCAATGTTTATAGCAACCGTTAAGAGTGGTTTAGACAGCTTCATTGTTATTCACTACCAATGATCAAACCACCAAACCACAAGAGAAACTGTCAAACTACAGCCAAAGCATTTCTAGAATATTTTCTCAGCGTAACATTGCAACCAAATTATTTGTTAGCAGTAAAAGTGAGTAGCAATAATGAGGTTGTTCTTATTCACTCATGGGACTTGGGCATCGTTGGCTGGCCAAGCCTTTATAGCTTGTCCCTAGTTGTCCTTCAGAAGGTGGTGCAATCTATATGGTATAGATTGACCCATAGTGCTCTTAAGGAGGATATTCCATGGTTTTGACCCAGCAACAGTGAATGAATGGTGACAAATTTCCAAGTCAGGATGGCAGATAGCTTGGAGGGTAACTTGTACATGGTGGTGTTGCCATATATCTATTGTCCTTGTCCTTCTAGAAATAAGTGATCATGGGTTTGGAAGGTGCTGTCTAAGAATCTTTGCTGAATTTTTACAGTACATCTTGCAGGTAGTACACACTTGCTGCTACTGAGTGTTGGTGATGGATGCCTATTGGAGGTGGGCCAATCAAGTGGGCTGCTTTGTCCTTGAAGGTATCAAACTTCTTGAATGTTGTTAGTGCTACATCCTTCCAAGGAAGTGGGTGTATTCCATCACACTCCTGACCTGTGTCTTGTTGGTGGTAGACATGTTTTGGGGAGTCAGGAGGTGAGTTACTTGCCACAGTATCATAGCCTCTCACTGCTCTTGTAGACACTGTGTTTATGGGGCAATTCCAATTAAGTTTCTGGCTAATGCTAACCCTTAAGCATGTCAATAGTTGGGGGGAGTCGGGGTTCAGTGATGATTAGATTGTCTCTGATTGGAAATTATCATTGCCTGTCATTTTCCTGGTCCAAGTGTTGATTACCGGTTGTTTTAATTGTCCACCACCATTCACGACTGGATGTGGCAAGACTACAGAGCTTAGATCTGATCCATTAGTTGTTGGGATCACTTAGCTCTGTTTATCACTTGCTGTTTATGCTGTTTGACATGCAAGTAGTCCTCAGTGGTAGCTTCACGAGGTTGACACCTCATCCTTTAGCATGCCTGGTGCTGCTCCTAGCATGAGGTCCTGCAGTCCCCATTGAACCAAGGCTGATCCCTGGCTTGATGATAATGGTTGAGTGAGGGATATTATCCAGATTTTGTTGCATTTGACAATGGACTGCTTCAGTGTTTGAGGAGTCACGAATGGTGCTGAATATTCTGAAATCATCAGTGATCATCCCCACTTCTGCCCTTATGATGGAAGAAAGGTCATTGATGAAACAGCTGCAGATGGTTGGGCCTTAGGCACTAGCCTGTGGAACTCCTGCAGACATGTCCTGGATATGAGCTGACTTGCTGCCTGAACTGCTGTGCTCTTCCAGCACCACTAATCCAAAATCTGGTTTCCAGCATCTGCAGTCATTGTTTTTACCTGATCTCCAACAACCACAAGCATCTTATGTAGCAGATATGTGGCTTCAGCCAGAGGAAACTTTGCCCCTGTTATTCATGGATTCCAGGCTTGCAAGGCAATCTTGATACTACACTTGTCGAATGCAGCCTTGATGTGAAGGGCTATCACTCCCACCTCACCTCTGAAATTCAGGTCTTTTGTCCATGTTTGGACCAAAGCTGTAATGAAGTCAGGAACTGAATGACCCTGGCGGAACATAAACTGGGCGTCACTAAGCAGGTTATTGCTGAGCAGGTGCTGCTTGATAGCACTGTTGATGACACTTTTCATCGCTTGATGATCAAGAGTAGACTGATGGGGCAGTAATTGGCCAGATTTGTTCTGCATTTCGTGTAAAGGACATACTTGGGCAATTTTTCATATTGTCAGAAAGATGCCAGTATTGTAACTTGGCTAGGTACAGCTTGGCTAGGGGAGCGGCAAGTTCTGGAGCACAAGTCTATTGCTAGAATGTTGCCCCTCACCTTTGCAGTATCCAGTGCCCAGTATATCGAATTGGCTGAAGACTGATTTCTGCAATGCTGGGACCACTGGAAGAGGCTGATATGCATTATCCACCCAGCACTTCTGGCTGAAAATTGCTGCGATTTCTTCAGCCTTATCTTTTGCACTTATATGTTACGCTCTTCCACCATTGAGGAGGGGGGTACTTTTGGTGCCTCCTCCTCCATTGAGTTGTTTAATTGTCCACCACCATTCGTGACTGGATGTGGCAAGACTGCAGAGCTCAGATCTGATCCATTAGCTGTGGGATCGCTTAGCTCTGTTTATCACTTGCTGTTTATGCTGTTTGACATGCAAGTAGTCCTGTGGTGGCTTCACCAAGTTGACACCTCATTCTTAAGCATGCCTGGTGCTGCTCTTGGCATGCTGTCCTGCATCCCCATTGAACCAGGGTTGATCCCCTGGCTTGATGATCATGGTTGACACAGGGATATCCAGGCCATGAGGTTGCAGATTGTGCTGAAGTACAATTCTGCTGCTATTGCTGGCCCACTCCACCTCATGGATGTCCAGTTCTGAAATGTTGGATCTATTTGAAGTCTTCCCATTTAGCATGGTGACAGTATTACACAATAGGATGGAGGTTATTCTCAATGTAAAGGTGGGGGGGGGGGGTTGTCTTCACAAGGACGATGCGCTGGTCACTTTTACCGATACTGTCATGGACAGATTCATTTACAACCAGAAGATTAGTAAAGATGAGGTCAAAGTATGTTTTTTACCCTCTTGTTGGTTCCCTCACCATCTGCCACAGACCCAGTCTGGCAGCAATGTCCATTTAGGTCCCAAACAGCTCGATCAGTAGTGCTGCCACCAAGTCATTCTTGGTGGTAGACATTGAGATCCCCATCCAGAATACATTTAATGCACTCGCCAACCTCAGTGCTTCCTGGAAGTCTTGTTTAACATCGAGGTGTACTGATTCCGCAAATCTCAAGATACCAATGCACAATGGTGTTTCTGGTCCCAGCATAAATAGAGGAATATATTGGAGTAGTTGAATGATGAACCCATCGTTGTGTTCTGATTTGCTATTTGAGCACTGCTCTTTACAAATGCAACATAAAAAAAGGTAAAATACATTTTTACATTCTTCACTTTTAGCCTATTTGTTCAGGTTTCCAACACATCAAAAATTAAGTTAAAATGCAAAAACATTGCAGATGCTCAAAGCCTGAAGGAAGAACAGAAAATCCTGGAAACACTCAGCAGGTCAATCAGGATCTACGGAGACAGATAGGTAAGCTATTTCTTTCAGATGTAAACTCTTCCCTGGAACTAATTTAATGGACAGATATCTCTGATTCATTCACCCTTGTGTTGTTTCCACGTGCCCTAACTGTCCCAATGTGCGTTTCCAAAACTTCACAGTAATGGTTGTGTTTTCTTTTTGCTCTAGTGACGAGTAATCTGGCTGAAAATATGAAAAGGTTTTTAGCACATTCCTACTGCTGCAACCCTACAAGTATTTGATACTGAAATTGCTTTTGCAGTGAGAATTGGATTTTGTGCTCTAACAACATTTGTTCCAGCTCGCACAGCAGCAACACCAGTGAAAACAGGTTAAATTGTTATTACAAGTGGTCATTTTGACAGGGTTCTCAATCAATACCCCTCTGCCAAGACCTCATATATATCCATAAAACCCACACAAGTTGTTTAACTTTAAATTCAGCAGAGAAAGGTCACCATGAAATAATATTTGAAAAGGAAAAATTATTGTTGAAAAGACGTAAATGCAGCACACATTCACAACATGTATTCATTCCATCTTCAGCATTATACAGTCCAATGTCACCATATTGTCTGCATCAAAAGTGTGTGCAAGACATATTGCAACACTGACATGATTTACACACTTTCAAACCCAGAGTTCTACACCATATAACAAGAATTGAACAAACTCACTATAAAACATCAGCTGTAGCCAAAAAAAGAAAACTATTCACATTAATACATTTTATAACATGTTAGTATTCTTCCAAAACCTTTACACATGATATAAAATCTCTGTTGGCCAATGAATTGTTTATTAACAGGCTTGGTCAATTGCTGATGATGACAAGGTCATAAATACAACACAAGATATAATATCCATAAAATCAAGAACTACAATTTTAAAATGATTTCACATCTTTCAGGCATTAGGTATTCACACTGAGATATATCGGAAGCAAAAGGGATTCTATTCATGTCCAGCTGATGTGTGACTATACTCAATGTATCCTTTGGGTCTTTGCCCAGTACCCAGGTTGAGCTCAGTTAGCTGGATGGCTGGTTTGTGATGTAGAGTGATGCCAACATTGTGGGTAAATTTCCCACACTGGCTGAGATTACCATAAAGGATTCTCCTTTTCAACCTTTCTCCCTGCCTGAGATGTGGTGATCCTCAGTCTAAACCACCATCTGTCTCCACTAAGAGACCAGCCCTATTTCCTGGTAAGAGACTATGGAAATTTTACAGTTTACTTCACCTAGTGTCTCACCACATGAAGATTTCACATCCAAGCTATCCTCTAAAGAATACTGCCCGTATCAGATCTGGTGGCTGCCTGTGTGAGAGTGACTGACAAAATCACTCTTTCACTACGGTCTTCCTACTCTTCCACTACGGTCTTCCTACTCTTCTCTTCTGTTCAATTTCAGTCTGGGCAGACAGAAGTTCTTTGGCAATTGAAAGGATAAGGACACAAGAGTAAGGTTGCAGTGAAGGGAGTGGTACAGAAGGAAGAATTACACCATCTCCAGGTTGTAAGTCAGAAGTGGTTGTGGGAGGAGGAGGAGGATTTGTTATGATGATACCATAATCTTCAATGGTCTCAGCACTGATGCTGGTCTCAGTTTTGGCTAATTCAATGATGGCAACTACCACTTCTTCTATGGGGTTAAAGTGATACAACTGTGCCTGTCCCCTGTTAGTTCAGTGCTACTGTATTCAGTTATACGCTACCTTCTCCTGCAACAGAGAGGGACCTTGTCAATAAGCATGATCAAAATTATTTGGTTAATGTGGCTGATCGTGAGTACTGTACACAATTGTGTAATCTGGGTGTGAAGCTGCAAGCTCACTAAACATTTGTGAATAATGTGAAGCATTGCATGGTAGACATGACTGTGATTCATGGAGATTGTCAGTGAAGGGGGAGGTTGCTAAGGATCAGCTCTTCTGACTGAAGGTGGTTGCAAACGCTTCAACATCAGGTTTTGCAAACAGTCATCAGATGGGAACTTCAAGCTATCTTACAGAGCTAGATTTACAGTGCATTTACCCAGCAATACCCACATGTCTTAAGACTCCACAGGTAAAAGAAATGAGTCCCGCCATCTCTGTTCAATATATGTTAGGTTATCTGGCGTCAACCTTAGAAATACTGCTGTAATTAAAAAATTGCTGTTAGAAATAATAAAAGTAAAAAGGGTCACGTTTTCAAAATAATATAGCAGCATGGAGGTGAATGGTAACACAACATGTTACTGTGCTGGGCAGAGTGAAATCCCAGTTTCAATGAACATTCATATTTCAGTCTCTTCCAATACGCAAATAGTGAATAACTGAGCTTGACATAGTTATCAGATATAGGGTCAAATAACTTGTTGCCTCAACTTCATACTAATTGCTTGTAGAAAGTTTTATTATTCCGCACAAGAAAGGTTACCATCTTTCCATCTGCTTGAATTCATCTGTTCCCCTATTAAGGTACTGTCCTGGTAATACACCTTAGGAAGAATATATTGGCTTTGGAAGATTTTCCAGGGCTCCAAGGGTTAACTGATGAGGAGAAATAACATAAACTAGACCATAATTCCCTGCAATATACAGAAGGTAAAGGACTGATGTGAAAGAGCTTTTTTTTTTAAATTTTGAACAGTGCTAATAGATTAGATGAAAAGCAGCAAAGAAATTAAGCTATGGTTTATATCTGATTTGAGTAATTGGACAAAGTACAGTGACCTATTATATAATAGACAAGTATTGCTGAAATTGACAAGAACAATCTAAAACATAACTCACAAACTGACCTTGTTAGAAATTACAGAACATAATCATCCTCAAGAACAGAGAAACAATGGCTAGATACTAATGACATATGGATGCTGAGATAGATATGTGTTGTGATAAGACTGGACAATATCAGGAACCATATTTTAGTGGGGGGGAGCAATGAAGATTGCAGCATCATCAAAACAGGTAGCTGAGAAGAGATTGAGACATCTGTTGTGGAAAGAGAGAGGAAATGTGGTGAGCTGGGTTTTTAAACTGCTGAATGGACTTCATTAACTTCAAATAATATTGTTCTTGCTAATGTTGATTTTGCTTAGTGCATCTCCTGTGTGGCCGGAACCTTGTATACCTCACTCTGTCTGAGCACCCTAGGATCTGTATGTCCTTGTTTGCTATGATCTGTCTGTACCACTCACAAACAAAAGCAAAACAAATAAATCAAATCAAATTAAATCAAATCAAGAGGAGACTGCTGAAAAGGGAAGAGAAAGGCCTAAGACCAGACAGAACGATGCAGTGTTGAGAGAATGTAACATGACAAGATTGGGAGGGAAACAGGGGACAGACAGGCGAAGATGGAGAAGGACAATCAATCAATATTGTGGTGACCCCAAGTAGAGTGGGACAAGCTGTAACAAGAAAATATATTCAAAACTTTTCCATGAATGTGTGGGTTTACATTCATGGGACAAACTGAAAATCAGAGCCTGACCATTCAGGAGAGATGTTTAGAGCATTTCTTTCATGACAAGCCTGAGAAATTGTGGAACACTCTCCCTCTATAAGCAGTTGATTTTAGTTTTATTAATGTTTTTAAATTTGAAATCAATAAACTTTTGCTAACTCAGGGTATTTCTGGAAATGGAGCCAAGATGAATAAATGGACTTTGAACCCAGAACAACCATGAGTTCATTGAAAGGTGGAACAAGCTCAAGGGTCGGAATGGTCTACTCTTGCTCCTAGCATTGACATGGTCATCGACATTTGCACCAAAGCTTAGGAATAGGTTTCATCACACAATTTCAAGGTTGGAAAAGACTCCACCAGTTTCAAATAATTTGCTTAAAACTAGCTTTTCTTCAAATTAACTGGGGAGTGAAGGAGGTATCAAGGCTTCCCCGCCCTGTAGCAGTGAATGATAACATAATGAACTGTTACCCCAACACCTTAACTCTGCCCCAACTCTGTAACCACGACATCCCAGAGAAGTGGTAACATCTATGGTTTAGAAAGGGAACACCACTGAGAATTATTGCCAAAGATCTGCTGCTGGCCGTATCCAAAGCAGAAGCAGTGTTCAAGAAAACAGCAAGCAACTGATGGGTTGATCGCTATAAGACTAGAGTTGTCTATGACAAACAAGGGCGCAAAGGAGATGGAGACTAGGCAACCACTTGAGGTTACAAGAGACTGGTCAACAGCCAATGAAAAACTGTGCCATGGATGAAGATAATACAAACAACAACGAGGATGGACGAAACAGTTGGAGGAAAATGACATTGAAAGGAGAAAGATGTGGCATTGTTTTGATGTGTACATTATTCAGTCACAGAGATCGATAGCACAGGAAAAGGTCCTTTGGCCCATCACATCCCTGCTGGTCAAAAACAGCCACCCAACAATTCTAATCCCATTTTCTAGCACTTAGCCTTCTCTGCTTTGCTATCGCAAGTGCACATCTGAATACTTCTTAAATGCTATGAGGGTTTCTACCTCTACAACTCTTACAGGCAGTGAGTTCCAAATTCCCACTACCTCTGGGTGAAAATTTGTTTCTCAAACCTCCACTAATCCTAATAGCAACATGGCACAGCAGGAACCATAAGACTTGACAGATATATAACTGGGGTGAAAACACACAGAATTAATGGAGGAAAACCTGTAAGTAAGATACAAAATATTAATCCAGGTCAGTTTTAATTTGAAAATTGATTTAATATTAGCCTGAAGTAAAATTCTTTCTCCAATTTCTAACCCCAATCTGAAACTCTCTCTCGGCTTAAGCTTAATGGAATACAAAACAAAACTATAGTAGACATACAATAAACAGTATTGTTTATCCTCATCCATCACACACAGTTATTACAATTTAAAAAGTTCAACTTTACCTCAGCAGAAATTCAAACTATACCCTTGTGTTTCACAAAACTAAGTTAAAAATAAATAACTGGCAAGAAAACAGTAGAAGGTTAAGAATAATATTAGCACTTCAGGATGTGGTAATAATGTCAAAGCCTCTACCTAAATAAACGTTGTTGGTGCAGTCAAATGTATGATATGGATCATTTCTGGGAAATCACAGTCAGAATGCAGAAATGTAGTTCAAAGCATTTTAGTTCTGTGCGCAAGTATCAAATCTAGGAGTTTTTGGGAAAAGTTACAACCTTCAATCAAATATGTTAATGAAAGTATTAAAAAGTACAAATAACGATTCAGTGGATAATTTAAATTAACTTCTAATGAAATTTCTTATTTAAACTTTATTCTGGTCACAGAAATTTCAGCTGCTAAGGCAAAAAAGGATAGCTGAATATTTTTATGAGAAAGAAAACCTGACTCATTCCTGGCAACTTGGTGTCCAGATTCAGCAAGCTTACACCAGCCAAATCCATGATAGAAATGGAATCTGGAATTTCTGATGAAAAAAAAAGTTGACATAAAAAGAATAGAAAAGCAGCTGAGAGAAGTAAGTTAAATTACACATACAGATTTTTGAACTGTGCTCTAGATTTATATCAATACAGGTTGATACAGATATACTATATTATAAATAATTTAAACATCTATTCATGTATATAATGTTGCTTTGTTTTTAAACAATGCATGTTTGTACTCAACTAAACCACAACTCTGTCACACACACTTTGTCATCTGACAGAGGAGACAACAATAGGTACAACATATTTCACACAGATTGATGATCTTATAGAGTCCAGTGATGAGGTTGTGAAAACCACATATCCATTCCCGTGATGCAATTATAAAGGCAGATTTATATACATAGTTGTGGTCAGTAATTACGGAACATTTCACAAATGCCTATTACAATACTCCATTTTGTAAGCTGCCATTCCACTTTGGACTCTACTGTGTCATGAGGTTGAGAGCACACCCAACATATGATAGGGTTTCAACTCCTGATATGAGAAGCAATTGTACAGCATTGCATAAGAACATCCTTCTACAGCAGAAGCACCTCCCTTTCTGAAAAACCAGAGAGATGCTGCAAGTGGTTGCCAAGCATTGAGAAACTGCGTTGTTTTCATTGGCCTACACCATCGGACACAGCAGTCGGACAAAACAGCTCCCTTCATGAATAATGCTTATATAGATGGTGGTGGTTTCTTCATTCAAAGACTTTATCCCCCCCCCAGGCTCCCACCCCACATGAGGGATTGAAGAATTGTGCTCATAACACACAATTCTTTGTGTCTTTCACAACTCAGGTTTTATTTATTTAATTCTAACAATCATGTAAATATGATTTTATTAGTGACAGTAAAATGAAGCCAAAATCCTAAAGAAGCAACAGATGAGAAATAGATTGAGCAACTGCATATAGCACAGCAGATCTTATTTGCAATATGTACTGAACTATTGATTAGCCATTTAGTTTTATGTTTAAACAGAATTTTCAACACAAGAAACTTTATAAAAGAATCTTAATTTTGAACTGATGATGACTTCAATTCAGAACGTCTACTACATACTTGAACTAGATACATGAAATGCAAACATGACTGTCAAGAATGTTTTTAAGCATAATGAAATTTGAAAACACTTTAATCGATAAATTTATGATAAATGTTTCTGAAATGTTTTGGTGCAAGTCAAATTATTGGAAAGAAGTGAGTTCTCCCGCTTAGGAAGATTATTCTGAATCAATCAACAATAAATACAACTTAATAAAAGTAAGTTTAGTGTTACAAGTTTAGCTGTTAGCCTCTCTGTTCTTCAGAGCCTCTGAAGGTCCAGGCACTGCAGGATTTACCAAACCAGTAGCAACAGCATTGAATTATTACCAACAAGAGGAGTTGCTGGGTCAGAGTAAACCTCGCAGCACCAAACTGTAATTGACAATGAAACATAATACACCTTCTATGTTCAGAACCATCAGCTGTAGTTCTACTGGAAAAAAATAATGGTAAAAGCAGGGGGGAGAAAGAACAGAAAGGAACTGTATGGAACCTGAGCCAATAATCCATCTGTAATTTGTCATAGAACAGAGCAACACTAAAGCAAAAAAAAAAAAATTGGCTGTGATACAATTCTTGCATACACTGCCAAATCTTACTTCAAATACTTTTTATACACATTTAGGGCAACGCTCTACAGATACATCAGTCAGCTTGACAAAGAATGTGCTGTCACAGCATTTGAAAAAGTGTACATTTACTTCACAATGACAGATTTAACTATTTGCATAATGTACAGGATTCAGGAACATGATGATGGTAATCCATTTAAAAAAAGTGACAGTACATTGAAACAATAATACAGCAAACTAAAAAACAGCAACAAACCTTTTCAGGTTTCACAGGTACAAGGTGAGGAAAAGCACTTTCGTAGCTTGATCAGTGCTTTAAGTACAACCAGAGTAAATGCCCCAAGAAACTGCCATATTTCTTTGTGATGAAATGTAGCATGTAATTCACATACTCCCGAAGCTTTGTTGCACAATCAATATCTGATGCTGTGCACAGGATAAGTACCAGAGTAGCAAATGATTTAAACCATCCATTTGAAACATCTGACCTAGCTTTTGTGAAGCCTACATCTTATTTTCAAACTCTTTTTAGCTTCAATTATTGATTTTCTAACAGTGTTTGCACACAATTTAAATTTCATCTAGCATTCATTGGTAGATATTTTAAATGTGGTTTGCATTGTTACATTTCATCAAAAGAGAATGTGTATTCAATATGCATTTTTATTCATATTATGATGTCTCATTCCATTCTTGGGAGCCATAATTTTTTTTAAGAAGAAAAGGACAAAAGAGCAAGGGGCTTGTTATAAAGAATTATTTTGTTTGGTGTCTTCATTAATGAGGGAGTCATAGACAAATCCTGTTAGGTTGTTGTACATCAGACAAATTAATGAGGGAATATTATACAGTACTAGAGACTTGAATAGTCAGCTTTCAAATGCCTCTCCAGAACTGAGCCCTAAAGCTCTATTAACATTTTAGGATTTGTTAACTTGCATTGCTACTTTAATAATTTTTGTATCCATGCTCCTGGATATCTTCACATCTCTACCTGATTTGTGATCTTATTTTCTAAAGGTTAGGTAACCAGCTTTGTAGTCCTACCAATGCTTACGACTTTGTAATTGAAAACATTGATGTTCATCTGCCCTATCATATGCATGGTGCATTCTTGTTAATGTCTTCCTGGATTTTGTCATAACCTTCGTCAATATTCACTACATGCTCCAAATTGGCAAAATCCAGTGCTGAGTTCAATCAGATTCCTTTTTTTGGATATTGCAAGGGCTTTAACTTGCAGTCTGGGAGTCACAAGCTAGTAAAGCTGATGTAAATGTTCTTGTAAGGTTTGTATGATTACCATTATCTGTAATTGTATTAAATACCACATTCTTTAAACTTTAAAAGCAAAGGCTAAAGCTGCCAGTGAGGTAAGAGTTCTGCCACATTGCTTCATGCAACAGGAGCTGGTGGGGAAAAAAGAATAGCATCTGGTCCTGCAGTTTTAAGTCAGCCCTTTGTTGACATTTCCCCAAAGATAATTTACATGTTATGGTGAATACTTGCCTGAGTTTTAATTATCTGTGGGGGTCTCCAAGTTCAGTGCTTGATTAAAAGTTTAAAGAGTTTATTGAAAGATAAGCATTCTTGAGAAGATTTGTAGCTGGGGATGTGGATGAAATCATGGATTTGGCAAATGAATCCAAGACTTTAAAAAATAGGCTTTGATAACAGAGTCCAAATAAAAGTTTGTATACTTTTTTTTAAGATGTTAATCATTTGAGAGTTACTTCCTTTGAATAAACTTCATGGAAAGAAGATTTATGGAAGGGTGGCATGGTGGCTTAGTTCTTAGAACAGTGCATCACCACACCAGGGATCTGGGTTCAATCCCACCCTTGGGCGACTGTCTGTATGGAGTTTGCACATTCTCCCAGTGTCTGTGTGGGTTTCTTCCAGGTATTCTGGTTTCCTCCCAGAGTCCAAAAATGTGCAGGTTAGGTGGCCATGCTAAATTATCCATAAAGTCTAGGGAAGTGCAGGTTAGGTGGAGTGGCCAAGGGAAATGCAGTGTTATGGGTATGGAGACTGAAGTCTGGGTGGGATGCACCTCAGACTCGATGGGCTAAATGGCTTCTTTCCACACTGTAGGGAACCTATGATTCTATAAACATTACTATTTCTGATTCAACACCTGGGGGGGGGGGGGGGGGTACCACTGACCAAAAACGTGAATTGGACTAGCCATATGAACACAGTGGCTAGGAATTCTCAGCAAGTAACTCACCTCCTGACTCCCTAATACCTTTCTAACATCTACAAGGCATAAGTCAGGAGTGTGATGAAATACTCCCCATTTGCCTGGGTGAGTGCAGCTTCATGATGCTCAAGAAACTTTACACCATCCAGGACAAATCATCTCATACGTTTGGCACCACATCCACCAACATCCTCCCAATCCACCACTGGTGCTCAATAGCAGCTATAATATTTGAACAATGTCCTTTAGACATTCACCAAGATTCCTTAGAACACACCTTTCAAACCGACAACCACTACCATCTCGAAGGATAAAGGCAGCCGATACATGGGAACACCAATACTTGCAAGTTCCCCTCCCGCCAATCACCATCCTCACTTGGAAATACATCACCATTTCTGCAGTATTGCTGGTTAAGAATTCTGAAACTCAATTCCTAATGCCATTGTGTGCCTACCTACACCAAATGGAACTACATCATTCCAAGACAACTCACCAGCACCTTCTCAAGGACAACTAGGGATGGGCAATAAATGACTAGCCAGCGACACTGATATCCTTTGAGCAAATTTGCACCAAGCCAAAAGAGATGTTAGTTCAAATGACAAAACCTGGCAAAGGGAAGACTATGAAAGTTAGTCCTTTTGGTGGAGAATCAATGAGATCAAAGGAAATATTCAAGAGCTCAGGATCTGAATGTTAAGGTACAGCCACCAATGGTGCAATAAAGACATCGACTACATTATGAGATAACAGCAGTGCTATGAATAGGCCATTGTGAATATGGTTGCTGTTCACCCGGAGAGTCAGACCAATAATCTAGAGAGCACAATTCAAACTGCATCAGTTTACGATTTTAATTCGATTTTCACTTTAATTAATCTATTAATACATGGCTGGCATCAGTGAAAGTAGCCGTAAAGCCATCAGATTGATGTAACTAACCAACTGTTTCACTAATGCTCTATAGAGAAGGACAGCAACCATCGTACAATTGACAAGTCGGGCCCTGCACAGGTCTGAGCTGCAGCCTCAACCTCTTACAGTTTAATTCAATAAAGGAAGTGAAATTACATTTGTCATGACACAAAGATAGGTGGGCAAGTAGGTTGCAAAGAGGACATAAGAAAGGTGCAGATGGATTTAGATAGGTTGAGTGAGAGGGCAAAAAAATCCAATGGATGGAGTGTAATGTGGCAAAGTGTGAAATTGTTCACTTTGGCAAAAAGCTGAATTATTGCTTAAATGGAGAATGGTTGCAGAATTCTCAGGTGGAAAGGGATATAGGTGTTTAATGCAAGCCACAAAAAAGTTAGCATGCAGGTACGGCAAGTAAGCAGATGGTTAAACAAGAAAGTGATCTTTTATTCCATCCTTAAATGAATGCCACGTAAAGTAAGAAGGTATCCTTCAGTTATATACAGCATCGGTGAGACTACATCTCAAATACTGTGTGCATTTTTGGTGTCCTTAATAAAGGTTTACCAATTTATACATGGAATGGGTCGATTGCCTTACGAAGATAGGCGAACCTGATTCCAAAGGAGTCCGGAAAAGTGAGAGGTGACTTGATTGAAGCATATCATACCCTGAATGGTCCAGAAAGTGGAAATGATGTTCCCTCTTGTTGGTTTAGAACTACAGAGCACTATTAAATATTAAGCGTCACCCTTTTAGGACAGAGATGAGGAGAATTTTTTTTTACTCAAAGAATTGCATTTGCTGGGCCAAATTGCCTACTTCTGCATCCAATTTGTATGTTTTCATTTGTCTTTGCATTAGTCTGACCCAAGCTAGTGTGGTCACCTCTTAACTATCCCTGAGATAACCCAGCAAAGTACTAAGTTGCATAAAACTACAACCAGCATTTGAAGAAGGTTAATGACCACAGTATCAAGACAACTAGGATTGAGCAATGTATACCAGCCTTAGCAGCAACTTCTACATCTTCGAGCACAGATTGCAAGTTCAAATGCTAGAGCGGGATTCCATCCAGGAACTAAAGAATGAACACTATCTACTGAGCCATACTGACACTTTGCACAAGAATCGTTATGATTCACAACTACAGTAACCGACCAAAAACTGAATGCCACCCACTCCCCTTACATGCAAATGAATACCATATACATTATAAAGATACAAGGAAGAGATTGTAAGATTGTGATTTAATCTCATTCTTTTACTATAGGGTGCCATTTAAACTACACACAATTAGATTATTGCTTTATAATCACTCCCAGCTATCCATAATTCTACAGTTGATGAATGGTTTGATAAAATTCTGCACAAGTAAAGAAAACCTCAGTGAAAGTTGGACATCTTTGTGATTTGCAACTGGGCAATCAGCCAGGTTGCTGTAAAATTCTGAAGTATATTCACAGTACACAAAACCTACAAAAAAAACACATTCGAGTTTTTTCAGCATTTTTGCTTCAGGTTGGTTTAAAATGGAACTGAATGGACAACACAAGCTACAACTTTTTAAATGGGGATTTTTTCTTACTATTGCACAAGTCTGCCCCACAGCCTCAAAGCTGGCAGAAGAGTGTGCCAGACCCACATTAAAACATACTTTTTAAAAATATCTAGTACACAAGGTGGAAAGGTCTTTTGCATGGAGAAGAAAAAAATAAGCCATTTACCACACACAATCTTTGAAAAATGATACCAACTCACAAAGGCGAATCTTTATTGTTTTTGCTTTGTTATTGACTTCAGTCAATTCCAAAGTTGACACCGCAGGGAAAAATATTTTTTAAAAGACCACAACAGTGTTACAAGTGGATTAATTGTCAGACCACACTCACCGGCACACAAAGTGTTTTGCGACCATTTTAAATTCCACCCAAACAATGGCCACAGAAACTGTGTTCTCATTGTTCAGGAGTTACACAGAGGATATCATATGTCTTTCCATGTCATACAAGTTTTATTGCCACAGGCAAGGCTGAACGTACAAATTCAAGAGAAAATGCGTTGTGGCTGAGTTATAGCCAGCTTCACTAGTGCAAACAAAAGCCTGTATTATACAGGGAGCATTCAGTACTACATTTGCAACACTTATAAACCGTAAGGGGGTATTGTTGAATTACTGGCAAATCGCTAATACAGAAATAAGGATCTTTTCAGTTCTGCTGCCTGGTAACTTTTTTAATTTAGTTTCCTATATACATTAAAGCATATGAAGTGGACTTCCATCAAAACAGTATCCTGCATATTATTTCTGAATAAAAGATACTGAATATGAAATAGGAGTAAAATTACAGCAGATTCCTTAGCGCAGCATTCTCCAGTGAGCCATGACCATGAAACAATAGCTGCCTCGTAAATACAGAAATTACATATTTTGTCTCAAGCAAGTCGATGAGAACAGAGTATAGAAAGAATCCACTGTACATTGCTTTAGAAAATGCATTACAAATCACTAATGCCAACCTGCTGAGTATGTAAACTAAAAATTCTCTAGGCAGCACATTTAAATTTTAAAATGTGTCAAAATCACAATCCTTTGATCCAAATTAAGAGCCATAACTAACCTGTTAGCAAACCCTGCAGTATAGTGGTGTTTATTCAGCATTGGCAGAGAAGCTGAATTTACACAGCATGTACAGTACTCTGAGCTCAACAATAACTCAAGGAAACATGATAAATTTTATACATCTCAATAAAAGCAATTTGTTTTCTTTTTAAATTCTACAATAGTTAAAGTGAAAAGAACACTATCACTGAGTACCGTTGTCAAAGAGATGAGAAGACGCAGTAAAGTTAAAAAGAAAGCCGAATTCATACTGCTGCTAAACAAAGGTGAAATTTAGTATCAATGCTGCTGAAAATTAATATCCTACAATGTTTTGTAAGAGGTGAGATAATGAAAACACTTTCTCAAGGGGTTTTAGTACTTAACAGGTTACAATACATGCAGGGAGACATGGCTCAGCAAACAGACATATTATTGAGTCAGGTTGCCAATCTTTTCAAAATTAAATCCAACTCAAAATCCAGATTGTACAACTAGATCTTAACATTAATATTAAGGGATGTTCACAGAGAGATAACATTTATCATGTGCACCTTCATTGTAATTCTCCTCCAGTGCAACATGTTACTTAACTGAATCCCAAATAGTACATCATATTAAGAATCTGCTTATTTCAACAAAAGTTCCAGTGTCTTGTTACAATGTATAATCTTATAGAATCATTTAATACAGAAGATGGCTATTCAGCCCTTTGAGTTTGTACTAGCTCTCTAAAGGAGCTACTCATTAGACCTACTTACCTGCTATTTCCACTTATCTCTTTGCACTTTTCAATCTACAGTACATCTCCAATTCTGTTTTTAAAGTTATTATTGAATCTGATTCTGCCACTCTATCAGGCAGTGTGCTCAAGGTCATAACAACTCATTAGTTAAAGTAAAATTCTGATCACCTTCTTGTCTTTGTTGCCAACAGTCATATATCAGTATCCCATGGTTGCTGATAGTGGAACCAATTTCTCCTAATTTACACTATCAACATTTTTAGTGTTAAAATATATTGGTGCCCCTATTTTAGCTCAGTTAGAAATTCAAACTAGTGGCATTGATTCAAAACTGATTGTTCAATAGCCACTCCGTTCCCAATGTGGCTTTTCATCATCTGTATGTTTATTACCAATTCCAAACACACCCAAATAAAAACATCCAAGTAAGATAAATAGGTCAATAATCATGAAAGTCCTTACTTTCAAATATATCAGATCATAAAAAAATTACCTCTTATTCTTGATATGCAAGCAAACTGAGTCTTTCAGACCAGAAATATTTTATCAGTTTCTATCATTCAAGATGCAATACTCTGCACTAATCTTCTAGTTCTGCACTTGTATGTTGTTTTGAATAGAAGTACACAAGTTTTTAGCTTCTAATTGTTGATTTCATCTCCTTCTATTAATTATGTGTATTTGGCCAGGTTTTGGAGTGTATAGATCTAAAACTCTGTTACATTTTGCTAACAACACAACCATAAAATTAGCATCGAACAAGCCAAATTTGAAAATTTAAGAGTTTTTAGAAAGGATGAACATCTGCTTCAATCTGTGTGAGCATTTCTCATTAAATTAGTTCAAACAATGTGAAGTGAAATTGAATTAACTGCCTTCATGTCAGCAAGTCTATGGAGACCACTGGTCGACTTTGCAACGTGGAAGTACCAATCAATAATCCTTAGAGGCCTGTGCAACTAGTATGACTTAACTGAAGCTCTCCCAGTACAATGATGCACAGAGAAGCTGTTTTACTATACTGTCAACACTCTAGTTAACGGTGATCTTTTTTTATACTAACAAGGAAATTGCAAAGGAAAATACACAATACTCCAGTCAAAGTTGCTTCCCAAACAAATGAATTAATGAATTTCAGAGAAGAAATGTTCATGTCACTGGCTACCAGATGCATTATTCAGAACCATTGCGACTTAATTTCTTACAGTTTTCATCCTCATTTATTCCAAACAGGAATGCTCAACCTTCTACAATAAAAACAGAAAGTCTTGGGGAAACTCAACATGTCTAGTAACTCCTATGGAGAGAGAAAGAGTGCCAATGTTCCAGCTCTAATATGAATCTTCTTCAGAACCAGAGAGAGATGAAAGATTGGCAGTGTGGAAGTGGAACAGAATGAAACATCAGGGTGAGATTAGAGGGAGAGTGATCAAAGATGCCAAAAGAACAAATGGAGTAATTTGTCCACATGCTAAAATGGAGAATAAAATGGCTGTCAGCCATCACACCTGCATTCACAGAGCCGATGACGTCAACTGCACACAACAGTCTTCAGGATGTTCGCCAGTGCATGTATTAACTACACAACCTTTATTTCACGTTAATCACCTTTAAGTGCAATAACCAATTCCCCTTTGCTTTCTTGGCCCCTCCACGTGCAGTCCTTCTTGCTTCTCTTTTAGTGCAGTGATTCAATCAATTGGTGGGGATGGGATAATGGCAGCCATTGCTCCCATAATCCCCTGTGGCCTAGAAAAGACTCAATTTGTGATACACGTGGCACTGTGCTCTGGGTGAAACTTTTTCATCCTCGTGCATGTCCACAACCCTGTTTGAATCTCAGCCTTTATTTCTCAGCTTCTCGCTGATCAAGCTTTCACTTTCCTGATCTACTGATTAACCAATTGGGTGATTTAAATTTTCACTTATCATAATCACTATAAAAATTTATCTTGCTTCCAAATGATATTGGCTTCGTCATTGCACCCGTGAGATAGAAAGAACAAAAGGCAAAGGAACTGGTAATGGTTGCGGAACAAGGGAAAAATTTAAATGCATAGTAGGTGTTAATAGCAGAATAAAGAAAAACAACACCACAGAAATAATGCAGGGTGTAGGGTATAAATTTCAAAATGGAAGTCAAAGGTGTGCAATTGAACACAATTTTCAGTCTTGATGACTGTAAAGTACCTTGATAGAAAATGGGGTATTGTTCTTCCAGTTTGCATTGGTCTCCACTGAAACATTAGCAAATCCACATCACAAATCTGAGCATTGGGCCCAGAAGGTGTGTTGAAATGGCAAACAACTGGAAAGCTGAGATCAAACCGATCGAGCAAATGTGTTCCTCAAAGTGGTCACCCAATCTATGTTGTACTATGGCCCGAAGAGAAACATTAAGATTCAATGGCAAAAGTGCAAGAAATGTCAAAAGGGCTTTCAGTGGGAATGGGGATTCCTGACTGGGAAAAAAAAAGACATGTTGGAAGTATCACTGTGGAAGTCAGCATTATTAGAACAGATGTGACAGAAATACAGAAACTGGGTGAACGTAATGGTGTGCTTGCAGAAAGCAGAGTATGAGAAAGTGTAGTCTAGGTAACTGCGTGAGTCAGTGGGTTTTTCATGAATATTAATAGACAGTCTATCTCCAGAAATGAGGCAAAGAAGCCAAGTGAGGAAGTAGCAGAGTTAAACCAGGTGAAAGTAAGAGAAGGGTGGAAATTAGTAACAAAATTATTTTTCCAATTCTGGATGCAAACAGGAAGTGGCACGAGACACAGTCATCAATTTACTGGAAAGCGTGCCGTACAAGAGAATCTATATAAGAAATAACAATAATAAATCTTCCAAATACCCCAAAAGAAAGAGATACATACGGTTTTTTTAGGAGTTTTGAACAATGAAAGGTGAGTTACACCTCCTACGATATAATGGGAAGATGTCTTGGGAGGGAATGAGGTGTTGTAGGTAATAAAAGTGAGGTCCAGGACATCATAGAGGAAATGGTTTCTTCATAGCCTTGAATGTTTTGCCAACTAGCTTTCAACTTAGCCAAATTTCATACAGTTGTTTCTTTCCTTATTCAGAGTTAGGATCTGCTCAACATGCTACAAATTGTACAATTGGGAATTTTGTTTATCCCTTAAAAGTAAATTAGACCAGAGTATTGGAAAATGCACATGAACAATTTCAATCTGGGAAAGATTGAGCATTGGATTAATAATGTACTGACAAATGCCTGACAAGTGATGGGCTTGTTCCCTTAATCCCAATTTTTGTGGACTAACTAGTCTGAAAGAGACTGAGAATCAGGAAACTTTAGCCCTCATCCACTCACTTTTGTGCATAGGACTACTGTCAATTTTTATGTAACACACATGCTGATTCCAGGGTTTTATGGAAAAGAAATAAAATTTTATAATTGCACCATTTCTTAGCCAGATTCTTATTCAATAGAAAAGACATGGGTTTTTTTAAAGGAATTAAGTAAATATAGACGAGTTCTTTGTAAAGTGAAATCTATTTAAAAAGCTCACTTAATGTTGATTCAAGTCATGACTAATCAAATAAATAATGTAAATGTAGACTATTTATGATTATTCTGCTTTATATTTCATGTGGTGCAGCTGTATTGTATTTACACTAAGTTCTATGTTAAATTTAGAATTATGAAAAATTAGATGCAGCAGAAAATGTCAGAAAATGCACTTTCATTTTGGAAGTGGAGGAAGAAACTTTAGTGCAAATGGTCATTTTCTAAAGGTGACTGAAGTAGTTAATCCATTAACCCTTTCAAAATTAGTATGGCCTTGTGCAGAAAAGGTTCTACGCCCATCCAATCTGCACCAACATAACTACCACTAAGAGTGCTAACCCCAATTTCCTGCACTTGTCCTATATCTTTGAATATTATGATATTTGAAGTATTCATTCAAATATATTTTAATGGTTGTAAGGTTTCCATCCTCCACTATCTTCCCAGGCAGTGCCTTCCAGATTCCTGTCGCTTGAGGAGTGAAAACGTTTTTTTCCCAAACTCTGTCTGAATTCTTGCCCCTTACCCTCCAACTATGCCCTATCATGATTGATCATTCAACCAAGGGAACAGCTGCTCTCTATTCTCTCTATCCATATACCTCAGGCTTCTCTGCTCGAAAGAAAACAATCCAAGCCTATCTAGTCTCTCCTTATAGCTCAATTTCTCGATCCCAGGCAGCGTTCTGGTGAACCTCCTCTGTACCACTTCTACAACCATCACACCCTTCCTGTAGTAAGGTGACCAGAACTGCACAGAATACTCCAGCTGTGCCTCACCCACACTCTGTAACACTCCAAACTTACCTCCTTGCTCTTATACTCTATACCACGACTGATGAAAGAAAGTGTCCCGTATGCTTTCTTAACTATCCTATTCATGTATTCTGCCAACTTCAGGGATTCATGAATAATTACCCCAAGATTCCTCTGTTTATCTAAGCTACCCAGTGTCCTGCTATTCATTAAAGAGTGTCTCACCTTATTTCATTTTCCAAGGTGCATCATCTCACACTTATCAGGTGTAAATATCATCTGCCACTGATCTGACCATCTGACTAATACATCTATATCTTCCTGCAACCTACAATCATCTTTGTTGCTATTATTCAGTCTACCAAATTTGGTATCAGCTCCAAATTTGTTTATTCATTTTCATTTACATCATTAATGTATATAACAATAAGGGTCCCAGTGTTGATCCTTGTGGTACACTGCTGGAGAGCAGCCTCCAGTCACTCAAACAGTCTTCTACCAGTCCTATTACTAAGCCAGTTTCTGTTCCATCTCAGTTGAAACTTTATTGCTGGAACAGCACGGCAGGTCAGGCAGCATCCAGAGAACAGGAGATTCGACGTTTCGGGCACAGGCCCTTCTTCAGGAATTCCTGAAGAAGGGCCTGTGCCCGAAACGTCGAATCTCCTGTTCCCTGGATGCTGCCTGACCTGCTGTGCTGTTCCAGCAATAAAGTTTCAACTTTGATCTCCAGCATCTGCAGACCTCACTTTCTCCTCTGTTCCATCTCACTAAGTTTCCCTCAATTCCACGTGCTTTAACCTTGTCAATCAGTCTCCCACATGGGAACTTGTCAAAAGCTTCACTAAAATCCACATAAACTACATCAACTGAACTTCCCTTATACTTAATCACATCTTCAAAATATTCTAACAAATTTGTTAGGCTTGACCTCTTTCCGACAAAGCCATGCTGACTATTCCCAATTAACACATGCCTTTCCAATTGGGTATTATTTTCCTTGTTCAGAATTTTCTCCAATAGTCTCCCTACTATAGACATGAGACTCACCAGTCTGTAATTTCCTGGTTCATCTCTACTACCTTTTTAAAAAGTGGAACCACATTAGCTGTCCTCCAGTTCTCTGGCACTTTCCCTGTGGTCAGAAGGAATTCAAACTTTATGTCAGAGCCCCTGCAGTTTCTTGTCTTGGCCTCCCACAGCAGGCTGGGGTGCAATTCATCCAAGCCAGGGGATTTGTCTGTATTCCAATGTCAAATTGTGCAACTTCCTCACAGTCCCTTTTCCTGAATTCAATCTACATTCTCCTTTTCCAGAGTGAAGATTGAAGAAAAGTATTTATTTAATACTCTGCCAATATCCTGCAACTTCACAATCAGGTTGCACCCTTGGTCCCTAGTGGGTCCTACATTTTCACGTAAATGTATTTATAAAATATCTTAGGATTCTCACACCAATCCAGCTTCTTTCCCCAGAACCAGATCCAGTGTTGTTCCTTGTTGGGCCTTCTCTGTATTGATGCAAAAAAACTCCTCTGGATACATTTCCAGAAATTCACCCCTTCTAAACACTACAACTATCCCAATTTATGTTGGAAAGTAGAAATCCCCTAGCATAATTCCCCAATTCTTAGTTTTACACACCTCTGTGAACTGTTTACATATTTGTTCTTCTATTTCTTGCCGACTCTTTGGGGGTCTATAATACACTCCTAACAAAGTTACTGCCCCCTAACATTCGTAAGTTCTACCCACAAAGCCTCATTTCAGTGGCACAGTGGTCAGGACTACTGCCTCATAGCGCCCGGGCGTGATACCATCCTCGTGCAACTGTCTGTGTGGAGTTTGCATGTTCTCCCTATGTCTGCATCTTTCCCACAGTCCAAAGATGTGCAAGTTAGGTGGATTGGCTATACTAAATTGCCCACAGGGATGTTTAGGTTGGGTGCATTAGCTATCAGAAATGCAGGGTTACAGAGAAAGGATAAGGGGATGTGTCTGGATTGGATACTCTTCAGGGGGACAAAGTGGATTTATTGGGATGAATGGCCTGTTTTACACTGAAGGGTTTCTATGGATTTTCATGGATTGAGGATCCTTCCAAGATATCATCAGTAATTGATCCTCAATAAATAGTGCTACACCACCACTCTTTTTACACCCTCCTCCGTCTCACCTAAAGATCCTATACCTTGGTATGGTGAGTTGCCAGTCCAGCCCTTCCCTCAACTATACTTCTGTGATGGCAACAATATCATACTTCCGCGTGTCAATCCACATCATTAACTCATTAGTCTTACCTATTACACTCCTGGCATTAAAGTAAAGACCATCCCGCCTTGCCTTACCCTCTTGACCCTCAACATAGCTGAACTTACTGTGACTATGCTACAGCAAAGGAAGCAAATGTGTCTATGTTTCATTAATATTCTGTGTCCCCTCCCCTTGCCAGACTAGTTTAAACTCCTCCCAACAGCTGAGCAAACCTACCTGCAAGGATGTTGATCCCAGGATGGTTCAGGTGCAGACCGTTCCATTTGTCCATGTTCCACCTTCCCTAAAAACGGTTGCAGTGACCCAGGAATCTAAAACTCTCGCTGTTCTACCAACTCTTGAGCTCCGCATTAATCTGTTCTATTTTCCTGTTTCTAAACTCACCAGCATGTGGCACTGGGAGTAATCCAGGAAATACAAACATTGAGATCCTTCTTATTAATCTACTGCTTAACTCCCCGAATTCTCGATGCAAGATCTCATTCCTCACTTTGCCCACATCATGTGCCATGACCTCGAACTCCTCACCACCATCCCCTCCCCCACCGCCTGCCTTTCAGGATGGCCTGCAGTCATATGGTGACATTCCTGACCCTGGCACCAGGGAGGCAATACACCATCCTGGAGTCATGTCTTTGGCCACAGAAACATCTGTCTGCTCCCCTGAATAAAGAATCCCCTATCTCTACTGCTCTTCTATTCATTTTCCTTCCCACGCTGTACAGTCAAGCAACTAGTAGTGCTGGAAGCTTGGATTTGACTGCATTCCTCATGAGGTACCAGCACGCTCATCTCAGACCATTGTTAATATATGAACATGTAATATGGCTGCAGAAAAATTCTTAACTTTCTAAATAAAATTCAAAACTTTTAAATAAAGCCAACTGTTTACTTATTTGAAACGAGTTGATGTCTCTGTTAATAAAGCAGGGAAAACAATTTGAAGTAAGTTTGCCAAGCACTGGCACCATAACATCACTCACTGTAAAAGCAGCCTAATGCATTAAATAGATTAAATCAGTAGGAAATGTTAAAATGACAATTGATAGGCTTTGTTCGGTAATGCCACTGAGAGTTAAAACAAAAGTTTTCAGGAGGTAGATGGAATTCAAGTACAGATCAATGATTGAAATGAACAATGAAACGGACCCAAAGTGTTCAATGGCATACACCAGTTCACTCAAAACTGATTTTTAAACACAGCCACAAATGTGGATCATCATAGACTGACAAAAAAAAACATCCACAGCAGTTTTTACAAATCAAATGTTACTCACAAATTTAAAATAAATATTGAATCCATAAAGGAATGTTGCCATTCCCAAAGACAGAGTAATACTTTTTCAGTAAAACTGTCCTCTTGCCATCTGATGGTGTCATCCCAAGTGCCGTCCTGAAAACTCAATTTCCTGCAATTAGAAATTTGTCCATAGGTTGAAATGGACAATTGTTATGAGCAAAATCAATTTCTTTCACAAGCCTGTTAGTGCATCAGAATGGATAGACCGTCTCTGTAGCCCGTGTACCACATCTTTCCGATATCCCACAGTGTCAAGATGCAAATTTGATCTAAGAAATCGAAAAACTCATGGGTCAGCAACTAGAAAACAACTAACAAAGGTGAGGACTCGCAAATGCTCTTCAGGAAAGGGAACCTGTCACTCTGCCTGGTCAGGCTTAGATGTGACTCTGTCTGGTTGATTTTTTTGAAGTTACCTCACAAGCTATTGTTTAAAAAAGGCACTACAAAGTACAAGAAGAAAAACACGTCCCTACTTAAGACCATCCTGAAAGCAAACTCATCACAAGGACTAAAGCAATTCTGGAAGACAACATTCAAACAGCAACTAAAATGAGCACAAATGTGATTTTGCCAAAACCCAAGAAGAAATTTTAGTAAGCTCAAAACTATATACAAAAGAATCTAAAAAGTGAAACATGTGTATATATAATAAACTGAGTTGTTTTAAATTGCTGAGAGCACATTTAAGCTATAACTTTATTACGTTGCAACATCCACAGGAGTACTACATCTCTGCAAATAAAAATGTATATTTGTTCAGTCCAATGAGTCGCTCTACTGTAACATTGCCATAACATACCACTCCCTGTCATACACACCATATATGAAAACCATTCAAATGCCATGCAACACCATAAAAAGCTACCAAACTATAAAAGAATTTACCATAGCCCTGTCTTTGAAAGCTCGATTATTTGCATTGAGTTCCACCACCAGTTTGCAATGCTAGCAAAATCACAGCAAGCCAGATTGTGAGATCAGCATTTTTCTGAGAGAACAGTCTAGTACTGACAAACATAAGGCTAGCTTTCTTTGAATAACTAAATAGAAATAAAAAGCAAAATACTGCAATTACACAGTAGAGTTCCATGACTGTTCGACATTTATGAGCATAAAAAATAATTTAGAACATCTGTATGTGTAGCCTTCACAGATATAGAATTATTCGATTAAGGATCCAGACTAAATTTTGCATTAATTCCAAACTCCACTTCATGTTTGATTCACCCTTTATAAATTAGGTGCATTATTTTCCTCATTAGGCACCAATGACCAAGTATAGAGTAACAATGCAGGATGGCAAGTCAGAAAAGAACTTTTTAAGCTCTTTTACATAATAATCATCTAAGGTTGTGAAGTCAGCTGAAGTTGTTGAAGCCTCGGAAAGTGCTCATTCATCAATCCCACTTTCTCCCCCACCCCTATCCCCACCCCCCACGGCTCTAAACTTATTAACTCCCCAGACAATACATGAGGTCAATTTGGATAAAATCTGAACTCATTGTCACTATATCTCCCTACAAGAGATTTTGACAAAGATTTGCCACTTCTTTCAGACTGACCTGAAGATACTGGTGAAACTGGGATTACTCATTCTGTAAAGGGTAACCTCAGCCCAGAGTTGAAATTTTCTATGATGTTTCCAGATATCAGCTTCAAGTTTCCTGGACAGGCACATGTGCAGGAAGTGTTGTCAACTGGATGTGTTCCACTCCAGGTTTGTGGAGGTTGAGTCCAAGATGGTATCACTACTGCACATTTGTGAAAATGAGAGCTTCATCAATAGCATGCATATAGATCTGGCCATCTCGCAGCTGCTAAAGGGTATTCTGGCAGAGGGTGGATGGGTGATCACCAGACAGATGAGCAAGATGTCATTCAGGGGACCCTGAATCTAGTCAGCACCTGCGACAAATATCGATACCAATGGCAAAGATGGAAAGAAGGAAGTGATTCTGCAGTAGAGTGTAGGGAGCAAACAAAACCAGTAAATGGGGACACAAAGTTAGCCCTCTTCAGATTACTCCCAGTATCGCATTCTAGGGACTACAGAAATTGAATGATAGTACAAATGAATGTGTCGTTGGAGAGGTGGTGCAGCATTTTTAATTACTGTACCATTGCGATGGCTTCTAGGAATGATGGGATGTGTACAGTTGCACCTGAATAGAGCCAGTACCATTATCTTTGGATGTAGACTTGCTAATGTAATTAGGGAGAGTTTAAATCACCTTGGCATGGGCGTCATTAAAGAGGAAAAGCAATTGAAGAGAGACAAGTCACGCTGGAGTAAGAAATACAAAGGTATTAGGTACAGTTAGTGCAAGAGGGAATGCAATAGGATCTATGTGAGGTTTAGTGTGCACATATGTGAATGCACAGAGTCTGATAAATAAGGCTTTTGAGCTGTGGACTTAGATGTCCATGTGGAAATATGATGATACAGCGATAAGAGTCCTAAGCCTAATAAAGGAATGGACTGAGCAATAAACATGCCTTGGTAGATTGTAGGCAATAAATATAAAGTTTAGATTGGCTATGGAAAAGGATAAGGAGCAAACAAGAGTAAAAATAACTATTTTGGGGAGGACAAACTTTAATGAGTTAAGAATCGGTCTCGTCTAATCAATTGGCAGGCAACACCATGAAAGGACAATAGGCTACCTTTAAAAAGGGAATTATTGTGGGTACAATCAAGTAACATTCTCATGAGGGGGAAAGGCAGGGTTACTAATTACAGAGCTCTCCAAATGATGAAAAGAAAGATAATCAGATGAAGCAGGAAAAGGGTACTTATGACTGATGTCAGGGAAACAACATAAATTAAAAGGCTGAATGTGAAAGGTTCTGAGGGGAAGTATAAGAAAAAGCAAGAGAGGGAATGAAAATAAATTGGCTGTTAGCATAACAGGAGATCAAAACGTCTGCTAAAAACGTCTTACATCGTGAAAGGGAGTTAAACCAGGAGTGGGGATGAGAAAGGACCTAAAATAGGATACATACATGGAGGCATGGTCATGGTTGAGATAATGGAGAGTGTGATGTGGGCTAATTCAATCATAGCTTTCAAAACAGAATAGAACAATTACCATAAAAGAAAACATTTGCAGAGCCACAAACAAAAGTCAGAGGAGTGGGACAAGACGAGTTATTCTTACACAGAGTTGGCAAGGACATGACAGGCCAAACGGCCTTCTGTGTCATAACCATTCTAAAACTGATGATCTGTAAGGGGCATTTATCAACTCAAACTACTTACAATGCATTGATGCATGTAGCCATTAACAGATACAATGTTTGCTGAAACAATGCCTTCAGAATTGTCACTATGAAATGCAGGAAACAACTGGGAGAAGATGGAACTTCACTCAAATGTCAGGTTTTGTATTCTTTAGTGATTCCACACACGTGGCCCATTACACATCCATCCCTGTAAAAGGATACTACAATGCAGCTTAATTGTTTTTGGCTAAGGGCAACATTTTGAATACTTTGGTGTTTCATTGCAAGTTATTGCCATTTCCATAATAAATATGTGCCCTGCAATCTTTAGTGAAGTGTTGGCAAAAGGGTACCTCCTTGGTTCTTCATGTTATTTTCCTGAAACCGCAACATGATATCTGCTTTACCTTAGTGGTGGGAACAGAAGTTGCAAAATTTAGCTTTGTATTTACTAAACTGAAGGCCAATGAGCCTGTTCAACTTTAACTGAATGTTAATACTTCTGCAGCACAATTAAGAAAACATTAAGTAGTTCTTCTCATGTCCATATCTTAACATGGTTAAAAACAGATCAACTGTTTAACTCAGTGGTATTTCTGGCATTTTTACTATGCACAATATTGTCCAGAAAACAGTATTTTCATAATAATTGTATTTCAAGTGCATCAAAATGCTTTGAGGTGCATATTAAAGTATAAAATAATTGCTAGTCTCTATTCTCCCCAACTCTTCCCTGTAAAAGTCACATTGAAAGCGACTAAACTATTTTACAATATTGAAGAGATACATCTTGAGGTGACTACTAATGAAATAAATTCAACCATTTAAGAAAATGTCATCTACTGAATACAACCAGGCTAATATAAATATCCCAAAATTCTAATATTCTGTGCATCACCCAATAAAAGAAACGTGTAATACTACAAGTGGCCTAATCACATGACATGTACCATAGGGCTTATTGTGATCACTAAAAGCCATGACATCTATATTGCTTAAATGAAAATAAAGAACTGCAAACAGAATCTTGAAAATGGGTAGCAATAGCTGAAAAGTTGTAAGCATACACAAGCGGAATGCATTTTAAGTAGCATTCTGAATAGCATTACAAAGACAATAACAGTTGAGATGACATTAATAAGCAACTCAAACTTTGCTCTCACAATTGATGCCATTAGGTCTGTCCTCAATGTGATACCAAGTCAATATCCCATGTGAGCAGTTACTTGTAGAAATAATATGTCCACTCCTATTATTAGCGAGACAAATACCAAAGCACAATTTCAAATTATTCTGCTTTTAATAACAAAAGGATTTTTTAAGTCATCAGAGTGAATTGTTCTTAGCTGAAAATCTTCAAGAAGCTTGCTAATTGAGCATGACTACTGTAATCACAAGTTAGCCACATGCAAAATTTATCACACAACAAGCCTCTGGTACATAAGACAAAGCCACACTATTCTAGTTGGGAGCTTCCAAGGTGAACTACTGCCCCTCACCTATAAGAGACCACATATTCACAGCCACTTCTGGATTTATCTGATTAATTCAGTTATTGACTTTAAAATGCAGTCATTGGTAATAGTGATGCATTAAATAATCTCTTGATCATCGCTGGTGATGTTGTTCTTAAGTATGTAAGTTAGTCACTGACTTGGAGGAGCTCAAGATCTCTGTGACCACAACTCTCTAAGACATGGCTTCTCTAATTCTCACCTCTGGTAACTCCACAATTTTAATCCCTCCACCCTTGGAGCTTTTGGCGGCTGAAACCCCAGGCTTGGAATTTGACACCTAAGCCTCTCTACATTTCCACCTCTCCATCTTCACCTTTCACCCTCAGGAGCAGGCCCCAAGTCACCCTTCGGCTTAAATCTGCTTTGTCAATGTTATTTGGAAGAACACACTCGTGATTTGTCCCCACTATCGCAAGGATAGGGCTTAAACCTCTAAACATCTGACACTAAATTCAACACAGGTGAGGCAGCATGTCTCCCGGTTGCCTGTGGCATCGGTGGAAGGGATGAACATTTTTGCACTGATGCCACATCACCTCTCCTTTTTTCAACACGTCTAGTCTACACGTCAACAACAATGTTGCCCTGGCCATTTTGCTTTTGGTTTTCAATCCAACTGGTCTGGTCTCATGGAGACACAAGTGCAATCTTAAATACACTATATTATTTACAATAAAGAGAGAGACTCTAAAACAATGCAAATGTCATAGATGAAACCTAAATAAGAATACAGTTTGGTTTTGGCCAGTTGGGAGAATTTGAATGTTACATTAAGATAATTTGCACTGTCTAAGGAAAACAATTACATTTTCATTATAATATAATTGCATCATGATCATGTGAAAGATATTTGAAATTCTACATCTTGATAAGTAGAAAAGCAGCTGGAGGAGTAACTAAAGTAACGGCAAATAAATATTCCATAGGAAGTATTTAAAGGTATGGAGGGTGGCAGAAGATTGGATAGATTTGGGAGAGAGTTCCAGGCGTTAGAGATGAGGGAACTGATGCCCTGACACTGACAGTGACATTAAGAGAGGAGCAAGAAGTGGGGTGTAGGAGAAATAAATAGATAGTCTTAAACCAACTGGATGATCCAGATTTAGCCTTAACCTGGAGAAGGTTATGAAAGTAGGGCCACACAACAGATGGGTTTCAAAGGAAAAGGCAATGCTCAAGTTCAATGTCATGGGGATTAGGTGAATAGTCAGCTAAAATGGGAAATAGGAGAACGGAGTGGAGAGAGTAAATTTTGCATGATTCAGGACCTTATAAAGAATAGATCTTGAAACACTGATGAGGAGAATGTGGAGAATTTGAGCCCAGTGGTGACAAGAACAGGAAGAAGAGTTTAAGTCATAATGGAAGCTTACGTAAGGATGGAGACAGAAATGGCATTAATAGCCTTTGTACTTAAAAACTTCAAACAGTAATTTGCATAAGATGCAAAACTACAATTGAAAACCACAGTTAACGAAACAGTACACCAGATGATCAGTTTGAAGAAACTCCTCCCCAACAGACATTTCTAGTTTGTATTGTATTTATGCAGTAACATCCAGCCAAAGAAAATATGCCACATCAACAGATTTAATTGCTAATTTAAACACATCAAATTGCAGACAGCACCACAGTTACATTATAGATATACTTTTATACAACTGAAACATGCAACAAATGTAAATTTGATTTCTTGAACATCATTCATTAAGTTATCAACATAACTTAAAGCTTTAGGGGTGTCTGCTAAGTTCAGTGCAGTGTTGGCCTCAGTTTTTCTTCCACGTCCCCACTCAGTATATTGTGGGAGTGACCCAGCAACATTAAAGTGATACCTGTACCAGGCACTGAATAAATTAGTTTATTCTGGGAGCCTTTTCTCAGTGCCTGGTGACCCGATCACTCACTGCTATAAATTTAAAACAAGAACTTGATGGACAAATCATAAAAAATGGTTTACACTGCGATAACAATCCAAAACGATTTTCAAACTTGATATCAACAACCAAAAAAATTCACACCAGTGTTCTTTCTTTTTTCAGCTCACCTCATGCCTTGGAGGTATGTGAGGTAATCTTTCAAACAAGAATAGGTAACAAGCATATCTTCATAGAACTGTTAGATTTTGTTCCAATTTGGAAGCATGCCACACTGATTTTTTTATGCAAGTTTTTTTTAAGTTAGTTCACAACTGCAATACGTTCAAATATTTCACTTAATATTCAGCCTGTTCGGACCATGCAGAATAGAGCTTACAATGTCATCTTACACAACTTAGAACATAACTTAGACTGTTTGAAAAGCAGAAATGGTTTGACCATCTGTGTGTCCATTTTTGATCTATACACGGATGTATCCACATAATAATTATTCAAATTGAGAAAGCAGGGAAAAGGCAAGAAGAAAAAAAGAGATACAAAGGGGAGAGAAGTGAAGAGAAACAATGAGAAAAAGAGGAACTAAAAAACTAGGTAGAGAGAGAAATTTTACTTGGGAAGTGAGAAATTGTTGAAGAGTGCAGTAACAGCTAATGGTTACAATTCTGTTACTTTGCATTCAATAGTTTTTCAAAGTTGAACAGTGCTGTTTTCTTGTAGAACTTTCATTAGAAACACAGAGAGAGCTGTGGTACTGGAATCCATTACCAGAGTTAGGCTCAAAAGACAAACTGTGACAGAAACTCAGTTTTCACATACAAAAGGGCTTTCTACTGAATCTCTGATAAAGTTAAGGCAACAGAGCAAGTGTTACACTGAGGAAATTCTTGGGCCATGCCAGCATGTATCTAGGTGGTTGAAGGAAATAGGAATAAAGAGAATAGGCAAACAAAGCAGGCACACAGAATTAGGACTTTAGATCGTGCAAAGGATAAAAGTCAACACAGACTCTTTGAGCCTAGCCCCTGTACCCATAATGTAGTTTTAAAGACATTTTTGCAAGGAATACAAACTAACAATCCTGACCAGGTTCTCTTAAAAATACTCTGAGACTAATATTAGTGATATTTACAAATTTGGCTTCTGTAATGTGAGGTACTTAAACTGTTCAGTACAAACACATTGCATTGCTGGTGATTGAAAAGAAAATATCAATCTCACATCAGGTGAAAAATGTATAGAGAAGAGATAGTCTTGCACTGATAATGTTGTGTGTTAACCATGATTTTCTAAAAATTCTGGAATCTACACAGCACCTATACAGTAAAAGGACCCAATTCTACCTTTGACTCTTTTCTGCCTTCAGAAATTTAATGAGGAATTGGAAACAAATGAGCTTATGCTCAGATACTCCAGTTTCCTCCAATTCAAGTCCATTGCATGTAGGCAACGTAAACATCTTGCATCACTGCCATAAATGGTCCTGATGTACTGCTAAAGCTGGGGCGTTAGTGAAATTAGGGAGTATGGCAGAACTGGAGTGTTGAAGTTAAGGTAACAAGGTGGTTGCCTTTTTTTCCCATTTTCTCTAGATATCAAAAATGTCATTAACAGCTACACAGTTCAAAAACAAACAGCTGTGCTCATAACACACCTGGCCCAGCTCAATTAGCTGAATTAATGCAGAGAATTCTCAAAGGGCACCGCAAAGTTACTTGACAATTTTCAATCATCCCCACTTCTGGTTACCATCTCCCAGCAGTTGTTTTTTCATAATTTATTATTGATATTGTATCTTATACAGAGAGTCATCATCAATCCAAATGATGTTGGATAATTTCTTCAACTGAACAGTGTTGCTAGGGTGTTATATACCATTCTTTTGTCATGTTATTCCTTTGAGACAATACTGAGCCAGGAATAGGCATGATTCATATTCCTCAGAATTAAATGCAAGTTTTTGTTTTAATCAGCTTGTTTGGATGTGGTCTGAAACACTACTCAGAGAACAGGCTAATATTCAAATGCTTTCCAATAGTGACATTTAGATGCACACTGACTGCGATCAAAAGTAGTGGCTTCCCATATTAAATAAGTAAAATTTTTAAATGGCATTTGAAAATAAGAGGAAAAGAAACATTACTTCCAAAAATCTTGCTGACAGGGTTACATATTCTTTTATCACAAATGGTTGCAGGTCTTGCCCCATGTGTCTCTTTTATTCACAACCTAAATTATTTTTTAATTCACTAATGATTTCTTCTCACATTTCTAATAATTATTCATGATAATTATTGTTCATTGGTAATCTAGCATAACAGTCTTAAAATCAACCAAATAAAATCTCAGGGGATATAACTAATCATTTGCATTGTATTCCATACAATTACACTATACATGAAATTTGTGCAGATGCATTGGCTTCATGTGATATAGCCATGAGCAAATCTTTAAAATTTGCAGGACAGGTAATAAGCACTTACATTTATTTTTAGATCTCAAGTCCTCATTCTATATATCAGGTTACACAATAGGATGTCTAACAAAATGAGCAAACATTATCGGCTATGAAGTAAATCATTGCAGAACTCTACAAGTTTCTTTCATGAGCTATTCAACTCTGTCAAAAAATTCCTTTCTTACCCAGTTCATTTACAGTAGCCAAGCACTTATGAATTCAGATATATTTGAAGGTCCCATGAATTCTGAGACACTGCTCGTGAACTGTTGCACACTTTAGCCATTGTGCATTTCATTCTATTTACACTAGATACATTAATTTTCATTTTTAACCGTCTCTTTCAAGAACAATCAAATGAAGGGACTTTTAGAAAAAAAAATCATAAATGAGGAAAGTGATTCCTTGATTTTCAATGGGGTCCATTAAGCTGCATGCTCAAACTACCCAAGAAATAATCAACTAATTATCTCCTAGCTTCAGTTATGAACCTATTTCTTTCACATACTCTAAGGAATCATTAGATCAATGGTGGTAGTAGTATGTAAACTCCAGAGTCTTAATGTGTCAAATTGAAATAGTAAGTAACCAGTTACTTCAGATTTGAACTTTATTTCTGGTTAGAATATCGCAATCTTTCCTTAAATTCACAGCTCATAGTTACTTCATCTTTAGCTAGCCCAGAGCAGCGACGTCAACGAACTATACTCCAAAAACCAATAGCATGAGTGTGTTATGCCATGTCACTAAAAACTGTTTTGCTCCCTCTAAGCTTCGAGCTAGTTCTGCCTTGATACATCAAGCACATTGTATGTAATTGCACAACCAAATCTATAAATACATTCGAGCATATGTTTCCATTTAAGTAGCAGCTATACTAGAGCTTTGTTGCAAAAATATCCTTCCAACACACAAATATGTTTTCTTAAATCTATTCAATTCTGCAATTTTTAGGCAAGTGAGCTGGTTTGATAGAATTTTCCAAAATTGTTCCAACTAAGATTTTCTTTACTATTTGGCTGCTAATCGGGTTACTAAGTTTGATATGTTCTTGATTTAAGTCATTACAAATTACATATCTACACACCAACATACTTTCCATTTACAGGCCATTTCAGATAGCAACAGTAAGAGAAGTGGAATTATGAAAGTTGAAAGTTTAATTACTGATTGGGAAGCTTCAATCTAGCCACCACCCAAAGTGTAGGACCTGAAATCTTGAGATTGTGAGCTCTGAAGCAGCATAGGCTTCCATAGAGCTCTGTCTGAGCATCATGGCCTCCCTAGTCGACCTGTTAGGCCTGATTTCTAGTCTGAAAAGTCCCATGATAAGGTATGTGCTTTTGTACCTAAAAGCCCTGCCTTCTAAACATGGCACCATCCCACCACCTTACCCCGCCTCCACCTTCTAACTCAGCATTGGTGTCATGGCAATTTCCAAACTTTAAAGCTTATAGCAGGCCCTGGCCTACAGCATAACAATTTCCAAAAGCTGGCAATTTCACAGTGAAACGTAAAATTTGAGAAAGCGTATAGCCTTTAAACTTCATGCTATTATAAACCTCCCAACCCCTTTTTAAATCTTTGTTGGAGTAACAACCATCCATGTACTCCATCTCAACACTTTTGAAAAATTGTTTACCTGTTAAAGCTGTAAAACAGGCTCTTTTCAAAAACATAAAAGACATGAAAGGACTCACACATTACTCCTAACTACCATAACCATATAGAAAAATGCCTAAAATCGAAGCCATTTTATTTGCCACTTGCAAGATATGGATAAAATAATTGAGTTGTCCTTTGTTGAAGTCTACATTTAAAATAAGTGCAAAGGACAATAAAAGTATTCAGACATTATTGCTTGCTTAGAAAAAAAAATACCAGGGATTTAACAGCTTCGAGTATAATTTGGAGGGAAATCCTCTGACCACAGGACTCCTTTATCCATACAAGTAGTTCTTTGGTATTAGTATTTTTAATAAGATTTGTTAATGCTAAACTCATTGCTAAATGCTCCAGACTCTGACTGAACCAGTTTCTAATTTGATCAAATTTGCTTTAAATCAACTGCATGTGTCAATTAGACTTTCTGGTAACACTGCTAACGTGGGACCACATCAAACAATTTGCCATTCTTTCAATTTTGAATAATGTTCAATGCAGCTAATCTGAGTTCATATTGTAGGAGGCTGGGCTGAAATTACAAATTTCTCCCCAATCCCAGAAATCTCACTACTCCTCCTTAAGTGCACAAATTAGGGGGTATTGGATTGCCCTGCTGTCATCATACGAATAGTAAAAGAATGAATACAATTGCACCTAATTACAGGACTAAGAACAATAAGCAACCAAATTAATAAAATATGTTTTTTTTCTTTTTATATATCAATATGAACTACATATTACAGTTCTTCTGAAGAGCACTGTGAAGCCCTCGAGCATACTGGCGATGCCACATAGTTCTACTTGAGTAACAACAAAACACTCCTCTCAAGCAGCACATGTTTCAGTAACAAGCTGAGGAGTAGGAGCAGGCCTGGGCCATATAGTCCTCATGCCTACGTCATCATTCAATAAGAATGTGGTCAAGCTTTAACGTCAGTTCCATTTGCTTACCCCAAACCCATGCCCTTCAAAAACAGCCTCTTAGCATCATAAGATGAATTAGTTCACTATCATTTCAAAGGGGCCAAAGACAGGATGAAAGGAGATAGATAGGGCAACAATTCCCTACTTGTAAACAAGAATAAAACCTGTATTTAACAAAAAGAATTGTTCTCACAGGACATAAAAATTCAATTTTGTTTAAATGTTCCCAGTCGTTCTGTAGATAAGCACACCTTATGGAGTGCACAGGTACACAATCCCCAGGGAGATCTCAACTACAACTCACTAATCTATGTGAAATTCTCTCAACACAGCCAGGGAAATTCTCACATACTACAACTTTCCTCACCTTCCCCAGTTTACAGAAGTAAAGCAACCAAAGTGATCATTCACTGGAAACTAAGTGCAGGGTTGAAACCTGTTATGGTCTTCTCTCCGCCTCCTTCCAGGATGAAAAAAAGATATGACAATACTGACAACAGAATGAATTTAAATACTATTTTTAAACATGAAAAAAATCTCCAGACACAGGGCTAAGATGCAAGACTAGGAGTCCGGCTGAAGTAGTAAAATGATTTTTAAAAAGGGAGATCAAATGAGAAGTACATTCATTGCACAGGCAATTACAGAAGGCAAAATGATTTAAGGAGGGAATTCCAAAGATTAAGGGAAAATTGCTCCTTTCTTGGAAACTAGTGACAGAGTATTTTTGAAGGAAGGTGACATATTTGGTCTTTTCAGAATCGATCCTTGAGAATCTGTTATTTTTCTTTAAATTTCAAAACAAGCTCAGCTTTTGTTTTATGACAGTTATATTCACATAAACATGTCCCAACTACTTAAAGTACTGCTAAATATCATTCCTTCTCGTCAACTACTTGAGAAACTTTTGGCAAAATTTTGGGTATGTCAGAAATACAACCTGCTGGTTTCTCTGGAGGTAATCAAACAATTGATGTGACTGTCGTTTTTCCTCATGTTCCACTGGCTACATTAGTCAGTCTGATTCCATCTGAACTCTATTCAGACTGAGGGCTTTCACTCCTCTTCATCTCACAACAATGAGTATAAACTTCTATTCAGATACCAAACACAGTACTGTACGACATCAACAGTCTTTCTACATTTAAGCAGGGGCACAAGGCTACTCTGTGACTTAACAATAAATTATTTGTATTTAGAAATTTTAATGTTAATTGCTTTCTCAATTAAAAATAAAATGTAAGTTTAGACATGCCACACTATTTACGTCACATTTTAAAATACAGCAAGGCAGAGAGTAAATTTAAGACAGTGAGATTGTTTCTCTCCCAATCAAATGCTTTTAGTCAAAAAATCATTTGATTCACATCCACTTTCCATTATTGTTAATCACTTTGCATTCATAGCTATTTGCTTTGAAGTAATCTGTAAAATACAGTACATTACAAAAAAAAACAAACAACAAAGGGAATCATTTGAAACCACATAAGGAAAATCCTATAGCCATAACCATATGTGTTATTGAAGTAAGATGTCACAACCACTTATTAAAACATTGAGGTTTTTTTGTTAGATGCTTAAGTAACATTAATGGATAATAACAGGGCCAGCTATAGGACAGAAGTGGTCCAAGGCCACCTTAGATCATGGGATAACAGTGGTCAACAATTCAAAAAACCATTTGTTCTGATCAGAAATTTATAAAGAAGGAAATGAGAAAAATCTGTGTATGGACAGAACTTGCTCTTATGAAACCTGGTTGTAAGTGGTACAGCCTGTATACAGTGACCTCTGATAAAACACACATGGCACACAGCTCCCTCACTAATAGAGAAGCCATATAAAACAACAAGCTGCGCTATAACATACTCTCAAAAACACCACTGCAGTGGTCTCGCTGCATTATGCATATCTTTCGTGATTTTTTTCCCTGCCTGAAAGCAATCCAAAGGCCTAGAAAGACCAGTGAGACAGAAAGTTGGCCTGAGGTTGAGCTGATTCAGAACAACTGAAGAATAAACTGCAGAATGTACCACACACTGCTGCATTCATAAAAAAAGTGGTAACATGCTAAATTTAATTATGTAGTTCACATAAAATTAGCTTTGTGTACAAGTATAGAAACTGCTCTGAGAAAATAAACTTTATATTGCAATACATTTTTTTTTGGTAGCTTTCACTTCAAACTATTGGGCTCTCATTTAAATCCCGATTTTCTTTTTGTATATTAGGTGATGGAAAAACTAAGTCCAGTTTGACAAAGCAATAATGAGAGGATATTTAATGAAATCACTTCTACTGGTTGCTTCAAAAAATCCAAATCATCAGTACTTAACATTTCATTGACTCTTTGTACCTTTCAACCATCCTAATTCATGAGTGCTTCCCATTGAAGCAATTAGCTCCATTGTGAAAGAAGAAGAATAAGGATTGGTAGAGTTAACCAAACAAGATCCAACAAGAGATGCAGTAAGGTGATTAAAACAGAAATTATACAAAATATAATTTTGCAAACTAAAGACTGGTTTGAATTTAAAGCTGGAAGAGTTCTAACCGTATTTAGAAACACTCCAAGTTTTGATATATGTTAACTGATCCTTGTACATTTTTGACATATGGTTATATTGGGTACTCCAGTCTGGATATTAGTTTGACTTCTTTAAGACTTTAATTATAATAAATATACTGGAAAAGATTATGGCTTTACTTTTAAATATTGCTTCATATAGATTTAAGTTATGCAATGGAGTATGTAGATTACGTTTATATAGATTTCTTCCAATGCCACACACTTCAATATTAATCAGGAACAGGCAAAGATGTATGACACAAGACAGCAGTATCACAAAGAAACATTACAACTGAGCTACACCTTTTTTTTCCTTTCACTTCAAATATTAAAAAGCTTTTATCTTAAAATTATAAGGCACAAAAAAACTGCAATCATCAACTATCCCAGACAATGTTTATCTCTCAACCACCACCACTAAGAAACAAATTATTTGGTTATGAATGCCTGAGCTGTGCTCTCGCATTTCTTACATTGAGTGAGACTGCACTTCAAAAAGTACTTACTGACCATAAATCTCTGGGACATCCTGAGGTCACGAAAGGAGTAAAGCTTGCTTTATTTCTTTTCCAACGCTCATTTAGGGGATGACCAAATTAAATGCGAAATTCAAATGGTTCAACGTTACAAATGCATCCCCCCTTGGAGATTATCTAATGAATATAGCCTGTGCCAGTCCAATGACTTAAGTTTAAAATTCAATTGACAGCAATATAACATGGATAGTTTTGGAAAACATTTCAAAGCATGCAGTTTATATGATAGAGAGGCTGGATGAGACAGAGTTAGAACATTCTCCCTTCCGCTCAGATACTTGGGTTTGAATCCAGCTTGGCCAGACAGGATGAAAATCTAATTTATTTTACATCTGTTAAGGTATTAAGAAAAATGATTTCAGGCACAGATCACAAAAGCAGTTCCCAGTGGATTTTATTCCACTTATCAAAGTTTCCTTTACAACATAGAGCCAATACAAAACATACAAATGAATAAAGCAAATGTGGAGGAATTTGCTTTTGTATTTGTCTGTGTTACTGCAGTTTACATAGATACAGATTAAAGTGATTCAACATGAGGAGGACGTTTGCAAGAAGCTCCATTCTTTGAGCACTAGACAGTTTTTCACATTAACCAATAAAAGACAAAAGATGTTCAATTCAAGCAGATCCTGGGCAATTTTGCTTTTTAAAAGTCATTGATTTAAGTTTTCAAAACACACTGTGACATACACAATTGTGTGTAAATTAACTCATAGGTTGTAACTCAATTGGAAATAGCATTACAGCATATTCTATCCAAAGGCCATTGACTATGTAAAGTCTAAAATGTGAAGGGAAATTTGACATACATATCTTCATAGGTAACAAATATGGAATAAAAAGTTCAAAAATCAAATAAGTACATTTTCAATGTAATAGCTGCAGTAATGTAGGCAAATGCAACAGCTATTCTGCCCCAGCAATATCCAATAAATATCAGTATGATAACAAATCAGTTCATAGAATGTATACAGTATGGAAAAAGGCCCTACAACCCAATAAGTCCACATGGAACTTTCGAAGAGTAACCCACCCAGACCCATTCTCCTACCCTATTACTCTACATTTACCCCTTACTAATGCAACTAGCCTACACATCCCTAAACATTATGGGCAATTTAGCTTGGCTAATTCACCTAACCTGTACATCTTTGGACTGTGGAGGAAACCAGACCACCTGGAGGAAACCCACACAGACACGAGAAGAATGTGCAAACTCCACACAGACAGTTGCCCAAGGCTAGATTCTAACCCGGGTCACTGGCGCTGTGAGGCTACAGTGCTAACCACTGAGCCACTGTGCCACCCATATTCTGTTTATTAGAGTTGCTGTTTTGTGAGAAGAAATATCAGTCAGGACACAAGAAGAATTCCATGTTCATCTTTGACTAACACCATGAGATCTTCAAGTTTCATCTGAACTGTCAGGCGGCATCTGCAATAACACTGCACTCATATAGTACTGAACTGGCATGTTAACCAAAATTATACATTCAATGTTTGGTATAGAATTTAAATCTCATATCATCATAATCAGCATCAATAGAATTTGAAACCAACCAAGTCAAGGTGAAACCCAAAATCACACTTTAGAAAAAAGTATTTTTGAAAAGAATTGACAGTTGCAACAATAGATTTAGATGACTAAAAATGGGAGGGTACACGTTCACACACAGAAACCAGCCTGGACTCATTGGGCTGAATGGGCTGCAACATGCACATGGGATTAAAGTAGAAACTAAAATATTATATAAAAAGTTTTCTAAATGTATATTTTAACATAATGCAGAAGTGTGATCATTTACAAATATAACTCTAATTTACCATGGCTGGAGAGCTTTACCAGCAATTAAAAATTTACTGTGATTTTAAAAAGCTGCACCTTGTTCAAAAAAGTGTAACTTCCCCAAAGGCTTCTGCAGCAACATTAATAGTGTAAAAGTACAAGTTTTTGTCTGTTCAATGGCTTCCAATTGCATACATTCTGAGAGCTTCAATGCTGCACCTTATAGGGAAATGCAAAATCACTGACAATAACATCTGATTTCATTGTTTAACTGTGCATTCACAGAATCCAAATGTTGCCTTCTCTTTCAGAGGAGTGACAACTGCAATGGGATCAGATAGCTCAGTTTGCTAGATGACTAGCATATCATTCGGATTGTTAACAGTGTGAGTTTGATTCACATTCCAACAGAGGTAGACTTGGGACCAAACTCCTTGCCTTGGCCTGACAGTGAAAAGCAATGACAAACGACCGCTGACAAAAACTGAGAAGAAAACAGCTTAAAATTGAGCATCAGCAAACAATGAACCATGCACCTGCCTGAAAAGCACATACATGAATAAATGAATGAATAAATGAGTGACAGCAAAGACAATTTTGCCATCATTACTACTGTAAAATCTGATCCAAAGTATTCAGAAAGTAAAATAATCTGTGAATCAGGGTTTAATTTTATTTTGCATACTGTTGCTTTCCTGGCTTGAACAAGAGAAACAAAGTAAATTATTGTAAAATAGTCAGCTGGCATCAACAAGTCACTACATTTTATCAATTGTTCAAATGCAGTGATTCTTTCCACAGCTATCAATGTACAGGAATGTGTTCATCGTGATCCACATGCCAAAAAGCTGGTTATCTTGACAGTTAGTTACACAGAATTTAGTATGAATAATTCACAGAGTCCACCCAGAGTCAATCCAGAAAAGGTAAATGTTTAGATTCACCACAGTTGTGCCTAATCAAAAATCACTGCACTTAAATTAACTGATAATTCCAACCTTTTTGTACTTTATTTCTGTTTTCTGTTTTTTTCACATTTCTGAATTTATTAGATCATTTATTTGAATGAAAAAATCTTGAATTGTAGGAGTGGACTGCACTAACTGGACCTACAACTTCTGTTAAGATGTTAAAAATGTTGGAAACATCATGCCCACAAGAGTCCCATAAGAAGGCTCTAAATGCATAAAGTATGCCATTATCCTGCAAAGCTTTCCGCCCATTATTTTTGTGCAATCTGAAAGTCTTGTGTGTTAAACCTAGAAAGTAAATTAATATTCAGTAATTATTTTTAAGTTGCTTTTCTTAATTATTCTCCCATTTGTCCCCAGGGAACAAAAGGCAGGTGACCAAAAGTACTCACACTAGTGTGCTTTTCAGATATCAGTCCTCAAATATACCTACCTTACCCTCACTAAAGTAACTTGCGACATCTTTTCAGTTTCACTATCAGCAGAGATCACATAAGGGATTGTGGAGAAAAACAATGCACCAAACAGGTCTGTCACTGTATTTTTTTTTTAATGAATGTTCAGGATTCACTGGCATTTGTTCCCTGTTTTTGATTGCCCATAAGAAAGTTATGGTGAGCCTTCTTTGAAAACCACTGCAGTCCTTTTGATGAAGGTCTTTCAGATTACCATTATATATGGCAAACTGAAGGACTGATGATACCAGTCCAAGTTAAAATGGTGATTTGGAAAGGAACAAAGGAGATGGTGATGTTTCCATGCACCTGATGTCCTTAGCCAGAGAATGAGATGATCATAAGTTTAGAAGATAGTAGGTAATCCACATAGCAGCCACAGACCAGTGTTTGAGCAGTTGGACAGGATGCTGATCAAGCTGACTGCTTTTTCTTCATGATATTGAGCTTCTTAAAATATTGTTGTATCTATTCAGGAAAGTAGAGACTCAATGTAGAGTAATCAGATTCCAAACAGTTCTTAAATACAATCAATATTCCTTTCTTATATATTATTTAATTTGTAGTTTCACTCCAAACAATTAATATGAAAACTCTCTATTACACAGAACAACCTTGATTACCCAAACATCAATTATCTGAATTTCAGATTATCCGAACACGTTCTCAAGATCCCATAAAAACGCTATCCATTCTCCGAACAATCCGTTATCCAAAATCTCAGTTATCCGAGCAAAATACTCCTCAACCGTCTCATTCGGATAATCAAGGTTGTTCTGTGTATGAGTGAATTTGATATTGATGACTCATGCATTGGCAATTGGAATAGATTTCACAGGGACGAAATTCTAACTTTACAATCTGTACCACAGTCCAACATGGTACAGTCTGTAATAATTTTTAAATGCTACACTTAATAAGGACAGTTCAGAAACATTACCACATAGTGATGTTTAATAATGCAGTAGAATTAAATGTTCTGCTGTGTCATGTGCTATGATAGACAAAGAATTGATTAAAATGATTCATGTAGCCAAGTTTTCTCATCACTGCTCAGACTTCTTTATTTGTGGGTTGTTTTAGAAATGCATTAATGTGTCTTCATATTAATGTCTGCTGACTTGATCAATAGAATGGCTTGAGTTCTTTAATCTAAACTATATTTTGACAATCATATTGAAGGGCTGTATTCAATCTTTTTCTTTTTTCCACTTGTAAAGTCTATCAAAAGGAATTAACATAATGAAAGTGGTGCTAAACTGTTTTCAAGGAAACATTAAGTATTTCACAGAAATGCAACTCAGCACATTTACTGGTAGGTCTGAGTGCAGTGCTTGCCAAAACTGCTTCAATACTTAAAGATAACTAGGGCATAGCCACATTCATGTCATTCATTTCTGAACTCTTATCCATACTCTAACCCAACACTCCAGTAAAATACAGTGGGAGTGCTTCACTATCAGACATTACTTCTTTCACATGAGATGTTAAAGTGGCACCTATTTGGCCTCCCAGGCAAGTATGATATATTTTACAGCACTATTTGAAGGACAGCAAGTGAGTTTTCCCTGTGAATTGGCCATCATTTCTTTCATCAACCAATAACATTATAACAGACTATCTGGTGACTATCTCATGGTTGTCCAATGGGTGCATAATGTCTTCTACATTACAACTGTCACAAAAAGTATTTAACTGGCATTGTGTAAAGCACAGTGGAACATTGCAAGTTCATGAAAATGGCTACATGACTGCAAACCTCTCCTTTCATCAGTACAATAGGCAACTTGTGATGATATCAACACATTATCAAATGTTATCCATGAGGTTTGGAAAATAAAATTGAGCACAAGATACAATACTAAACTCCCAGCTGTTGATTCAAATTTTCCCTTCAGGTTTCATTACCATCCCAACTCTCACTAAACTTCTAATTCTCACTTGCTGAAACACAGCAGATTGCTTCCTTGCCTGCCAAACCTATAGCAATTTTCCAAGGCAAAAACATTCAATTGTCGGGTAAACACATACAACATCAGCTTGTGTGGAATACTTCAACATAAAACAGAGCAGTTATATGGGTTTGGTAACATAAGTGTTATGTTATTGGACTAATAATTCAGATGACTGTAAAAGAAAATCCAAGGAAAATGAGTTCAAATTATGTCACAGAAGTCTGAGCATTTAGCTTCAGTGAAATAAAGCAGAAAATACAGATTTGGTACCAGTAAAAGTGTCCATGAAACATTCCAAATATTAGAAAAACAAATGGGTTCACTGATGGTTTTCAGGAATTAAAAATGTTCCTTGGTCTGATCTACATGTGACTTTAGTTTCACAGCAACATGGTTGATTCAGAGCTAACCTCAGTAGCTCAGCAAATCATTCAGTTGGATCAAAATGCCAGGAACCAATGGGGCTGCAGCAGTTCAAAAAGCTCCACAGCTACCATCTCATGGGCAGTAAATGGCTGTCTTTGGCAGCAAGGCCCACATACAGAAGAATGACAAAACAACTGCACAGCTAAAATTCTTATTCACATTCTTGGAAACCAACTTCAGCTTTGCATCATTACATTTAATATCAGAGAACATGAAATCATCCAAGCCATGCTGAGGCAAGGAAAACAGGGTCATTTATTGGAATCATTTACAAGATCTGGCAGTGTAACACTTGCAGTATTACCCTAAGCATGCAGATGCAATCTTATTTCAATATTTTATCTGAAAGATAGTACTCAGATAATGTTATACATCTTACATATTTATAACTCCACTACTGCCGTGGAATGTCAGGCTAGATTATGTGCTCAGGTTCTGGAGTGGGGGCTTGATTCCAAGTACTTCTGACTCAGAGATGAGTGTGTGACTGATCAGCCAAGGCTGACACCTTGGCTGAAACAAAAAGGACTTTATCACTATACAATTTTCTTTTTTATACAGGCACTTCAAGTGTCACACATGGGTGGATTTTCACTAAAAATTCAGTCACGAAGTACATATGAAGGCCTGGTTAAATTAATTACATGTCTCTTGGAATCTGAACCTAAAATCTGCAATTTCACCTATTCCTTTGTACACTACACAGTCAAGTTCTCTACATCCTTTTGAAAGCTAACCAAAAGACATTTTGTGACTTGCAACTAAGGGCTTCATGGTCCTGAACACAACAGAAATGCAAATATATTTAGCCAAAATGGAAATTTTTAATTAATTGGATTAAAAGCTTGTTACTATATGTAGGTACATATGTATCACTTCAAATCTGTAAATCTAAATGCCAAGTGTATCTGGGTTGAGATCTTCTGTTCAAAAACTGAACCTATTATAATTTTGCTTTTGATATTCTGTGAACAAGATTTAATCAAGTTTAATGCAAAGACATTAAAGCCATCATAGAAAAGTTTCCAATGGAACCACAAAGCCAAATAAAATAATCTGTTACATATTGATATTTCATGAATCAATTCCAATTGAGTCAAACATTCTGGGTGTATTAAAATGTTTTTCAGAAAGCTCATAAAGCAGCTGAACTCTGGGTTGCAAGAATTCTTGCTCCCTTGCATTTTATATGAAAACTAATAATTTGTAAAATGATCCATAAGCTTTCTTTGAATAGGAAACCATAAGGAGGCATGAAGACAAAGAGCAGGGATGATGCAATTTTTACCATGCAAGACACTACTTACCATCCAATGCTGAATTAAATCCCAAGGGAAACAAGCCAAAAGTTAACACTATCTCATTCTGACAGCCACAAAGTCACTCCCTTCCATACAGTCCTGAGAAATGCTGCCATCAAATACTGGATTTTTGAGACAAACAATAAAAATAAGATATGGCTACAATGGAACACCGGGACATTTTCACCCTTACAAGGAACATACACAGTTGGCCATGCAAAATATGAAACTTAACCTAGCGAGAGCCAGAAGGTACAAACTTTAATCATCTACATTTGCTGTTAGTTAGCATTAGGGTTGCACAATGGGCTTCCTCCCACAGGGGTGGATACATTTAAAAATCACACAACATCAGGTTATAGACCAACAGGTTTATTTGGGAGTACACGCTTTTAGAGCGCAGCTGTTTTGTAAGGTAGCTAGTGGCGCAGAATCATAGGACACAGAATTTATAGTAAAAGATCAAAGTGTCATACAACTGATGCAATGTATTGAACAAACCTGGATTGCTATTAAGCCTTTAATCATATAGAATGGGTTGCAGGTTTCAATTCATTAATATGTAAATCCCAGTACTTCTTTCAAGTTACATTCCCAAGATAACTTAAGGTTTTACTAAAAATAAGGTAACATTTCAGCTCAGACAATACATTGAAGGTGTGAGTTTAGAGCCTGTCTATATTCCAACCTTGAGTCAGACCGGTTCTGCTCCCAAAGTAGGAATTTATAAAATGTCACATGGACTGACTGCCTCCAGATTTTGTGATTTTTGAACAAAATAGAATGTATCCAATAGAATTGCATTTGCGCTCCAAAAGCTTATACTTCCAAATAAACCTGTTGGACTGTAAGCTGGTGCTGTGTGATTTTTAACTTTATCCACCCTTGTCTGACACCCCATAGGGGTGTATTACCAGTTCTCCCACTCTAAATGCTATAAAAAGCATTCCATGGACCTTGGGTGAAGCCGGAATCCCACCTATCTTACATCATTCATGTAAGAGGGATTACTCAGATCACAAAGTAGGAGCCAATAGTCGAGACATATTGAACCAACAATGGTTCTATAGATTCAGAAGTCATAGAACAAGGGATAATATATCTATGGGGAAAGAAAAGCTCAAATACATTCAACAAATTTGATCTATATTTGATGTTAGTCAAATATTTCTCAAATTCCCCATGCTCTCTCATGCAATGTTCCCAATAATAAAGCCAGTTCCAACATCATGCTTGTTCGTGCTCAAAGAAAGTGACTAGTAATTACAAGCAAGGTGTTAACAGAGAACAGGCTGATCCGTTAAATGAAGTCTTGTCTATGCTGTGTCTTGTAGCAATATTCAATTGCAGGTAAATGTTAGAGAACAAACTTTATATATTACATTCCCAATCAATTGGAAACATTCCTTCATGACATCTGCATCTTTCATTAAGGCTGTGAGTGCAAGCAAGTATCAAAATTAAGCTGACTCTCCAATGCTGACTTGAGAAAGTCCTGTGGGCACAGGGGGTGTCTCCTTTTAGGCAAGTTGTTAAAGTCTGCTGTCTTTCAGGTGGTTGTAAAAAATCCTATGACATGGTCAAAACAATAGGAAACTCATGTGATGCACTCACAAAATTCTTCCTGATCTAACTCAATCAAAATTCCATTATAACTGTCATTCACTTTTTGTCAGACCTTGCTGTGTGCAAAATATTTTTATTCACTTGTTTTTGTTTTGGGATTTGGACAATGCTGGTAAAGCTACAATTATTGCCTGTACAGTTGCTATAATAGGCAGTAACAGGCTTTTCCCATGCTGACCATGTTCCCCAGATGTACTGAAGGAATGCCATGCTGAGCCATTTTCAAAACATCAAGTCTCTGCTCTTGTTACCACAGCACTAATATGGCTTATCCAGTTCATCTTCTGCTCAAAAACGATCACAAGAAAGATCAGGTTTCGGTGAAAGCACTGTTACTGAATGTCAAGGGAAAGTGACTGGACTTTTTGTGTTGGAGATGTGATTGTCTGGTATTTATATAGCTTAATTGTACTTTATTACTTGTCGGACAAAGTGTTTAACTTGGATAGGTCCTGATAATGCTGTATGCTGCTATTGTCTGTTCAATCATGGTGGAGTTGTGATGATGGCTGAATACATTATAATCTCTAAACATGGCCATACTTTTGACTTTCAGGTAGAGAGAATGCATTCAATAAAGACTGTTGAGTCAAAAATGTTTCTTTGAGCAAGTGGGGCTCTGATGATTTGTCTCTGATGAAGACAACCACCTTGTTGTCTATCAAGCAAGATTCTTGTCACTGGACATTTTTCCCTCAGTTTTGCTGAGGCACTTTGGGGCTATGCTCAGTTAAATGCTCTATTTATGCAGAAATTTATGAATCTCATTTCTCCTCTGACTTTGAAGGCTGTGATGAGTTTAGAAATTTCAAAATGTTTCCAGTTTGGCAATCAAAAAGCTTCATGAAGTAAATATATTACGTGAGACACTTGGGGACATCCTAACAAACTGATAAGATGTAATATGAAGACAAGTTCTTGATTTACTACAACACTCAAATAGGATGTATAATTGATATATAAGGCTGGAATTTCACCCTGTATGGAGCAGCCACTTGTTCTTCCAGCACTACCCTGCTACAGGTCATTTTCCTGAGATCAAAGGGGAGATCAGAGAAGGGTACCCATCTGCAAGCAGTGAGTAGCCAATTAACAGACAATTATCAGAGGCTAGCTGGGCACAGGTGCTCTGTACAAGGGATTCACAATGAAGGTATAGTCATTCTTTTAATTCATAAATATTTAAAGTTAGTGAGAAAGGCATTTCAAGAGGTGAGTCCTTTCTCTCTATCTACCTATCTATCTCTATCTCTTACTTGCTCCAGCAGGCTGAACCACTTTCCATGGTTCAGGTCCTCCCATCACTCTGTAGCTTTAAGAGACCATCCTTAAATTGATGGCCAGTGCAGCCTCTGACCATTCATTGGTCACTTCAGAGAAAAACACTGCCAGATGACAATGTGTGGTCAGTTTTTAACTCCATCAAGGTCTTGATCCAAAAATCTAAAGTTCTGCCCTCAGTCTCTGTTCTTTGTGGTACTGAACTAAATATTAAACCAAAATCATAAACAGAAGTGCATCTACAATAAGGTGATTTTCCATGGCATTTTTGAGGACACGCAAGATTTATTGGTTATGCCAAGAGTGATCTGGTTCAGATATGACAACTGAGATTCAGCACTGGCAGGAGAGAGGACAGAAACCTAAAGAGACAATCCAGGGTTTTCCAAATCAGATAAAGTTTATGAATGCAGAAATATTTTAAAATTGACTTTTTAATCCAACAAGCTAGTCACGGATGTAAAGTGAAACTTCTCTCAACTAATCCAAGGAGTCACATCACATGACTCCTCAAATGATTTTTGTTTGCTATTTCTGCCTAATTTTAAAATAAATCACAACTGGCAAAGGAAATAGTGAGCACAAGAATAGAAGAAAACAAATGAGCATGTGATTGGTGTAATTATTTTTGCAGAATGCCTCAACAAGTTGACTATTTCAATTATGTGTGCTAGCCACACCCTATCATAATTGCTGGCCAATTATAACATAGATTATAACATAGAAATTGCATGTCATTTTTACAAAAGTACTGAAAATAGTGAAGAAGTTCCTTCTGTATTCCAAAATAACAATCTTTGTATTCCCTTGACCTTTTCATGTAATATTATTGATTGAGGATCCCATTCTCAATTGTTTATATATCTAATACAGTTCACAATTAATCCAAGATGACCCAAGTTTGAACCAAAACAAAAAGAGATACAAGTTACAACCATCAATATTCTTGATGATAGCTGCTAAAAGCCTGCATAATATTTCTGAAATCACAAAGGAATCATTGCTATTCTAGACACAAGTATTCTTAGGTAAATACAAATTATTACTGAAAGTGTCTACCGCAATGAATCATCTCATTCTGCCCCATTTGTCATACAGGATGATTCCAAGATTCAATAATCCACATTGTAAGGTTAGAAATGGCTTTGCACTGGTTGGTGTTTGGCCCCTGATTAAAAAATATTTCCAACATAAAGACTTTACACCTATTTCTGTGGTACCCATCTTCAGCATTTTTATCTTATCACATATTAAATGGGAATCAATATTGAACTGGACACCCAAACAGGGAAATCGGAAGCATGAAAGATTATTGACATACAAACAAACCTAAGTTAAATTATTTGCATCATGTTTTTCTATGTTTTCCTTGGTGACAGTGCTGAAGAATAATTTACCCCAGAAGGCCAGGTTCTATCATTTGGTCACAGAACTACTTCATCTGACAGTATTTGCAAGAAGAAATTATTATATTAATGGTTTTGAAACCTTATAACTATTATCAGCTCAAAATTCTGAATATCTAAAATTATAATAGTTATTTCTACAAGACAATCTAATTGCATCGCTTGAGCAATAAAGTTGAAAGTGCAATCAATAGTAATCTACTGCAGAAATAAAGAGATTCAAGGAGAGGTGATCATATTCTGTTTCATTAAATGAAAAAATTACATACAAAATAACTGCAGTGAGATTAAAATCTATTTATAGCTTACTTATATCTCACCAGCCCTTTTCATGATCCTTCCCTGATCTCTAAAATTATTAGCCAGCTCATCCAATATCCATTAGTACGTGAGGAGAAATTTCCTCCAATTCAATATTGGAAAGTTTGAAGCCATTATCTTCAATAACCCTACAAACTCTGTTCCCCAGCTACCAACTCCTTATTTGTGTTTCACAACTGTGCTAAGACTAAACCAGACTGTTGACCCAGGGTGGGCATTCAAGTGCTCAATCACATCATCAACAAGGTATCAATTTCCACCTCCATGACATCACCCCACTCTGATGCTGCCTCAGTTTTTGTTGTGGTAACTTTAATCCATGTTTCTGTTGTCTCTAAGTGTAACTATCCAATCATTCTTAGCTTCTGTCTTCAACTCAGTTGAGGTCATTAAAAATTCTGCCACCTTTGTCCGATTTCACACCAAGTTCAATTGAGTTAGCACCCCTGGCTTGCTAACTTACATTCACTCTCATTAAAGAAGGACCCTTTTTTTTACAATTTTCGTATTACATAATGAGAGGAAAAATTCAACAAGTAAATCAAAACTGCTCAAGATCTTTAAAAAAAAGTCTTATATGCTTAAGTTACAAAGTCTTGGAGGGCATAAGAACAATATCATCCCTGTCATGGTTCAGAAATGCTTCCAACATCAGCAATGTGGTTTATTTAGTTGCAGTCAATGTATCTGCTCTACTCTTCTGTCCACCATTTTCAAAATCTTAGTTCCATCTGGTTTCTCAAACTCAATGTAGACATCACTGAAGTCGTCAGGATGTGCTATTTATAATGTGCTTAAGGTTGTAAAAGTTGGAGAATAATCAATTATTATCAATTGCAATTATTGGTTGACTTTTCTTAATGATGAAGGGCTTTTGCCTGAAACGTCAACTGTTGTGGTTTTGTTCGCCGAGCTGGAAATTTTTGTTGCAAACGTTTCATCCCCTGTCTAGGTAACATCCTCAGTGCTTGGGAGCCTCCTGTGAAGCGCTTCTGTGGTGTTTCCTCCGGCATTTATAGTGGCCTGTCCCTGCTGCTTCCGGTTGTCAGTTTC
>NC_057713.1:113967574-114036312 GCF_004010195.1 Chiloscyllium plagiosum | reverse complement strand
CAAAGTCTTTTCCCTGGGGTCGGGGAGTCCAGAACTAGAGGGCATAGGTTTATGGTGAGAAGGGAAAAATATAAAAGAGACCTACAGGGCAACTTTTTCACCCAGAGGGTGGTACGTGTATGGAATGAGCTGCCCTAGGATGTGGTGGAGGCTGGTACAATTGCAACATTTAAGAGTCATTTGGATGGGTATATGAATAGGAATGGTTTGGAAGGATATGGGCTGGGTGCTGGCAGGTGGGACTAGTTTGGGTTGGGATATCTGGTCGGCATGGACTAGGGATCCCTAGTAGCCACACATGCAGACGACAAGCAACATGAATTTGACTGGGACAACACTACCATTATAGGGCAAGTGAAACAAAGAACAGCCAGGGAATTCCTAGAAGCGTGGCACTCATCCACAAACTTCATCAACAAACACATAGACCTGGACCCAATATACCGGCCACTACAGTGGACAGCTGAAACTGACAACCGGAAGCGGCAGGGACAGGCCACTATAAATGCCGGAGGAAACACCAGGAGGAAACACCACAGGAGGCTCCCAAGCACTGAGGATGTCACCTAGACAGGGGACGAAACGTTTGCAACAAAAATTTCCAGCTCAGCGAACAGAACCACAACAATGAGCACCCGAGCTACAAATCTTCTCCCAAACTTTGAAACGTCGACTCTCCTGCTTCTCGGATGCTGCCTGACCTGCTGTGCTTTTCCGGTACCACACTTGACTCTAACCTCCTGCATCTGCAGTCCTCACTTTCGCCTTTTATTACTGATGTCAGGTATGTTATGCCATCACCATAAGGATTAAAACTGTGACAAATACTGCAACATCATGCCTTTGCCTTATTCCACTTCTCTTTAAAAATAAACTGGGTCCCTTAGATTTACAAGGTAATCCTTTCCCCATGCCAGTAAACAAATGTGTCATACAAGGCCCTCTACTTTGATGGAAAGACTAATTAAGGAGGAGAGGCAGAGTTGCTACAATAACTGAGATCTTACAATAAGATAATCCAAACTGCTCAGATCATCTCTTAGTTCTTTCTTGGTTTCAGCGACTGAGTCCTGAGACCAACAAGCTTCAGTTTTTGCAAACCGTTGAAGAAACCATCCCAGTCAAGTAGGGGGTTTGCATTGACTTCTCTGTCTCTGAATTAAGAGACACCTAACCATATTTCCCACCTAGATTGTAACCCAACATGACTCTCTGCTGACTGAAAGTGGGTTTGGTACACGAGAATAAATGATTGATATCCTTTTATCGAAGTTACACTGTAAGATTGATGCTTCAATGGGTCGTACCATTATCTTGTGTGTGGGTGTGTAGGTGAGAAGCAACAGACTGACAGTAACCAATCCAACCTTACCCGCAGTAGAGTCTGTGACTCCTCCCTCGCCTTGTTGAGTTCAGTAGATGTTGGATACTGTGGAGTGAGAGCCCGGGGTTTGTCCCTTTCACCACCTCCTCCTCCTCCTCCAGCTAGAAAGCCCTTGGAGTCTGCGGTCTGCATCCCATAGACGGGCCGCCCGGAGTCCACTTCTTCCGGAGCCCTGCCGGGGGAGGCGGTGTGGAGCCTGGTGGCGGCCTGTGTCGCCGGGTACGGGCCCCCTTTGTGAAGCTCCCCGGTGCTCTCCTTGACGCCCCAGCCTGGCTTCTTGGTGTCTTCCTTGGAGGGCTCGGCCCCGCCTCGGCCCTCCTCCTCGGCTGGAGCTGGGGCAGGCAGGGGATGGCCACTGCTGTTGCTATCACTCGGGGTTGGGGGGCGCTGATTCCGCATCTCCTGGTCGATGGAACCAGGAAGAGGAGGAGGAGGAGGAGGAGGTGGGGGGGGTGGAGACTCTCCGCCGCTGGTGCTGTTACTGCTGCTCACTGCCTCCTGGAGCACACAGTGCGCCGTGTTGAAATGCTCCAGCAACGCCTGAGTGCCTGGGGCGCTCCACTTACACTGACGGCACTTGTAGCAATTATGAGCCCTCCTAAGACACACAGACAAACAAAAAGATAACTTGAGGTTTAGCTTTCCCCGCATCAGCTCAACAAGAAAAACTGCAACTTTTGAAGTTGCATCAAGTGCATTTCTTAAGCCTCAGGACAAGTCCGAGCAGATAACGCCAGAGATTGACAAGAGTGAATCGTAACTATTTTAGCCCTTGGTGTGTGGCATGGACTGATGGTAATCCAGGATAGTTCCTGTACAAAGATCAGCCGCCAAACTGCACATGTTGTACACCAGAACATGTGCACACTAAGGTTTGGCATTGGTGACATGTTTTCACAATTTACTAAGCTCTCTTAACGAACTGTAGCTAGTTATGATAACCTGATGACAGACTAACGATAGACCGTCACAAAACAATCCAGTTGATCTGCCCTGCTGTGGGGCCAAATCGAAAGGGATGTTTTTTAAAACTCTTCACGCTTGGTTATTGTGCTAGCTCAGCCCCCATCTGGTGTCAGATTTTTAACTCAATGTAAAAACACACCATCCGGTGGGTTGTGGGTTGGGTAGGGTTATATTGAACCTGTCTAGTCTGTTACCTGTAGTGTCGAAAAATCTCTTCCTCTACTTGAGTCACAAAGTCGCATTTGGTACAGCAGTGCTCTTCAGTGTCTTCGCTGGTGCCCGGGCCATCACTTCCCTGTTGGCCATTCTCAGCCTTGGTTGGGCTGCTGCTGCTGCTGTGCATTGTCTCGTAATGCTGCAGCAGTGTATCTACATCCTGAACTGTGAAGGAGCACTGGTCGCACTGGTGTTTTACCCTGGCACTCCCTCCCACCCCGTGGGACGAATGCAAGAGCAACAGGGTGCAGTGGGAGCAATTACTCTTCCTGCAAGCGAACGGGTAGGTGATGTCCCCCAGGTGTTTCTCAGGGCCACACAGCCCCCCAGGACAGTACTGGCAGTGTTTAATTGTGCACTTATGGACGTTGTGAATGTAATGGTAGTGTCGGAGCAGGGGTCCCACAGCGATCACGTCCGGCCCATGACTGGTGGAATACCTGAATTTGCACAACTGACAGTTATAGCTGGTGACCACGCTCTCCTCCGCTGCCTTGTCTTTCTTTCGGGCTGAACTTGCGCCTTTCTCTGCCTGCGCCGAGAGCTCGCCGTCGGGTTTACTGAGAGGGGCGCGCTCTTTCGGGGAGTCAAGTGCGACTCCCTGTTTGCTAGCTTTGTCCGGAAGGTCTCGGTTAAAGTAGCCAGGGCGCTGGTTCTCCCCGTGCAGTTTGTTATAGTGATCCGTGAGTTTTAAGGTGTCTGAGGACTCACAGCTGAAGCTGCAAAACCGACACCAGAAGTAACAGGTAGAGTCCATGCCGTTCTGTTTGGAGCTGGTATCCACCGACTTAATGGGCACGGAGTAGCCAATGGGGGTGTCATCCGTGGCCTTGATGGTGACCTTGTCCTGCCATTTGCCCACGTCCTCTGGGTCTACGGGACGTGGTAGGTGGCGTTCTGTTGCTGGACTGCCTTTGCTGGTGGCTTTCTCCGGTTTGGTCGCATCTTTCCCAGCCTCGGGAACAGAAGGCACACTTTTCATTTTGTTGGGATGCGCTGACACGAAGTGCTGTTCCAGTTCCGTCGAAGAGCTGCCCATGTAAGTGAAATTGCAGAACTTGCACCGGAAATACTTGGTGTTCCCTTGGCAGTCTGGGGTTTTGCGTCCGATGCCAATGAACATTCCTCCCAAAGTAACCTAGAAAAGAGCAAAAACAAAAGAGAAATGTGTTTTCCATTGCAGCGTGTGAAATAACCAATCATGTGACAGTTTCTCAGACAATAACATCTCCTATCTTTATTGTTACAAAACGTTGTGTGACACCCAAGTTTGGGTATCTATGACAAATTGAACGATGCATTCCTCTGTGCCAATCAATGACTGTTGGTTTGGAACCCTTATTTGTCCTAATTATCCAATTTTGTCTTCAGTATTTTGCTTCTACGCATCTAGCATTCTTTTCTAACTTGCAATGTTCAAGGTGGGTTTATCATTGCCGGTATGAAATCAAAGCAGAAGTATGGTAACGATTTTAGATCCCGCCGAGGGAATTTGGGGGTGGGGAGAACAAAATAACAGTAAACAGCTTTTCAGTTTTTTTTTCCGTTAACCCTTTCAATGCCATGAGTCATTAATCAGCAAATGTAGTTGCTAAGATAAAAAATAAAGCATTGGCGGAGCCAGGGGGCGGTTAGGGGGAGTCTGAGGTGTTGTTTCTTGCATTTACAGACATTATTGTCTACAGCTACAGTCACATCATGTAGAGCAACCGTGTTACAGGCTCTCAGCATGAATGTTAACGAAGGATTTAGCAGTAAAACTGCACTTTAACTAGTTCAGAGAGCCTAATGCAATGATGCTGTGATGGGCTATAGAGCTGACATAGTCAGGATGTACTTAACTATTCAGGAATAGCAGGGAGGACAGCCCTCATAAAATGTACTTCAACTCAATGTCTGAAGGGAAACTATTTGTTTACTTCTGGTTTCCATAGTTCATGGTTTCTAAATTATCCAATTCCATAAAGACTGATTCATTTTTGTTGTGCAGGTTAGGTGTACATTGTGAGATGTTATAAATGAGACTATTTCGGCCACTTCCTTATTTTAAACTGAAAGTTACTATCTCCTGCATTCTGAAAGCACAAGTCAGTCTACTTTAAATCCCAAGTTCTGAGCTATTACTGATTCCTACAAAGGATAAAGGAAATGGTCAAGAACCCAGATAGGCCTCTGAGCCTCCCTTTCAACTGAAGGGAATACTTTTGAAACTAGTTGAAAAGTGTTAACAAAATGGCACATGAATTAATTCCAATTTTTTTTTAAATTGCCTCAAAAACATTGTTTCGAGTAATTGCATGTTAATCTTTCCTATTTACCATTACTCCAACTGTTATGGTGTCATACCAGTTTCCACATGTGGCTATGCAATGCAGCAAAGTATATAATTAGCCAGTGAACTGCTGTGAAGATTAGTGGTAGCCAAAAGATACCTAAAAACCCTCAACAAAAAGAAGTGTTTTTGTCTAAAATGACAAGTATGTCACTTGGACTTGGCACTGCTAGAGGATTAAGCTAGAAGCTTTCTAGAAGTGTCATCAGCAGCTAATTTACTGCAGTGAATCCTAATGTAAGCATTCAATGGTGGCTACAGACAAATTGATATTAAAAATGAATTAATTAAGTGCAGACAGCTTTTCATTAACAGTAATGGGCTCAAATAGTGTTTATGTTGTCTGATCCATTTAGTGGCAACCTTCCTAGCCGATTTGCACACAATATAGTCAGTAAACAAATCACTACAATAAAATGTAAGTAGCTATTAGATGAAAATTATTAGGATATATCCCAATTAACAAAATTTGAATCTGTGGTAAGAGGTTTTCTTAGATGATTTCAGGATTGCAATATTCACTGACCCTCAGGTGAAAACCACAAAGAAATGGTGTATGTTCAGCCACACCGAGCAACTGACGTGACACGAATATTATTGTAGTTTGGTCACATATAATGCATTAAAATACACCCACAGGATACAGTGGCGCAATGGTCATCTGTACTTGGATCATTGCCACATTATTTCATTGTGTATTATATGATTAATTAAACGGCAATTTCATTCGCATCTTCTACTACTCCTCTCAGCTTTATGTTCCCCTTACTAATGGAGTCGATCCTATATCTGTATCACCTCTGTCTGGCAAAACCACGAAGGAGCAATTCTCCGCGTGCCATTCTTTACTCCCTGGAGCTACAGAGCTTTCCTTGCCAGATAATGATGCAATTCCACTTTTAAAGGCTCAGTTGAACTTGCCACCATTGCCCTCTGAGGCAGTGCATTCCAAACCCTAACAACTGCTTGTCTTTGTACCAAGCACCTGGGATTGGGTTAGAGAGTCATAGAGTCATACAGCACAAAAGCAGACCCTTCAGTCCAACTAGTCCACACCGACCCTGTTCCCAAACTAGACTAGTCCCACCTGCCTGCGTTTGGCCCATATCCTTCTAAACACTTCCTATTCATGTACTTTTAAAGTTGTAACTGTATCTACATCCACCACTTTCTCTGACAATTCATTCCACACATTAACCACTCTCTGTGTAAAAATAAAACTTCCCCCTCATGTCCTTTTCTACTTTAAATCCCAAGTTCTGAGTTATTACTGATTCCAACACGGGGTAAAGGAGATGGTCAAGAATCCTGATAGGCCTCTGAGCCATCCTTTCAACTGAGGGAAATACTTTTGAAATTAGTTGAAAAGTGTTAAGAAAATGGCACATGAATTAAGGACTCATGTCCTTTTCTTTCTCTACTCACCTTAAAACTATGCCCCCTAGTCTTGAATTCCCCCACCTTAGGGAAAAGACCTTATTCACCTTATCTCTGCCCCTTGTGATTTTTTTATAAACTTCTATAAGGTCACCCCTCAGCCCTATGTTCCAGTGAAAAATGTTCTCAGCCTATTTTTATCATTTAAAACCAACATTTCCGGCAACATCTTGGTAAATCTTTTTTTTTACCTGAACCCTCTCCATTTTAATAATATCCTTCCGATAATAGGACAACCAGATCTGTACACAGTATTCCAAACGAGACCTCACCAAGTCCTATACAACCTCAACATGGCGTCTCAACTGCTATACGCAAAGCTCTGAGCAATGAAGGCAAGCGTTCTAAACGATTTCTTAACCGTCCTGTCTACCAGTGACAAAAATGTCAAAGAATTATGTACCTGAATCTCTGGGTCTCTCTATTCTACAACACTGCCCGGGGCCCTACTATTAATAGTACAAATCCTGCCCTTGAGTCGGCTGGGATCAAATTAGAAGATACCTACATGTACATCATAGGTCCCATTTAACATGGCGGGTCGCTGAGTACTCAGGTCCTGTAACATCCCAGTAAGCAAGCCTGTGTTTCGGCTCAGTTTCTGCAAGTCTTTGGACTGGGAGAACTGCACCATGTTATGTAATGCGAGAATTTTGGTGTCCAGGTCCGCATCTTGGCGGGTGCGGTTGTGCAGACCCAGGTGATATTTGCGGAAATGCTTGATCAAATCGGTTGGGTCGTTGCCATAATAGCCATAACCACAAATGTTGCATTTGAAGTCTTGCAGCTCGGGAGTCAGGGGCGCTGCGTCTGAGCTGTCAGTCAGCTCCTCTGTCTTTGTCTGATCAAGTGCAACACCCGCTTCTGAAAGCACCTGAGAGTTTTCTGAAGGCACCGAGCCCGGCCTGGAGTTGGGACGTTCAGGTGGCTCACCCTGTAGCAGCTGCCCCTTCTCCCGCCCACTTTTGGGTGATGTTTGAGCTCTGTGGTTTAAATCCGAGAGGGTTCCAGACACATTGCGGCTCCTGCCATCGCCATCATCTGGTTCTGATCTGCAAGGAGACTTCCAGGCCTCACAGACTCTACCAGCAGCCTGAGATGAGAGAGCAGACATATTTCTGTCTGTCACCTCATCTTGCGGGAAGGATGGAACATTTCCTCCCTTCTTGTGGCTTTCATAATTAAAGCCATTCCCTTCGCCCACTGCGGGGCTTTTCAAGTCCCTTTTGATGCCGGCGACGTCTGTGACACGCAGACAATGTTCCTCCTTGTTGACTAACTCGAATGCATCTTGCTGGTTGCTGTGTTCCTGCATGGGATCCCGGAGTCCGGAGCTTTCGGCAGACTCCTGGTTCACGGCACTTACTGGCTGAGAGACCTGGCAATTCTCACTTTCGCCTTGGCTCACAAGATTTCTCAGTGGTGGATTCTTTTTCCGGACCATATCTGTGGGGAAGCAAAAGAACATATAATGAGAACATGTTTCTTTAAGGAGAATTGAAACACTGGAGGCTGCCCCTTGCATAATTTATTTTTAACAGCACAAAAACAGTTTTCCCGTCACCTGGATTCATATTTCTGCCATAACTCAAGCCTCTTTCTAGAACCCCTTTGTATTAGTTCTGCTCCAGTTTCATCCTAACCCGTTTTCTTTTAAAGTGCTGCGCATTCTTTTGTTGTGGTTGTTTACATGTTTTCCCTGTGATGGTTTACGAGACAGACCCGCCCAAGTTTTATACAGACGAATCTATTGTCGAGTTTTGACAGAAAAGGATGAGAGAGGGAAGGGGGTTCTGAAGGAGACATCACTGCATCTTTCAAAGCACTCACAATCAAGCTAACACTATATCTATAAACCTCCTTGTGAAGAATCTGACTGCAGTGTCATGTATATCCAACGTCGTTGTGTATAGGTACATAATATTTCAGTGTCCCTACACATAAATTGTGGATTGGAGAAATTTTGTCAGGTCAATGGAATGTTCTGTTAACGTTTATATCGGCAAAGATACCGGGGTTTCAATGTATTAGGCACCGACAGTTATAATCTGCCACCATCATTATTCCAAGAGATTAGTTTGCAGCAGTTCCAACTATATTTCTAAAGACATTACAAGATTGTCCTTTCCACAACAAGTAAATCAAATCCTGTGAATGACTGATTAGGTGGAGATTTTCTTCACGAATACAGCCCTTCATCATTGTACTCCTAAAATAATAAGTTAGCTGTACTTGTTTCCCTTGTGGAACATGCACAGCTTTGCCCTGTTTTGTTAACTTCATATGACGGCATTTGTGGCTGTTTCAAAGGAATTCATAAAACCAGCAGGGTAATTCATACAAATACCTTGACGATAAGTTTGACTTATCTCGCTGTCCCCGGCAACTACTGCCTATTCAGTGACAATAACTGTGGTAACTAGTAGTTAACATGTTCCAGCTCCCGTACTAATTTGAATAAATCAGTGAAATATGTGAATAATAAACACCATTCTTCATTCGGTAAAAGGGAGGGACAATGTAAGACTCCTCAATCGAGATGTCTGTTCAAAAATAATCAACACCTTTAAACAACCATTCGGTGCTGACTGGGCCTACCTTCTTAAAAAGTGATCTGACGTGGATTTCAACTTAAAGTCTTTCCTTGGCGGACACTGTTTTGATGCAAATTCCCAGGACTGATGGTAACAAAATCTACTTTGTTAACGCGAGGAACGTTTAGCTACTCAGAAGTAAAATTGTCAGCCACAAAAAGCCAGCCAGGGATTTTTTTTTCTCTCTCTCTCTCTCTCTACATTACGTGTCCTGACAATAAGCCAGAAACTGCAAATAAAATGGGTAACTCGGTAAAGCAGCTTTGGAAGAACGTCATAGACCATCTGCTTAAATAAGTTTTATTAGATGAATGTGACTACCACAACACAAAAAAAGGTTTCCGAAGAATTCAAAGCTCGAATCTCTGCGAGTTTGATCTGTTACCTAACAAAAATTTCAAATAGTTATTTCAACCTTCTTTTCGGATATTCCACCACGATTATCCCAGAATTGGTATATTCCACAACTTTCAAGCGTCTCTTGTTTATATTGGTGCCAATAAATCTCTGCAGATGGCCTAAACTGGAACGAATATTCAGTGCAATAGTGTGCACGTCCAGGAACTGATGTTGTAGACGGAAAGTCAACAGGTTTAGAATGACAGCCAGACTATTTTAAGTTGGAATTTACACCGTTTCGAGTGAAAACAGCCAACTTTTCTGCTTTGGCACCATAATTCCATCAAGAACAGCCCTTAACTTTCGGTACACTGTGCTTACTTTCAGTACTCTGTACGTTTACTGCCATTACAATAATTACATGGTCACTTCTGTCCATTCAGCCGAATATGAACAAATGCTAGTTTGGCGCTTTCTGCAAACTTTGCCCAAGTTTCAAATTGCTTCTGGCCTGGACACTGAAATAATAGCCAGTCACATGATCAAAGTATACACACTCATCGTGTGTTTTGCAATTAAGTGCGCAGAACACCATTGTTCTCCATAATGTACTGATATTCCCAATTATATCTACACAAACACGTTTGCAATTAAAAGGAGCTTGTGGTAATCTAATGCACCCTTTAGAAGGGAGATTCACAAATAGAATTACGAACCAAATGAAATATATTTTAACGAAGTTTACTGTGTTCATAACTGTTGATGCTGAGTAGAAAGGTGTCAGAGGTACCCCTACAACAAACAATCTAAAGATTCAGACTGTGATAAGTGAATCAAGTAAATTGCATTCTCCACCCGCGAGAACAATATTACTTCAGTTACTGAATTTCACTATTTCAGACCTTCATCGTGGTTTAATTTATATGATTGCAACGCTAAGGGGGTCTGCTAAAGTGGAATACAGATCTCGACAGCAAATCAATACAAGGTTTTGCTCATTCCACACACGCCAGATTGGCCCAGCGATGCCTGTATTCATTATCTGATCAAGCACTGTATAAACTTGCCATTAATCATAACATCAAATCACACAATATTCCTCGTAGCAGAATGATTATTGCAAGCTCGCCCACCGATCTGCCAACAATGCCACACGCTATTGCTGTAATGTGCTCGAGCGAATGGGGAATTTGCTACTGAGACCGTTTCGTTTATTCTGATCCTCAAATGAAAACTCAGCCAGAAGTGATCACGTCTGGGAGACAAGAATCGTTAATCAACACGTGCTAGGAACTCGACTGAACAACTGCTTTCCGCAACATTTCCTGTGATAAGGACACAAAGACTTGCAAAGAGATCAGACTTCAATGGGCTCATAGTTCATGTGAATGCAAACGTGACATTCACTTTGCACAGTACTCTGAACAGTCCGGGCCCATTCAAGCCAGTGAACATTTTTTTTTTACCCCAAGCCAGTTTCACAGAGTTCTCCAAACACAATTGAAAGCTTTAAACCAACCCCGACATCGGCCTCCGTGGTACCTTTAAGTATTTGTAAAACTTTGACCAGATATCAATGTTTTCACGTCAATGGTAAACGCCCTGAGGAGGTATTTTACCGGATTAGCCCTGCTGTTCCTGTGTGCCATGTACAGTTTTGTAACTCTTTGAGTGACAAAACCCTTTTGGAGTGGCTTCGTTAAGTGATTACATCTGCAGTTCTTGCTGGACACAATAGTGACTCTCATGAAACGCCCTTAGAAAGAGCATGAGTGGAAAAAGTAACTGGCAACAAGGTTGGGTCTAACTCCCCTGTTAAGGAAACCTGCAAATCCTTAATTAATCAGGTTTCGAAGCCCCAAAACATCTTAATCGGGACTGAGGAAAATGGTGTGGAACATGCAGTAACAGTGTCACGAATTTCCAACTAGCTCGCAGAGTGGAAAACAACAGCTTATAAGTTATTGTCTGGAAATCTGGGAGGGTGGAGAAACGACAATTTTATATTCACATTCAGGGCTAATAAATGCAAAAGTCATAGCAAAAGCCAGATGTGTCAGAGCTGTGGTGGGATGAAACGCGAGAGCAAACGCAAATCTGCTTTCAACAGATCTCGCCGGCGACCATCCAGCCTGAATCAGCAGGAAACATTTTAATAGCACTTTTAAGGGGACACGTCCTAAACTAACTGCCATCACAAGCCACGTTTTACTGAGTGTGGATAAGGTAACGCAAACGGCCCGTTCTGCCCGTGTCAGCCTATGCAACCCTTTAAGTCAAAAGCTACAATTACTTCTGTCTGTACTTTCAAAAGCTTCACTTGGCATTACATCAGGGGATGAAAAAAAAACTGAAAGTCCCTGTCTGGAGAAGTCAAACCACCGGAGGATGGTGTCTAGCCACATACACAGAGACAATTCAACGCAGCAGCACGCACACACTTTAACACGACTTTGGGGGGGGGGAAAAGTTTACTCCAACCATGTTACTCGTGTATCCCGCCAGATGGGCCGCAATGGACTCAGAAAGGCTGCTCAGGGAGTGTGTGTGTTGGTGAGGGGGGGTTGCTGGGAGATCTCTACTGGATCTTTAGAATGTAAATCTATATTTATAAATCCACAGCGCAGCCTGGAGAAATGGAAATTAAATAGCCCACTCAGATGCACTTCACCGTGTTACCTCGGCCACGTCACTCAAAAACTTTCTTGACGCTACAGACACACTGAGACCAAAATCTTTCACTGACATCTGGGTCTGAAAAGACACTTCGAACGCCATCCATGTCTTTATTCCCACTTTCCCGCTAAGTCTCCGGCGCGATAGCAGCACACACACAACACAAAGAGACGAAAGCCGGCGAGTATCCCAAACGTACTTGAAATCATCGTTTCCTCTGCTAAACTTGACCCCAAAGGCTACTGCAGGCTACTGTCACGTACAAGGAACCATTTCTCAAGTCTGCTCGGGTGACCTCTCGACCCAACAAATACGGGAAATGGGAATGGATGTGAAATCTGAGAACTCTGCTTCATTCTTTCGAAATAAAAAAAAACGCAGAGCTGTCGACTGAACAAAACTCAATGCATTATCTTAACAGATACATACAAATACCTAAAACCTGCGAACTATCGCTGCCCTTCCCCACACACACACACAGACATACAGCGTGTGCAAACCGAATCAAAAAATCGCTGAGAGATCTTTGTTCCTTCAAACTCGGGGGTTGTCTTTCGCCTACTCTCTCTCTCTCTCTTACCTGTTGATTTGATGGCAATAATCTTTGCAGCTGGAAAGATGGTGGAGCTTTGGGGAGAGCCATGAACCGTCTGAGTTTTTTTGCAGAGTGAGATTTTAGAGAGAGAGAGAGAGAGGGAGACAGACAGACAGAGAGAGAGAGAAAAGGGAAGGCGCAGGCTGAGTTGCCTGTGTCTGTCTGACTGGAAGGTGTCTGTGTGTGTGTGTGTGTGTGCGTGTAGTGTTTGTCTGTGTGTTTAATATGTCTGAGAGGAAAGGGGCTCTGGTTCAGTCCGGCCTTTATCACAAATGTTATCGTTTGTCAGGACCCCGGCTTCAAGCATTACGTCATTTCAAGACAGCATTCAGCGCGAATACAAACAGCGGACATGCCTCCTGCTCCGCGCCGCCCCACAACACACTTACACACCAGCAATCGGCTGTGATCATCGCCATCAGGCCTCCTCGCTCCCTTCACACAGAACGCAGCCTTCCCGGAATTACTTCTCTGGCTTTTTTTTTAAAATGTTTGCTCCTGCTCTCCTTCTCTCTCTCTCTCTTTCCCCTTTTCACTCTCTCCCGGGGAAGGGGGCGCCACACGTTTCTTTTCTGAAGCCGAAGAAAAGACCAGGCTGATTGTGGAAAAAAAAGCGAGCCAGCGCCGGGCGATCTTGCAGCGAAAGAGAGAGCTGTTGGCGGGTTATCTGTGTGGAAATCACGTCTGAACTGTTGCTCATGGGGGAAGATCTTTGCCACAAGAAAAGGAGCATTGTTTTCAACTTAAGCGTTTACCTTTATTCTTCCCTCGCCTCTTTCGCTGAGCTGATTAACACTTTTACAATTCAAGTCTTAAAAGCAACAACTCATTTTATGAATTTTAACTGGAAAAGCCAATATTTGTAACGTAGTTATATAAAGTATACATTTGAGCCGGTTTAACTGAAACTTTTGATGATAATTTATAGTATCGTGACCATTTCCTGTTCTGCCACTAAGAGTTTCATCTCCCGATAAAACTACTGCTAACGGAGATATAAGTTTGCCTTCCCTCGCTATCAAGTGTTGATCTTATCAGAGATTGTGTCTGCTCTGATATCCCAGTAACTCTTCGCTGCCCGGAGTAACTCAACTGCAGAGTGACAGAGCGCTGTTTCCAATTGACCTGTCATTGAGGGACGTTGAGTAATGAATCCTCACTCCCTGCTTTGGTTTAGAGCTGGCGAGACAGTCGGAGTCTGTACCTCAGCCTGTGTTCTCGGAGCGGTGTCGTCTCTGAATGACAGGCTCTTTCCTTTTGATCTCATGTAGCAGACACCAGGCTTCCTTTCACACTTCAACCAAATCTTCAACCAAAATACCCCTGACAAAATGGAACTCCACGAAATTTGCAATTTTGTAAAAAAATTTTGCCCCTAAAGATAGGATTCTTGCTGAAACTGGTTTTCTGTCAACTTTTACCTTTGGAACATTTCACCTGAGAGACAAGAGAGAATGAAATATCCCCACGATTGGAAGTATCCCCAAACAGGTATTTGCATTCAAGTAAGGATAACTTTTTTTCTCAGAAGAGGTAGTTCCTATTGGACTATGTGGAATGGCGTGTTCCTCTTTTTTTCTTTCAGGATGTTAATCCTTCTCAGGAAGACGCTGTCACCTGGGACTCCAGGAGGTGTTTGAACCCATCTTTATACACTGATGCCAGCGACGCCCTGAATCTGTCCACGCCCTATGCTGCTTTCTTTTACAACATTCCCAACACTATCTTAAATGTTGTTTATCGTTCCCCTGTGAATAAACGATCCGTGTCTACCCACTCATCCTCCGATAATGTTTATTTCGAATGCTAGCTCATCTTCCTAAGTTTTCCCATCTTCATTGTCTTTCTGTTAATTATCAGCGGACATATTCAGGCTTGTTTAGAACCGGAAGCAAATCTGAGCTGACTGCGGTTAAATAATTCTATGCAAATCCGTGTGACAGATGAAATTTGCTGAGTCAGTTGTTTAAAAAAAACGTAGACTCCCTTTGCAAAGAGGCTGTTTTAGTCGGCATCAAAGTAAAGGAGTACACCAAAATGTAAAACTAACTAGTGTCTCATCTAAAGGTTGGTTGGCAGGTTACGGGTTTGAGTATTAAAGACAGTCCCGAAGAGTTATATATTGACCTCGAAACGTCCACCCCCTATTTCTCTCTCCATTGACGCTCTCAGAACTGATGGGTTTTCCAGAATTTTCTGTTTGTATATCAAATTCCCAGCATTCCCAGGCTTTAGATTGTATTTTAGGTACACCCATTCCTGATTTGGATCTGTATGGCGGTTCCTTCACTGTTAGTCCATTAATATCCTGGAACACCTTTCCTGAACACCATTGGTGTGGCTATACATGAAAGACTGTAGCAGTTCAAGAAGGCAGCTCACAACCACCTTGTCAAGGTACCTAGAGAGGGCCAGTTATTGCTGGCCTAGCCAGCGACACCCATCTCCATAAAGGATTTTTTTTTTGAAAAAGTAAATTGGGGAATAATACTGGTGTAGTGAACTGACAGCCCTATCGAAGATTATGTACCAAGTACGATAATGAGTTTTTTTTCCTTTCCCTGAACAGATGGAGATTACTTAAAGAACCGAAATGAACAACTTTGTACCGAAATGGGTAGTTGACTTCCACATGAACGTACTCAGTTTCTATTGCCTCCGGACACATTCAATTTCCCCTTCAATGACAGTACTCTGGACTTTCATGGCTACCTGCAAATGCAGGAATCGCTCCAAATGTAAATATTTTGGAATTATGAGAAAGATTTAAATGAACTCCAGACAGACTCTAAATGCCCCTGAGCTTGACAACTTTTTGAGCTGCTGTAAACCAGGTTAAACATTGCACTGGCATTAAACACAATGCAATGTCAGGACACAAATATCAACAGTATTGATTGACAGTTCAGATCAGACAATGATGCCAGATTTAGGATTGTTTAAAATTGGAATTTAACCAAAAAAAACAGATTTTAAACAAAATATGACCAATTTTTAAAAAACATTTCTGCATAACAGCTATACATGTTATTCAGTGTTTTCCACAACTTGCTTACAATTTGAAAATCTGAGTCAGACTAGGACAAATCCATAGGGTGGAATAAGTATGGAGTAAAATTATGCAACATCTGTCTGACTGAATTCAGTAGTTGCATCACAGGTAAGCAGAATTAGTACTTTCAATGAGAGTTGATGTAGTCTTATTTTAAAAACTCTACAAAATGTATATTTTATTGTAAGTTCATCTGATGTACCTGTGCCACATTTCCAAAATTGCACTTCATATAACATATTTAGTATTTCATTGTGCTGTCCAAAGCAAATGACCTTGCTGCCTTCACCTTCTGATGTTATAGTGTGTACTAGAATTAACCTGTAATTTCTGTCCTCCTCTAACATTCAGTCATTGCTTTTAATTACAAGTTTCCCTTCACTTGTTTGTCACTTTACTGTGACACAACACCAGCCATTCAACACAAAATAAATATATAAAATGACAATATGGTGGGGATATATTACCAAGGTGTGGTTTTGTGTGTCACAAATACTAATTTATTTAATCTGTGACAATCCCAAACCAGCCCATCTCAATTAGAATGCCAGCTGAGGTGCTACTTCTGACCTTATTCTCCCCAAGCAAGGGAGGCAGATAAGTCAAGAAATTTTCTGCCTTCTGAAGTAGTCAAAATAAAAATATTTCCTTCTAAAAGTGAATATGTGTAGATGTATATTAGATAATCACAGAAACAGAATCTATAGTGATGTTTCTATGGTTGAATAACTTACCTAGAGTTGCATACTATATTGGTTCTCAAAGGATAGTCCATGTGATTTGTATGCTGCTGGATATCACCACCTTCAACAAGCAAGAAATAAAGAAGGAAAATTGTGAAAAAAAGCATATAATGATTTATTCAGTGGTGGCTCTTCAATTGCATCAGGCATGCAATTGCTTGTTCAAGTCTCTAAAAAAAAGTTACCGCTGATGGTGGTGGAGGGTGAAAGACAGTTTCATAGTAGTAAATAAAAAAGGAACAAATGCCAATGACAGCAACTAAAGACAAAATGTCTGATTCTGTCTGTCGTATCCTGTCAGTGAGCAATTGATGTTTTCCAGGGTCCAGTGTACTTCAGATCTGGTAACTTTTGTGAAGTAGTCAACAGCATAAGTAATAAACAGACATGTTGTAACTTTTGTTTTGCTACCAGTCCCTGGAAAACATGCTCCAAAAAGTTACTCTTCTATCATGGATCATCTATGCCATTGAAATGCTGTAAAGGTTTTGTGACCACGTTTTTTTTTCATAAATCCTTCTTGACTGAGAGGTCTTTCAACAAAAACTTCTTTTGCAAAACATTATCCACAAGGACTGCAGTGTTAATAAGATTTCATGCAAGTGAACAGGAGAACACCTATTAGAATGTTCCAAAGGCTGTTGCTTTGGAAATGTAAAACATCAGCTGTCACAAGATGTACTTTAGGCTAGTGTTTCTAAAAGATCACAGAGAAGGTGTTGGCTCATGTACCTCTGCTTCATGAGAGTCTGTAGACTAGTCTGGCAACATTGTATTTTCACAAAACCCATCAATTAAATTGCAGTGAATACTAATACTTTCTACAAAACCTCCCACATATCCTCAAATAACAGGATACTCTGAAGATGATCTGTATATTATTGTATTTCAGATGTTCAGAAAGGCAGAGTCTGATATTTTGATAGCAAAAATCCATAATGCGCAATTATGGAACCTATTCAAGGAGTCTGAATGTTTATCATTGTGTTGTAGAATCACTCAATCAGTACTTTAATCATGGCTTCACGTGCTTCTGCCTGCTCCTGATATATTTAACTTTATTTCGCCCTTTGTATTTAGCTGTTGTATAACTTAACTCACTGACTAAATGAAACAAGACTCAGTTCAATAGGCACACACATTCACAGACCTGTTTCAGCAGTCATCAATTTGGTAACTGTGATATAAAATATTGTAGACAAATACATATATTTGTCTGTTATGATTCAATTATTGCCTAGTTGTGAACGCTGGCTATTATTTAATATTTTAACCACACTCATTTATCTTGATGATTCCTCAATAGATTATTTAGTCAATGTATGCATAATATGGTTCTAAAACAGGCAGGGGATTTTAGAAATCTGCACTGCTGGCATTGTGTTTCAAAAAGAAATATGCAATGCATTATTTGAGCCATTTGGATAAAACTTAGACTGTGACATTAATTTCTAAAGTCTGTCTATGGACCTCAAGAAAGTCTTATTCCTGGTCAATGCTGTATTTATTGATCTCAGCCAAGATGGCAATGTGACAATAATGTTAACCTTAAAATCTAATGGTTCAAAAGAAGAAAATCAGCTGGGTAGCCATTGGCATGATTGTGACTGTAGAATGAATGATGCAGGGTTATAAGTTAATTATGTGCAATATGAGAAAAGACTATGAGGGGTTGGTGGACTACATAGAAATAGGCCATGTGTGGTCTCAAAGCAGACTATTGGGATCTGATTGTGAGGAAAATGTCACAAGTTGGAGAAAGAGATAGAAACTGCAAGAACTATATCCAGTACAGATAAACAGCCTACTTGGTGAAAGTGAGAACTGCAGATGCTGAAGATTGGAGTCGAGAGTGTGGTGCTGGAAAAGTACAGCAGGTCAGGCAGCATCCAAGTATCAGGAGAGTCAACATTTTGGGCAAAAGCACTTCATCAGAAAGCAAGCAGCCTACTTGGCCTATCAGCTCTCCTCTCAATGTTAGATACTGTTGTTCATACATCATGCCTGAGGTTATACTATTAGAACACTAAAAACTCCAGTAGCCCTTGCCCATTGCATGCCAGCCTAATAAAAGTGGTGCTGCCCGAAATGTCGATTTTCCTGCTCCTTGGATGCTGCCTGACCTGCAGTGCTTTTCCAGCACCACTCTGATCTAAATTCTGGTTTCCAGCATCTGTAGTCCTCACTCTTGCCTAGTTGATTTTAACCTTACTGCGAATCCTCTTGCAAGGATGCCTACCTTGAAGAAGTTCTCCTCCTCTCTCCACAAGAATCTCAGTGAGTCTCTCTCTCACTGCAACCCCAGGTCATCTCCTCTGCCATGAAGCTCTCAGCACTGTCCTCATGACCTATCCTACCTGCCAATCTCCCTTCCCATCTATCTGCTGCACCCTCATCTCTGACCTACCTGATGAAGGGCTTTTGTCTGAAACGTCGATTTTCCTGCTCCTTGATACTGCCTAAACTGTTGTGCTTTTCCAGCACCACTCTAATCTAGACTCTGGTTTCCAGCATCTGCAGTCCTCACTTTTGCCTGCCAGCCTAATAACTCTAATTGTTTACATCGGAGCTGCAAATCAGAAGCTAAGAATTGAGCACTATAAAAATAAAAGAATGTTTTACACTTTATTGTGCCTTACCTAACCATTGGACATCTTTGCAGCCAATGAAACACTTTTAAAATGTAGTCACTACTGTAATCTGGAAAATATGACAACCAATTTGTGCATAGTGAGCTGCCACATTCTATGATGTACTAATGACCAGATCTTCCAGATTTTAATTAACGTATAAATATTGGCCAGGACACAGGAGAACCTGCTCTTCTTCAAAATAGTACTACCACATATCTCCAGCGAAATATGCAAACAGGGCCTCACCTTAACCTCTCAATCAGGACCAACTACACAGTTTTCCTGTAGTGCTGCATTGTCATGTCAATCCTCAAATTTGTGGACAAACCTTTCAAATGGAACTTGAATTCTTGACCTTTGGATTGAGGGAAGAGTGCTACCCATTCAGCCACAGTTGATCCTAACAATGACCAAAATAACTACTGAAATGAGTCAACCAAATGTTTGACCTCTTCAGCAGGAGAAGGCAAAAATAAATGGAAAGAAGTAATCATAATTAATGAAAAAAAAAACACATTCAGATGTCTGCATTATTCCAAAGTACATTTTCATATACATTGGTCACATTTCTTAATGTGTGATGACAGGCAGGTTATTCAACTTTTGAGGGTGGAGACCGAGTCAAACACTAACAAAAATCCATTGACATTGTGAGCAGGACATCAAACTAAATGGAAAATTGTTCATTTATTGCTTCTCATCCTCAGTTCAGTGATATTGAGGCTAATTGTAGCACCCCAAATAGTGATCTGGCTGAGATCATCCAACTCAGCACAACCTAGAGACAAAACCATCTGGTCTGCATGGTTTCATATAATACGGCACAGCATGCTTACCAGATAACCCATTGGGAAACATATACTTAAAACAATTATTGCTTTTTATCTACTAATGAAGCATGGAGCTACCTTTCTGTTCTTTGTTTAAGTAACAATTCTTCCTTTGCACCCAAACATTCACTGGCACGTTAACCACACCAATAAATGCATACCTTTCTGCTCATTACTCACTAAGTGAACATATGGTTTGTTTCAGTCCAATAAGTTTCAAATTCTGAAGCAAATTGGTGCTGAATGAGAAGTAAGCTTGCAATGTGCTGAATACAGAATTATATCCTGTATGAGCCAAAGGTCGACACCAGAAATTTTTCATTGTGTTAAAAAATTGTTAATTATCTTAGAGATTTAATTTTTGTTAAAAAAAAAGACACTAGTTTCATTCTCTAATTATGGCCATTATCAAATTCAAAAGAATCACTGTCCAATTCAAATATTTTTCTGGTGTCCGACTATATTGTAGCCATGGAACGTTAAATCTCAAAGAAGGGAAAAATATTAAAAAGAATCAGATTGGTTTTCACTCTGCCCAGATATTGTTGATCTCAACAGCAGTTGGACACTGCAATTGCCCTTACTGGCTCCTGAGTTAACAAAAGATAAAAAATGTAGGAACTTCAGCCATTGACTCCTGCTGTCAGATGTGATCATCTTGAAGAAAGGAGATAGGTCTGACTGTGGAAATTACAGAGAGATTTCCTGACTGTCTGCCACAGGAAAGATCATCTTGAGAAGCCTCCTCAATTACCTCCTCCCAGAGACTGAGGAGCCCCTCCCTCAATCTCAATGGGCTTCTGCAACTCACGAGGCTCAATGGACCTAATTTTCAGTGTGGGATAAATACAAGACACAGCAGGGAATGGTACCAACCTTTGTACATGGCCTTCTTCAATTTCATTAAGGCCCTCAACTCTGTCAACCCGGAGGGATTGTGAAATATCCTCAAATTTGGTTCCCCACAGAAATTTGTCACCATTCTCCATCTGTTTCACAATGACATGCAGGCCAGAGGATCCACCACAGACCCAATATGAGTACAATCTGTGATCAAGCCAGACTGCATTACTTTTGCAGCACTCCATCTCATCTGCATGAAACTCCCTGCTGGAGGGGAGATAACCTAAACGACAAGTGAGAAATTGTTTAATATTCTGTGCCTCCAGACCAGAACTAAGACCACTCCATCTTCTTCCATTGAGCCACAGTAAGCAGATATACATTTGTGAGTGAGCACACTCAGAGACCAACCACAAACCACCATCAAGTGCGAACAGACATTGACAATGAAATCCAAAATCCACCCCAATGCAGTCTTCAGATAACTGAGGAACAGTGTTTGAAGTTCAAGACTTAAAACCCACTGCCAAGCTCATGGTCTACAGAGTGGACCCCACCCTTCTGCATGCATCAGAGAAATGGACCATGTACAACAGATACCAAAAATCCCTGCAGAGCCATCTCAAGCAATGCCGTTACAAAATCCTGCAAATCCACTGGCAGGATAGCTGTACCAACATGAGTATCCTCTCCCAGGCCAATATACCCATAATCGGGTAGTGGACACTCATGACCAGCAGCAATGGACAGGCCACATTGTCCACATGTCCGACACAAGATTCCCTAAACAAGTACTTTGCTGAGCTTCGCAATGGCAAGTGATTCCTCAGAGGACAGAGGAAATGCTAAAAGGATACCCTGAAAGCCTCCCTAAACAATGTAAATACTCACTGACACTTAGGAATCACTTGCCCGAGAACACACAAACTTGAGAAAAAGCTTGAGAAAAAGCATCCATGTAGGTCATTCAAGTGATACCAAGTGGAGCATGTGAAGTCAAGCATAAGCAGCAGAAAGAGAGCACAGAATTGTCAGTGCCCCACCCATCCACCCACCTCCTGAAACCCCAGCTGCCCTACATGTGCTAGAGTCTGTGGCTCCAGGACTGAAATATTCAGGCACTGCAGAAGACACCGCTCCCCCGACCCTCCCCCCCCCACCCCGCCGCCCAACACTTGAGTGGAAGCAAGTCATCCTCGTACCTGAAGGATAGTCAAAGAAAAGAGAGATGTCCAGCTGAATTAGAGCCTACAGCCCAACTGATACACTACTGACTCTCAGGCTGGGAATTTACCAGTCCTCTGGAGTCAGGGCTGGCAGGTGAGAGGGTTGGTCAAATGACAGTGGAAAGTATTGGCATGAAAGTTGTAGAGTCATAGACATGTACAGCATGGAAACAGACCCATCCATGTTGACCAGATATCCCAACCCAATCTAATCCCACCTGCCAGCATCCAACCCATATCCCTCCAAACCCTTCCTATTCATATACCCATCCAAATGTCTTTTAAATGTTGCAATTGTACCAGCCTCTACCACTTCCTCTTGCAGCTTATTTCACACATGTACCAGCCTCTGCATGAAAATGTTGCCCCTTACATCTCTTTTATATCTTTCCCCTCTCACCATAAACCTATGCCCTCTAGTTTTGGACTCCCCCACCCCAGGGAAAAGACTTTGTCTATTTATCCTATCCATGCCCTTCATAATTTTGTAAACCTCTATAAGGTCACCCCTCAGCCTCCAACACTCCAGGGAAAACAGTCCCAGCCTGTTCAGCCTCTCTCTATAGCTCAGATCCTCCAACCCTGCCAACATCCTTGTAAATCTTTTCTCAACCCTTTCAAGTTTCACAACATCTTTCCAATAGAAAGGAGACCAGAATTGCATGCAATATTCCAACAGTGGCCGAACCAATGTCCTGTACAGCGCAACATGACCTCCCAACTCCTGTACTCAATACTCTGACCAATAAAAAAAACATACCAAACACCTTCTTCACTATCCTATCTACCTGCAACTCCACTTTCAAAGAGCTATGAACCTGCTCTCTAAGACCTTTGTTCAACAACACTCCCTAGGACCTTACAATTAATCTGCTAAGATTTGCTTTCCCAAAATGCAGCACCTCGCATTTATATGAACTAAACTCCATCTGCCACTTCTCAGCCCATGGGCCCATCTGGTCCAGATCCTGTTGTAATCTGAGTAACCTTCACCTCCAATTTTGATGTCATCTACAAACTTACTAACTGTACCTCTTATGCTCGCTTCCAAATCATTTCTGTAAATGACAAAAAGTAGAGGACCCAGCACCGATCCTTGTGGCACTCCGCTATAGGCCTCCAGTCAAACATTTTCCCATTACTGAGGGATGAGAATGGCAGTAACTTGGAGGCAAGTGGTCAATTAATCCAATGAATTGGCCTATTTTAAGCAATTTTATGCCTCTTCTGGAATGAACCCTTACTGCTCGAGGAGACCACATCAGGGAAACCATCAAATCTGCTCTCCAGAGGGACAGGGGAGACATCTGTCTTGGGGTCTGCACATCAACAGTATGATCCCAGGTGACAATGGCTGACCCCATGGCTCCAGTACTCCCATGAGAATGTTCACCCCACCAGTAACAAGGGTCTACCTGTCTGATTCCAGCGCATTTTAAAAAAAAATTCTTACCTGCACATCTTGGGTACCTTAACATGGTGTTGCCATCTTCTCACTGCAGCCTCAGCAATGGCCCCCACTAAAGGTGGTGCTGCTCAGTTTGCCAAACTAGTAGTCCTTTGACTAAGCTTATTGTTTGGAAAGCCATCATCCTTAAGTGGAGGGAAGCATCATCTTAATTGATTTGGGTTCCCACCATTCACTCTTGTAGACTCAGGACTCCCATTTGATTCGGACAGGGGATCCACTGCATTGTGGTAAAAGTCTGGACACATGTTTGAGTTCACAAATGAAGAATAGTCTCTGGGCTCAGGTACTGGAGAGTCATTAGCAACCATGGATTGTACACCAGCATGCATCAGTATAATCAGGAGAGAAGAAGAGAAGGATTAAATTGGGTTAGAAATAGAACCAAAAAGAACTAGCCTTGATTCAGGGAAACTCCAATGTATCCTTTCCATTTTGCTGATTGGCAATGGCTGAAAATCAAGTTTTTCCTTTACCCTGAATGAAATAAGGAATACAGTGAAGGCAACATAAAGTTTTTCAAAAGAAGCATACAATAAATTTGCCGAAACCACTGATCAAGATATTGCTTAAAATATAATAGGTCTGAAGGACAAATATTAAAAAGACAAATGCAAATTAGCCAACATGCTGTGGCAAGGATGAGATTCCAATGTGAAATGCCAGAACAGTATGTTATAGAGTCATAGAGTCACAGCGATATACAGCACCACAACAGGCTCTTCAGTCCAACTCTTCCATGCCAACCAGATAGCCAACATTAATCTAGTCCTATTTACCATTACTTGGACCATTTCCCTCTATACCCTTCCTATACATATACCTATCTAGATGGCTTTTAAATGTTGTAATTGTACCAGCCTCCACCCACACTTGTTGGCAGTTTATTCCATATACACATCACCCTCTGCATGAAAAAGTTACCCCGTAAGTCCTTTTTAAATCTTTCCCCTCGCACCTTAAGCCTATGCACTCTAGTTTTGGACACCCCCACTCTTGGGAAAAGACCTTAACTACTTACCCTATCCATGCCCTTTATGATTTTATAAACTTCCACAAGATCACTCCTCAGCCTCCATTGCTCCAGAGAAAATAACCCCAGCTTATTCAGCCCCTCCCTATAGCTCAGAAGTTCCAACCTTGGCAAAATCCTTGTAAATCTTTTCTGAACCCTTTTAAGTTTCACAACATCTTTCCTGTAGCAGGGAGACCAGAATTGAATGCAGCACTGCAAAAGTTGCCTAACCATTGTCCTGTACAATTGCATGTCAACTTGTTTTATAGTGCTGTCAGTTTTGAGGAAAACAGTGACTCATCCTTAACCTCTTCACAAAGTTGCTGAATTTGTGCATTAATTATCAATTCTCACCACAGAAATAGAACTTCAGTAACTAAAAGCATAATACTCTTTAATTACCTGATCAGTATCAAATACTGCCAAACAACTTATCTTCTCCAGAAAGTTGTAGGAGAATTTTAAAACATTTAATTTTCCTCTTCCCTCTACTTCTGACGGCATTGACTTATGCTGGCTATAGTTTCATGGTTGCTCTTTATTTCCCAGTACTACATCACATTGGCCATTCGTTTTATGTGAAATCGTCTGTGTGTGACGGAGTGATAACTGACAATGTCTAATTTCAAATTCCTTTAAAGTTTTTTTGTGTCTTTTGTTGTCTCACTTAAACCAGTTTTTCCTTACCTCTGTTTATTTCTATACCGGAATTGATATTGAATTCACCAACTCTCTTTCTCAATTCCTCCTGCTTATTTCTCAGATCTCACTGTTGTTCACCAAGGTATTATTTTTGCCATAAGTTCCCAAAATTCAGGTATAGATCAAACAACATCAGTTTTGAATTTCCCAATTTATTTGTGCCCTGGCTGATATTGATACAATGGTTTAGGTGGATTGGCCTTGCTAAATTGCCCATGGTGTCCAGGGAGGTGCGAGCTAGATAGATTAGCCATGGGAAATGCAAGGTTACAGGGATAGAGTAGGGGTGGGGGAAGGGGTGCGTCTGGGTGGGATGCTGCTTGGAGAGTCGGTGTAGAGCTGATGGGCCAAATAGCCCGTTTCAACACTGTAAGGATTCTATGATTCTGTCTGTTAGCTTGTTTGTGAGCGTATAATCATTGCATTGGAATGGACGTGCCCAAAGGACTCCCAACATTGACTTTTCACATGACAATGCAATTTCGCTTTTGGGTCTTTACCCTGTTGACAGAGGCTGTGAATTATGTTTTAGGGCAAAGGATATGATAGGAAAAGAGAGGAAAATAATCAGCTGGGAGAGAGGGTGAGGTTGAACAGGAAAAATCAGTCTTCACTGCAATGGACTGGAAGAAGTATATCTATGTCTCCCAAGTCCATATTTAGATAGATTTTTAAAAATTATATTTAAGATTTGTTGTCCGTTACCCTGTCTGGATCAACACCCATAAACACATACAGTCTGTACTGTTAAAGCAATTTACTTCTTTATTCATAATTCAGTCAGTTTATCACGACCGCATAAAATCATATCAGATTAAAAACAAAGCTGCTTCAGACTCACTGCAGTGACTTAGGTAGCACCCACACTGGTTAGGGATAGCTGGCCAATTAGCTGAGTCTGTCCTTCTTCTCTGAACTCTGAGCTCAGAGTCCTGCTTCTGTGATGGTTGCTCCTAGGTTATCACTGCTGATGTCCTCAATACTCTTATTTTAAATGTTTTTTCTTGAAAGTTCCAGAAATTTTGACTCTTGTCGAGGGCCCTTGTGATTGTAAGATCATCCATCCAAGGGTTGCATAGACAAAATACATCTGTTTCATTGTCCTCCCTTTTGTCTTTAATTTAGTAGCTTTAATAACCATGAAGGTCAAGCAGACTTTTAGCAGTCCTTATCATCAAATTCCTGCTTAACACACAGTGCCTCGTTCTGCCTTGCACAGTGGGCTTTTGTTCCTGTGAAGTTGGCCATATTTTCCCATCATCTTTGTGGAGACTGCATAGGAATTAGATGCAACTATTCAGATACAGGTACAAAGTTAGGCTGCATCTGAACAATGGCTTTCACTTTCATCCAGGACTTTCTAAGTTTCCCTAACAAGTCTTACATCTCCTTTCATACATACAACCGGCTGAGTTATTTACAAATGTGCAATGCTTTCTATAGTATTATTAAATGCTGTGTCATCCTAACCATCAACAGCTCAAAGGAGAACAATTGTTGGTGGGATAAATTCATAAAAAATAAAAAAAAGGTTGACTACTGCCAATTGGTGGAGAAAGTGAGGTCTGCAGATGCTGGAGATCAGAGATGGAAATGTGTTGCTGGAAAAGCGCAGCAGGTCAGGCAGCATCTAGGGAACAGGAGAATCGACATTTCGGGCATTAGCCCGAAGAAGGGCTAATGCCCGAAACGTCGATTCTCCTGTTCCCTAGATGCTGCCTGACCTGCTGCGCTTTTCCAGCAACACATTTCCATCTACTGCCAATTGGTGTCATGCAGTTTTTATGACAACACAGAAGCAAATGCATCTTTTTGAAGAAGTAAAAAATAATTTTTGTCTGCCTGCAGGCACAATACATTGGTTAGTTTAGGTTGATTGCTCATTTTGTGTAGCTGTAGTGTTGCGAGAGAAGTATTTGTTGTTTGTTATATTTTCAATGGCACACAAGTAAGGAAAACATATTTTTTCAGAATTTAAACTAATGAAAATGTCCCTTTATGGAACGATAGGTAACCAGTTGAAATCAAATGCTGTGAATGTCATCCCAAAAAGGCAATCAATTCTATAAATAACAACGAACATGGAACTCTGAGTAAATGCCCCTAATTTGTCAGGAAAACAAATTCTTTGGATGTACATGAATCTTCAGACATTCAGAGAGGTTGCGTCTAATAGTTGCATAGCTACCAGATTAACATGCAAGTCTAGTGTGTCTGGACAGAAATGGATCTTTCTGCATTCTATCTAACAAGTCAGTATCAAAATCGACAGATTCGAACATCATAACATCAAAAACATTATTTCGGAAAATCACCCTAACTACAATTCTAGGGTAAGACTTCTGTATGTACTAGTGCAGCAAAATCATTAAATGCAACCCTTATAAATATGCTTGTAATTTAATTACATCATTACACTGAGCAAATCTCTTCAACAAGCTAACACAAAGCCAGCAGAGAGCTACCGCTGACACTTTATTCAAGTGTAGTGTTACATATGTTCAGAATTTTAAAAAGTTTTTACATCATACATGCAAGGTAGGAAATTTTGATTAAAAGGACAGATGGACAAAATCTAATGAATATAAATGTCAGAAAAGGGGAAATTAACTGAGTTTATAGAAAATCTTCAGATAGATATCACTTCTAAATCAACTTCAAAGTCTATTTGTTATCTCTCCAGCAAATGATTGTGGCATAAATAATTATAAATTATTTTATGCAATACATTTTAATTGTTGGCATTGACATGCTCTGACCTTCATCTTTTAATAGATGTTCAATTACTATTAAGTGGATGAAGAATTACATCAAATCATGTTACTCTATCAAAGGATACATTTACACTGTATCAACATCATGCATACAAAACAAACCTGAAGCTAATCTTGTAGGCTCTAGTTGTCTGCATCTGTAATTAGCCTGCTTAGAATTTTTAATTCTTGAAAATTGAATGAAATTAAAAATTTAGCAATGTCAAGTCCAAGAAGAGAGAAAACAAGTTTTGACACAATCACTGGGTAAAACTCTGTACAGGACAAAAACTAATTGAACTTCCTTCTAGTTCAGATAAATTTGGATTATGATTGATGTGAAGCAAAGCTAACATTGCAAGAATGCCTTCATAATGGTTATATGCACCATAGCTAAGCAACCCCTTTGTAAGCATCTTCTGTGTTATTAATTATTTTTAATACGTAACCTATGGTGCAAATTAATGCATGTTCTTTGCTTGCTCTTAGAAATTGCTTAATTTGAAAGTGCTTTGGTAGAGATCCAGCGACATCCATTCTGTAGCATACATAGACAAAAGAATCATTGGACTCAAATCATTAACTCTGCTTCTCTCTCAACAGATGCTACCACACCTGCTAAGATTTACCAGCACCTTCTGTTTTTATATGCCAATTTTTCTTCTTCTCTGTCACAGATCAGCCTGAAACTATACCAGAAACTTTCATTTGATGAATGCACTTAACAATAGATAATTTCAAAGTTCTCTAGAAGCTGAGGAAGAACTTTTTGCTTTCAGACACTTATTTTGTCAGTGTTCCTACTGCGTCTCCTGTTGAAGGTACAAATCCTTTCTAGCTGCAGTTGCATGCCTACTATCACCAGATCAAATGTTTATACATCAAGTGTGAATCTAGTCAGCACCTCGTACAATTGCAAGGATTGCTTTTGCATCTATACACAGCTTCCAACTGGAATTACTGAACAATGCTCAAGAGTAAAAATACTTGAATGACCCCACCCCACTCTTGCCCTGGCTGGCCTGTGATTTTTCCATCCACTTATTTTAATGAAATAAAGCCTTGCTTTAATACAGCACCTTTCATGACCCTGGAATAGTCCAAAAAGTTTTACAACCAATTAAGTACTTTTGAAGTGTAGTAGTAATGTAAGAAATAGGGCAATCAATTCGCATTTAGCAAAATCACATCATTCTGTTTTTAGGTGTTAGCTGATGGATAAATATTGACCAGAAAGAACTCCCTGCTCTTTTTTTTGTAATGGTACCATGTGACATTTATCATCCGTAGAAGAGGACAGGTTCTCAGTTTAACACCTTGTCTGAAAGGCAGCATCTCTAACTGTCCAAAACTGCCAAAGCACTCCATTGAAATATCAGACAAGATATTTTGCTCAACGGGGACTTGAACATACAACCTTCTCACTCAGGGTCAAGAGTGGTACAACTTAATCACATCTTACACTATAATGTAAGCAGAAATTGGCAAGTACAGCTACCCACACTGAGAGTAAGTAACTGTGGATTAAGCTGGGTGCCAATCCTTGGAATGTTATATTCATGTCAACCTGTGCTAGCTGGAACATTACTTTTACCTTTCAGACTTGCAAAGAAATCACAAAACTTCATGCCTTTTGGAAGACAGGGCAGATTACTTATACTTCTCATGATCTGGGAAACGTGTAGTACACACTTAAAAATAAACTGGTAAATTCTAAAGAGTAGATGAAAGACAGCATGTCTTCTAGATTATTATGTTGATGATTGCAGTGCTATCTTGATTCCATAGCAGCAAGATTCTTTTAATTTCTGTTGTCTCCTGATTGAAAATGATTGATTGCCTAATTTTGATTCAATTTAAATTTCTACTATAATTATTAAGCAATGCACAGCCAGTCAAAGCGTCTAATGTAAATGGAAATGTAGGAATCCATGGGTGAATTTCTGTGGAAGAATCCCAAACAAACCTGATATTGATAGTGTTAATTATAAAGTTTAACTTTTATGCCAAAATAAAGAGCTGTGTGCTAAAGTGTGTACTGGATACTCCCCCTTTAGGTTTTTTAATATTTTATTATTGTTCAAAACACTGATATTAAAGTCAGAAAAGAGCAGTAGCAAGTAATTTCATTGGTGCCATTGAAAACAATTCTACTTTCTTTGAGGAAGAAGAAGTTTAGTAGTCAAAGCTGTCATGGATCACAATCAACCTTGAAAGAGTGCAGCTTGTGAGGTTTCTAATTCCTTGAAACTTCATTTTAAAAGGCATACAAAATAACAGATAATCCCCTTGCCATGCTGAAGTGAATCTGTCATCAGCTCACACAAACCTATTTACAACCTCTTCGTTACATTATACAGGCCTTGGAAATGGATCACATTTTCATTTCTGTGATTTGGTGCACACCTAGACCCATTAACAACTGACTATGGCTCTGATTACAGATTTATTAGAAGACACTCTACATCAATTGTACATATGTGTTACTGATGTGGATAATTAAATTGTAGAATCAAAACATACACTTCCTGTTTCAAGTTTAATGCCAGTTCAAAGCTTATTTCAATGCTACAGCATTTCACCTGTAATTAGTTCAAACAGAGTTGATCTGGAAGAGAACTGGAAATATAATTTTGTTACTACTTCATAACACTTGTGGATCTCATGTGGCACACACACAGCATCTTGAATCTGAATGAATCACTTCTCATGCAGTTCGGCACCACTGTCATACCGGAAGTTTATTACAATAACATAACTTCTGCTTGATAAAAATATTAAACCTTATTAATTAGAGTCATAGAGATGTACAGCATGGAAACAGACTCTTCGGTCCAACTTGCCCATGCTAACCAGATAGCCTATATTAATCTAGTCCCATTTTCCAGTACTTGAACTATATCCCTCTAAACCCTTCCTATTCATTTACCCATCCAGAAATCTTTTAAATGTTGTAATTGTACCAGCCTCCACACATTCATTAGCAGTTCATTCCATACACACACCTGCATGAAAAAGTTGCTCCTTAGGTCCCTTTTAAGTCTTCCCCCTCTCACCTTAAACCTATGCCCACTAGTTTTGGACACTCCTACCCTGGGCTATCCATGCCCCTCACAATTTCATAAACTTTTAAAAGGTCACCCCTCCACCTCCCATTCTCCAGGAAAAACAGTACCCTCCTATTCAGCCTCTCCCTGTAGCTCAAACTCTCCAATCTTGGCAACATCCTTGTACATCTTTTCTAAACACTTTCAAGTTTTACAATATCCTTCCTGTCGGAGGAAGACCAGTATTGCATACAATGTTCCAAAAGTGGCCTAACCTGTACAGCTGCAACATGACCTCCTATACCCAAAGCTCTGGTCAATAAAGGAAAGCGTACCAATGCCTTCTTCACTATCCTATCTGCCTGTGACTCCACTTTCAAGGAGCTATGAACCTGCATTCCAAGGTTTCTTTGTTCAGCAACACTCCCAGGACCTTACCATTATGTGTATAAGTCCTGTCCTGATTTGGCTTTCCAAAATGCAGTATCTCACATTTATCTAAATTAAACTCCATCTGCCACTCATTGGCCCAGCTGCCTATCTGTTCAAGATCCCATTATACTCTGAGGTAACTTTCTTTGCTGTTCACTACACCTCCAATTTTGGTGTCATCTGCAAACTTACTACTATACCTCCTGTGTTCATATCCAAATCATTTATATAAATAATGAAAAGCAGTGAATCCAGCACCGATCCTTGTGCACTCCACTGGTCACAGGTCTCCAATCTGAAAAACAACCCTCCACCACCACCCTCTGTCTTCTACCTTCAAGCCAGTTCTACATCCAAAACGCTAATTATATCTGTATTCCACGTGATCTAACCTCACAACCAGTGTACCATGAGAAACCTTGTTGAACGCCTTACTGAAGTCCATATAGATCACATCCACTGTTCTGCCCTCATCAATCCGCTTTGTTACTTCTTCAAAAAACTCAGTCAGGCTAGTGATGCATGATTTCCAACACATAAAGCCATGCTGACAACCCTTAATTAGTCCTTGTCTTTCCAAATACATGTAAATCCTGTATCTCAAGATTCCTTCCAACAACTTGCTCAACACTGATGTAAGGCTCACCAGTCTATAGTTCCCTGGCTTTTCCTTACCACCTTTCTTAAGCAGTGGCACCACATTAGCCAACTTTTAGTCTTCCGGCTCCACATCTATAACTATCAATGATACAAATAACTCAGCAAGGGACCCAGCAATCACTTCCCTAGCTTCCCAAAGAGTTGTAGGGCACACCTGATCAAGTCATGGGGACTTAACCCACCTTTATGCGTTTAAAGATATCCAGCACCTCCTCCTATGTAATATGGACATTTTTCAAGATGTCACCATCTATTTCACCACATTCTATTTCTTCCATGTCCTTCTCCACAGTAAACACTGATGCAAAATATTAAGTTAGTATCGCCCCATCTCCTGCATTTCCACATATAGGCTGCCTTGCTGACCTTTGAGGGGCCCAATTCTTTCCCGAGTTACCCTTAAAGTCCTTAATGTATTTATAAAATCCCTTTGGATTCTCCTTAACTCTGTCAAAGGTATCTCATGGCCCCTTTTGCCGTCCTGATTTTCCTCTTAAGTATACTCCTACTACATTTATACTCTTCTACAGATTTGCTTGATTTCTCCTGTCTATACCTGACATATGCTTCCTTTTTTTCCTTGACCAAAACCTCAATTTCTCTAATTATCTAGTATTCCCTACACCTACCAGCATTGCCTTTCACTCTAACAGGAACATCCTGTCTCTGGACTCTCCTAATCTCATTTTTGAACTCTCTCCATTTTGCAGCCTTCCTGTTACCTGTGAACATCTGTTCCCCCAATCAACTTTTGAAAGTTGTTGCCTAATACTGTCAAAATTGGCCTTCCTCTAATTTAGAATTTTGTCTTTTAGATCCAGTCTATCCTTTTCCATCTCTAATTTAAAAACTAATTGAATTATTCTGGAAGATATGCAGCTCGCGATTATGGTACTTGTAACACTATCTATTTAATATTTTGTTGACATGCAATTAATTTCACTTGTTCTAACCACTTTAATCCCTCTTGTTCTCATTTATTTATCCCATACAATTTTCTTTTGCCTCACAGTAACCACTACCCTCCTACAGTGGATTTGCTTAAGATCTAAGCACATACATTTATCCATTCATCATTCCCACATTCATCCCAAATATTTCCTTTTTTTGATAATGTGGTGACTTTGAAAAACATCTCTTCTATCTGATCTCTCCTACTGAAAAGGGTATTCGGTATCTCCACAGGGATTCACCTGCCCTAATTTCATTGAAAGTTTGGCAGAACTGAAAAAGAAATGATGTAAATAGTTTGTAACAGCTGTTTATAGAAATTCTTCTGTGTTTTCTGTGGATGTTCTAATGAAGTTGCAGTAAATGATCAGAACAAGCTTCCAGAAGTACTCCTACTATCCAATCTTATTATTTAATTAATGACATAGCTGTATTGATATTAGTCAAATAAAACAAAGAGCTACAGATACTGAAAATCTGAAACAAAAACAGAAATTGCTGGTGAAACTCAGCAGAGCTTGCAGCATCTGTAGAGAGAAAGCAGAGTGAACATTTAGGACCCTTTTTCATAACTAAATAGCAGGTAAGAAGAGATGGCATATATGCTGAAGACAGGTTGTTGGTGTGTGAGGTAAAACAGTAAAAATGATGGTGAACAAGAAGGAAGATTAGAATGGAAATCCTATTGAAGAAAGAAGCAGAACTCCTTCAAGGTGGGCATGCCTGGAAGAGATGTGGCAGTAAGTTAAACACAGTCTCAGAGAAATCAGAGAAAAGCAGCAGGGAATGGAGTATACAAGTTGAATGAGAACCTTCTGGAAAAAAGGACAAGGAGCAGGGGATTCTGGGAAATAAACGAGTCCTCTTTCAATATGAGAATGAGTATGGGACACAGTTAAGAGCCACTGATATTAGAAAGTTTATCTAATATTAGACAACAAATCATGGACCTACTCTACATTATAAACACCAAGATTTCAGGGGCATATTAAAATTGAGTTAAAAAAAACGATGTAAAACATACTGCATAGCTACATCTTATTATCCATTTCCAACAAACGTGAGAAATGTTTACAGTCATTAATGTAGCCAATTAGATATTTTTCACTGTTATACAATTCACTAACTGCAGTTGAAGGTTTTCCATGATTCAACTTCCTCTTAAAATCAAACATGTTATCAAAATTTAAATAGGGCCGGTCTGTGCCAAATTATGGTGTGGTGTGGGGAGGTGATTATGGATTAAGCATGTGATGCTCAAAGGTCAGGAATTGGAATGGTGGTGAGGTCCAGGTTAAGGAATCCAGTGTTTTGGACAAATTTGTACAGTATATAATGGTTCCCAATTTTCATTCTGTCGTTAGAAAGCTGATATTTCACCTCCTCCACAATGAGGTGCCCCTCTCTGCCATGTTCCTGCTCCTGGGAAAGCCATTAAATTTCACTGTTAGACTTCATCCATACTGTCATGAAGGTGTCCTCTGATTCAGCACGTGTACTTGTCAATTAAAAGGGGACTCCACCCCATTAACATTCAGTGCTATGTAACTGGCAAAAGATACTCATACATATCTGGGCAAGGTACTCTGGAAGTTGCCACGATGCTTAAACTCTGCACCGAGCAAATCTCCCACAGACGTTCAAATCTCCAAGCAAAATGAGCATTTTTGAGACAAGGGATAACCTTGAAGATCCAATATGCGTTGCACAAATCTGTACTACAGAGTGGACTATCACGGTGGCTTCAGCAAAGTCGGCTTTTATTTTCCAGCTCGGATATCTCAAATATTCTTGGCCAAAGTCCACTGGTTTTTGGTGTTTTGAGTACTGCCTACAGTGTCCCACTCCTCTGTCCTGCACCACTCCTCAATCCATCAAAGGCGGCCCTGTCTGACCCTGTGCTGTGGTAGATTCAGATATCAGGCCAGGAATCAGCATGTGTGGCTCTGACTGGGGTGGAGTCCAAAAGAGAGCAGTGAGAGTGCCTTGAGCAGAATTTCACTTCTGTGTGCAGCAGCTTAGTGTTCCCTCTTATGATGTACCTGGATTTCTCTGCTGGCCGGAGACACTACTTTGCTGCATTTCAGTGAGGTGTTGAGTGACCAAGTCAAAGGTGATCTCCATCATATTTAAATTGGCAGATTGACTGCTCATGCCATTCAAATACCTCACACCTTGTGTTCCATAGAAACTGAAAAGCACAAAGGCATGATACACCATGGAACTCATGCTATGGATAGAATCCTGCTACATTTCTCCAAAGATGCACAGAGCTTCTGGAAATCCTACAAGGGCTCTATAATTTTGTCTTGCTGCTCCAGAATAATCCTCTTGATGGATGACCCCTGGCTCAGCATCTGTGTCCAGTTGAGCAGAGTTTAGAACATTGAATCCCCTGCAACAGGGATTTTCCACTGCTGTCCCGGTCTCTAATATCTGCTTATTGTCTCACTGTGTGACAATCTACTTCTCCTGCTTTGAAGACTAAGGATAATGGAGAGGGTACACGAATCACGTGACAATGCATCCTTGGAGTGGGCAGTCTCCTTCCTGGTAGTGGGTACACTTCAGAAGGAAAAAAAATGAATGGAGCTGCATATTTGCTTGTCTGAGAAGCACTGTGCAGAAAAATGGTTGAGGAAGCCGCAGTGAGATGTTTGGTAATTGAATGCAGGATGATATTCACATTTCATACACCAATGAGGTTGAACCTCTTTTGGCACTATACATCGGTGACACACTACACTCCTGCTGCCTACGTTGCCTGTGATTTCTTACCACATTTACTTGCTGCCAGAGGTTAGGCTCTTGCTCCCATTTGCTAGGAACAGTATTTCTCCATTGGACCTTACAGCCCAAATGATTATCTCCATGAATGCCTCAGGGAACCACTGGTCAGTTTTCCCTTGTAGATACTCCACTGTTAAAATCACTGTTTTGGTGAAGACAATGGTAGAATGGGTCCATTCTGACCCCCCACCCCCCGGGTCCCTTTACATTGTTTGGCTCAAACAGTCAGGTGTGAGCCTGCTCCAGGGGCAGCATGGTGGATCAGTGGTTAGCACCGCTGCCTCACAGCGCCAGAGACCTGGGTTTGACTCTCACCTTGAGCCACTGTCTGTGTGGAGTTTGCACACTCTCCCCATGTCTGCGTGGGTTTCCTCCAGGTGCTCCGGTTTCCTTCCACAGTCCAAAGATGTGCAGGTCAGGTGAATTCGAGTGGTGCTGGAAAAGCACAGCAGGCCAGGCAGCATCCGAGGAGCAATAAAATTGCCGTTTCGGGCAAAAGCCTTTCATCAGGATTCCTGTTGAAGGGCCTTTGCCTGAAACATCAATTTTCCTGCCCCTTGGATGCTGCCTGACCTGTTGTGCTTTTCCAGCACCACTCTAATCTAGACTCTGATGTCCAGCATCTGCAGTCCTCACTTTCACCTTGGTCAGGTAAATTGGCCATGCTAAATTGCCCACAGTGTTAGGTCCATGAGTCAGGGATTGAGGTAGGGGAATGATTATGGGTGGGTTACTCTTCGCAGGATCAGTGTGGATTGATTGGGCAAAAGGCCTGTTTCCAGAATGTAGGGAATCTAATTCAGTTGGTCAGAAAACTCAGTAGTAAGACCCTGATACTTATATGATGGCTAAAAGGCCACAACAAAGCCACTTTGACAATGTTTCAGATTCCCAATTTACTGCCAGAATCCCCCCACAGAGAACGGGTCCAAAAGATAAAATTTTGTCCAATATCTTTTATGTCATTCTCACAGCTCAGAGCTTGCGATAGAACCATGTATGATTTCTGTATGTTAAAAACTGCCTGGCCTGAGGATGGCCCGTCTATCTGAAAGAACCAGCTCTCAGTTAAAATTGGAGACTAAGTCTTTAATGCTTGCTTACAAATAAGTTATATTTCAATTGAAGAAAACAGAGATTTCATTGTGGAGTAAATGGTTAACATCTGATTCTGTAAATAGAAACCCATGCCAATGGTAATGTAATGGATCACATGAGTGTGGTAATGGAGAAAATCTAAGAGAGTGGCAAAATTCAAAGTTCAAATGTAGATTTGTAGTCTAGTGGTAGTGTCCCAACCTTTGAGCCAGGAGGCACAGTTTCAAGTCCCACCTACTCCAAACATGTGCCATATTTCTGAACAGATTGATTAAAATGGCTGCATAGTTATTAGAATGTGAATAGATACTTAGCTCATAGACCCCTGTAACCTCTCTTTAGTAAAGCAGTGCACCCAATTTCTTCCAAGCTTATCCATGCAACAACAAATGGTGACAGCAGCTGAGAGACCCAGTCGCGAGACAAATGCAAGGGAGTATATTTGAAGACCCACTCTACAGCAAGGCAGACCATTGGGAGCAACTATGAGGACAAGGCCAGAGCAGGGGGAAATCTCAAACTGAACAGCCCAGCAACTGAGATGCAGCTGACAACATAGCTCCTGATGATGAAACAGCATGGGAAGTAAGTTTGAATGAGGGAAAACTAGGGACCAGATTCCCACCACCACCAGAATCCTCTCAGTATGTGGAAAGTACACAGCAAGTTGAGAAATGCCAGAACTGACCCAAATGATTCACTGAGCATTTTAATTTGAGGTGGATGGGACACTCTCAGAAACAGCTGAAGCTGAACAGCAGGCCATTTTCAACACCCAGAAGTCATTTATCTTACATTGGACTATCTCATAACCAGAACCATGAGAATGATGTAAAAGATATTGGGCAAAATATTTCAGGTTTGATAGCAAAATCAAATAAGCACCAAGTCAGCTCCATAGAATATGTGCTTGGCTGCATGGTGGACAATGTTTTAGCAAGATTAGGAGTAATTGAAGACAAAGCCGACGTACCATGAGGTTATACATACTTTGGTATGAAATACATCTGAGAAATATCAGAAGATGGTATTTTTCACATAGATGATATTTTAATCCATCAATCAAACAAAATGGACTATGGCCAGAGAGTAGGAGCACTACTGAAAGCTTTGTATGAAGCAAAACAAACATTAAATGAGAGGTGTGAGCTCTCAAAACTGACTATTACATTCTTAGGGTTTTGTTTAAAAGCATCAGGTATAATAATCAACCAACAAAAAACAATGGTTATCATAGCAGTCCCATTACAGAAATGTCATGGGAATGTCATGGAAACACAAAAGTTCATGGGAATGATCAACCAATGGAGAAAATTTGATGGCCCATCCTTTTGGTTGCCCAGTCTTAAACTGGTCGGTCCAAAATCTGTCTCATTTAGCACGGTAACATTGCCATATAACACAATGTGAAGGTAGAACTTTGTCTCCACAAAGTCTGTGCAGTGATCACTTATACCAACACTGTCATGGACAGATGCATCTGCAGCTGGCAGATTGGTAAGGATGAGGTCAAGTATGTCCTTCCTTCCTGTTGGTTCCCTCATCACCTGCTGCAACCCCAGGCTAGCAGCAGTGTCCTTCAGGACCCGACCAGCTCGATCAGTAGTGCTGCTGCCGAGCCACTGTTGGTGGTGGACATTGAAATCCCCCATCTAGAGTGCATTTTTCATCCTGACCACCCTCAGTGCTTCCTCCAAGTTTTCTCAACATAGAGGAGTACCCATTCATTAGCTAAGGGATGATAGTACATGGTAAGCAGCAGGAAGTTTCTTTGCCCATGCTTAACCTGAAGCCATGAGAATTCATGAAGTCCAGAGTCAATGTTAAGGATTCTAAGGCCAACTCCCTCCCAAATGTATACCACTGTGCCGCCACCTCTGCTGAATCTATCCTGTTGGTGGGACAGAACATATCCAGAGATGGTGAAGGTGGTGTCTGGAACAATGTCTGTAAGGTATGATTCTGTGAGAATGATTATGTCAGGCTGTGGCTTGATTAGTCTGTGAGACAGTTCTCTGGCAGGGTCCACAGAGCTGTTTCTGCCATTGTCTCTTCCAGTGCCAAAGTCAATGCTGGGTGGTCTGTCAGGATTCATTTCTTTGTTGAGACTTTGTAGTGATTGATACAACAGAGTGGCTTACCAGACCATTTCAGAGGGCAGTTGAGAGTCAATCACATTGCTGTGTCTGGAGTCACATGTAGGCCAGACCAGGTGAGGATGGCCGATTTCTTTCTCTGAAGGACATGTGAGAGAGATGGGTTTTAAAAGTAATAACGACTGTCAATTGGGAACTCGCCACTATCAAGCAAGAATCTCACCACACGCTTTTGCAAAGTGTATAAAATGTGGCTAAATAATCTCAACGTTGAGATGAGCCTTGCTGAATATCTCGGCCCAGTTTACCAACCATCTGGATACGGCCTACACTGCTCAGAGCCTGGTAAGATTCTGCCCCTGATCTAACTCTTACATAAATATTAAAGTGACCCAATCTGCCTCATACACACACAACTGCACCTCCCCTGACCCTTCACACCTTGCAAACCCTGACCTGTCACTCCCTCTATTCACGGACTACACATTAACTCTTCCTCTGGGACACCACAGCCTACTGGGATCGAACATTCTGCTTCTGTGTGGTACCCAAAAAAAACCACAAGCACAGGCCCTGACATTCAGCCTCCCTCAGTGCCAGACCTGACACTCCCTGTCCTCGCTAGGACTAACAAACTTGTACCCCCAAGGGATTCGATATGGTGTCACTCCACCAACCCCTCCAGATCTGATACCTCTCACCCTCCCAAGGGTAGGGAGCCCAAAACTAGAGGGCATAGATTTAAAATGAGAAGGGAAAGATTTAAAAGGGAGCGAGGGGCAATTTTTTCATGCAGAGGGTGATGCATGTTTGGAACGGGCTGCCAAAGGAAGTGGTGGAGGCTGGTACAATTACAATATTTAAAATGCATCTGGATGTGTATATGAACAGGGAGGTTTGAGAGGGTTTTGGGCCAAATGCTGGAAAATGGGATTAGGTCAGATTGGGATATATGAATGATTTGGACCAAAGGGTTTGTTTCCGTGCTGTATCGTTCTATGACTCATCCTGACTTATCTTAAGCACGTTGTCATTTACCTGGCCCCCTTCCCGCCATGTGCCCCTAAGCCACCCATCTACTTAGATGGCACTTATCCTGCTGGCACTCAACTGGTACCCTACCCATCTGGCATGCTGCTTCCTTGGCACTTGCACCCTGGCAGTCTATCCTCTGTTTCCCCTAACCTCTACTTCACCTTAAATAAATAAAACAAATCATTGCTGATGCTGGAGATCTGAAACAGAAACAGAAATTGCTGGAGAAACTCTGTAGGAAGAAAGCAAAGTTAAAGTTTCAAGTCAGTTCTGAACCAAGATCACTGGACATAAAAAGTTAACTCTGTTTTCTCCACACAGTTGCTGCCAGACCTGCTGAGTTTCTCCAGCAACGTCTGTTTTTGTTTGTCTCATACCTTACCATAACTACTTTGATTTCACCAGTTTCCTCATGTCCCCTCCCACCACCTTATCCCAGATCCAACCCTCCAACTGGGCACTGCCCTCTTGAACTGTCCATCTTCCTTCCCAGCTATCTGCTCCACCTTCCACTCTGACCGATCACCATCAACCCCCACCTGCATCCACCTATAGCCTTCCAAGCTACCTCCCCCACCTGGCCCCACCCCTTCTATTTATCTCTTCCTGTCCCCTTGATTCCTACTCCCACCCTCAACCTCCACACATTCCTGATGAGGGGCTTCGGCCTGAAATGTAGGTTCTCCTGATCCTCCAATGCTGCCTGACCTGCTGTGCTTTTCCAGTGCCACACGTTTTGACTCAACTACATACCCTTTCAGAGTTGTCAAACTGTCCATGAGCGTGAGTATTTAAATCACAGAATACTGCAACTACTGCTGTTGGGGGGGGAGGAGGATTAAAAAAAGAGGATGTGGTTTTACTTCCCTAGACTGTCCTACTTGCAAGTGACCTGTCAGATTTAAAGCATGCTCCATATTTCTAAAGGAGACCTGAACTCTAACATCAGAAATGCAGAACTTGTCACATTTAAAAAAGTAGGAGAGTCATTGAGTCATGGAGATATACAGCACATAAACAGACCTTTCGGTCCATCCCATCCATGCCAACCAGATATCCCAACCAAATCTAGTCCCACCTGCCAGCGCCCAGCCCATATCCCTCCAAACCCTTCCTATTCATATACTCGTTCAGATGCTCTTTAAATGTCTCAATTGTACCAGCCTCCAGCACTTCCTCTGGCAGCTCATTCCATACGCGTACTGTACCGCCCTCTGTGTGAAAAAGTTGCCTCTTAGGTCTCTTTTATATCTTTCCCCACTCCCCCGAAACCTATGCCTTCTGGTTCTGGACTCCCCCACCCCAGGGAAAAGTCTGTCTCTATTTATCCTATCCATGCCCCTCACGATTTTATAAATCTCTAGAAGGTCACCCCTCAGCCTCCGACGCTGCAGGGAAAAAAGCCCCAGCCTGTTCAATCTCTCACTAGAACTCAAATCCTCCAACCCTGGCAACATTCTTGTAAATCTTTTCTGAGCCCTTTCAAGTTTCAAAACGTCTTTCCAATAGGAAAGAGACCAGAATTGCACGCCATATTCCAACAGTGGCCCAACCAATGTCCTGTACAGCCGCAACATGACCTCCCAACTCCTGTACTCAATACTCTGACCAATAAAGGAAAGCATAGGTCACAATCTGACCTGTAATGTCTACTCCTTGGAAAACCCAGTCTGCACCTCTACAAACAAATCGAAGGCTAATCAAAGCATCACACCTCCTTGGGAATATTATTAGGGAAATGCAAGCAGTCCATGAATCAACATTTATCTTTGCTTGATTTACATAAAAGCAAATGGCTAGAAATCACTATAACAAATTCCATAGTTACCACTTTGGTCATTGACATTCTAAACAAGTTCTTTATACAATGAGGTTTACTGGAGATTATTACCATAGACAATGGGCCACAGTTTATTTCCAGTTAGTTCATAGTCTGTAGCTCATCACCATATGATACAATCTGCAATTGAATGTGGTGTTGAACGATTCAAAAGAATGATAAAGAACAGTCCGAGAGCTAGTTTGTCGGAGGAGAAGTATTTCAGCAATTCATTCACATCCTACTTTGCACGTATCAATTCACCCCACACTCCCTGACCAGAAAGACGCCAGTTGCACTTTTGATGTCAGAACTTTTGCATGCCACTGTCCATTCTTAAACTGTCACCGCCAGTCAATTACAATGCCTGAATGAAAGCACAGAGTGAAGCAAAAGCACACTCTGTCAAACGAACAAGCGCAAGGGAACTACGATTTGAAGTTGGAGATTGGGTTCTTGTCAAATGGCTAAACTGTGATCACAAACTTGTACCGTCACTACCAGATCCAAACACATCAGATGGTTGCTTATCTGTCAGGCAGCAACACAAGTAGAATGCAAAATGCTTGAGAGCGAGCAGATGCAAGGACAGTGATGATGAGGATATGTTTTGTTTTCTATGATTTATATTGATGACCCACTACATCAGGTTGATCATACTGAGACCCAATCTCAAACTTAGAGACCTAGTCATGGCCCTCAGAGACGTTCATATCTTAAATAGTCCGCTGCTGTAATTAAATAAAACAAACTAAACTCTGAAAAATGGCATGGTGTATATATGTTAACTGTTTAGGATGATTTAATTTAAAATAAGGCATTTAGGGAAGGGGGGGTGAAGATATCAAGGTCAATGATTTAATTGATCTATGTTTCATTATATGTTGAAAGAGCTATGTTTTCTGTGCTTGTTTGATTTAGGTTGGGTGTAGCCTCTGGTAGTTAACATAAACAAAGGCTTCCGGAACGAGCTCGGAAGCCAGAACTGTGAAGGTATGTGTAGAAACCCTGTGATTGCTGAGACATTTGAAGGCTGTTAATTAAATTTATTGTAGACTTAAATCTAGTGTCATTTCTGCATTGCTCTGAGATTAATTATGCAGGCAGATAGACAAAGATATACCGGGTGTTCAGTGAGCAGAATGAGCTTCTAAGAGTGCCAATGTGTAGCTGAGGTCATTGTGTATTTACACTTGGACAAGTCCAGGAGAAATGCCAAGAGCAGGGCATAGACCTCCATATCATGTTTCTTGCCATGACCAAGGCCTTTGACACAGTCAGTTGTGATTGCCTTTGGAAGGTAATACACAAATGTGAAAATCATCTCAATACAGTATGTTTGTGAATCTCCCGGATGATGCTGTCAGGCATCCTAGTACCTGACCTCTTCAGCCTGATCTTTGCCGCCATACTCTCCAATGCCTCACATAGCTGCAATCCAGGCAAAGTCAAATGTCTCATGGAGAGAGCAGGAAACTGGAGTTGAGGTTGTGATGAGATCAGCCATGGTCATATTGAATGGTGGAGCCGGCTCAAGGGATGAGTTGCATACTTCTGTTCCTAGTCCTTATGTTCTCTGCAATTTCAGTATTCCCCAATACAGCCTCTCCTGACTCCACCTATAAGGAACCAGCATTTGCTTTAGCCAAACGTCTCCTTTTTACACATCTTTGTAAGCTTTTACATTCCATTGTTATGCTTCTTGCTAGGATGCATCTATATTCCATTCTCCCTTTACTCAACAGTTCCTTGATAGTCTTTACTGTATATCGAAAACCACCCAATGTTCAGATTTATGCTATTTCTGGCAAGTTTATGGGCCTCTTCTTTTAATCTTACCTGCTTTTAATTCTGAACTTGCTTTGTCAGCCATGTTTGAGTTTCTGCACTTTGATGGAATATATAATTACTGTAAGTCATGTAATCCTTACTTAAAGACTATATATTGCCAATATATAGTCAAATCTTTTAATGTATTTTTCCAATCCACCTTGGTCAATTATGTTTCCTGATTTCATAATTTGCCTTATTCACATTTTACCACTCTTGCTTCAGATTGAACAAATTCACTTTCACAGTGTAAAATTCTATTTTGTTGTGGTCACTGGTTCCTACTCACAACAACATTGTTAATTAATCTTTGTCATTACATAATACTAAATCTAAACTAGCATGAACTCTAGTTGGTTCTTCAACATACTGCTCCAGAAAATGAACCCTAACAAACTCCAGAACCTTGTCCACTGCAGATTTTGTGTTCAGTTGGTTTATCAAGTTTATATGCAGTGAAGTTACCTATGATGATGGTGTTGCCAATGATACATGTCTCTCTCATTTCCATATTAATATCATACCATATACTACCACAACAATTTGGTGATCTATTAACAACTTCAAACAATATCTACTCTTGCTTACTGTTTCTTAGCTCCAACTAAATAGATTTCACACATTGTTCTCCCATTCTGATCCTATCCTTTATTAACAGTGCAACTCACCACTTTATCCTTCTTGACTGTTCTTCTTAAACACTGAATATATCTGAATATTCAATTCCCAATCCTGGTCACCATGCAGTCATGTTTCTGTAATAGCAAATAGGTCATACCCATGTATCTCTATTGTGCCTTTAACTCATCTACCTTGCAGTAAATGCTGCATACATTCAGATAACGTGCCCTTAACTTTGCTTTGTGACACCATTCCACTTTCTAAATTATTCATTGCTCAGTTTTGTTTCTCTTCTCTTCCAGTCTTCCTAGCACTTTTTCAATTTCTGTTACCAACTTTACTTCCTTACTTTTTGGTTACTCCTCAGATCCCCATCTTCTTGACAAACTATCCTAGTTCATACTTGATAATTTCCGGTTTGTCCATAACTGTGTGCTGTTAGTTCAGACCTGGGTATAAATGTAGTGTAGACTTGTCCTTCAGTGAATGTGAAAACTTTGACCTCACAAGCAGCACAAAGTAAAGCATGATCCTGTTTTAGGGACGCCTGCTCTTGATCAAAGGTTTCGGTCCTTGATCAGAAGCTGTCAGCAGTCAATAATTTCATATAATTCGGCTGCACTTTCTCTTGAGCTGCCTAAATCGACAATGAGACACATACAATGCCTAGAATTCCATCTCGAAAGGCATTTGGGTCAACCCACAGCAGGTGAACTGCAGCGGTTCAAGACAGCGGCTCATTATCACTTTCTCAAGGGCATCTCAGGATGGGCAATTAATGCTAACCAGCCAGTGACACCCATGTCCCACAAATGAATTAAAAAAAAACAACTGCTAAAGCAAGTGTGACCTTTGACAAACTTCAAACATCAGTTTGGAAATGAAGTGGAGTCAGTCTGTCCATCAAACTAGGATTCTGTCAGGTAATGGTTCTGCAGGCTCTACACTTCCTTCCCTACAAGATGTTAGTCTGTTTTTGGCATTCATCAATGTTCACATGGTCACTATTAGTCCACTATTTCTAATTCCAAACTTTTTTTTAATTGCATTCAAATTTCTCCATTTGTTATGTTGCGATTTGAACCCATCTCTCCAAAACATTGTCCTGGGGTTCTGGATCATGTATTCAGTAAAATTGCCACAAGGTAGATGGATTTTTGGACTCTCAGGGAATCAAGGAGTATAGGGAATAGTTAGAAAAGTGGGAGTTAAAGTTGAAAATCACGTTGAATGACAAAGTGAGCTCACTGGGTTGCATAGTCTCTTGTTGTGACCTCTTATATTCAACCACAACACAGACATTTGGAAATCCCTGTCATTCTGAAAAATTCCAATGTTCTTGGTACTTGCAGAGATTTTCAGAGGATCTCAGCAGCTTGACAGCGTTGGACCTGGCTGAAAAGCTTCAGGGCAGAGGAGAGGACTTGGAGAGTACAGTGAGAGAGGGACTCACTGAGATCTTTGTAGAGAGAGGAGGAGAACTTATCAAGGTAAGCATCCTTGGAAGAGGCTTCAAGTAAGGTTGAAACCAACTAGGAGAAAGTGAGGACTGCAGATGCTGGAGGTCAGAGTCGAGAGTGTGTGGTGCAGGAAAAGCACAGCAGGTCAGGCAGCATCAGAGGAGCAGGAGAATCGACGTTTCAGGCAGGAGCCCTTCATCAAGAATCATGAAGGGCCCCTGCCCGAAATGTCTATTCTCCCGCTTCTCAGATGCTGCCTGACCTGCTGTGCTTTTCCAGCACCACACACTCTTGACTCTGATCTCCAGCATCTGCAGTCCTCACTTTCATCAAGTTACTTTTGTCACATTTAAAAATTAAACAGAAAATATTCAGAAAGTCTAGTGGCATCTGGGGTAGGCAAACAGAGTTAATGTGTGCATTTACTGTGGCCTGTAAGAATCAGGAACATGAGAGGCAGTGGGGCATAATTGAGTAAGAGGCGAATTCTTAGTTTCCTAACATTGGGTTAAGTTTATGAAATAAAGTCAGTGGCATACCAGTAGTGCAGTGTCCAAAATGCCACCCAGTGTAGGAACCTAGTTACCATTTACTTTCATATCAGAAACACTCATTAAATATGAACCTAGATTGCATTTTGTTTTTGTCTAGTAGCACAGTGACTGAAAGCAGATGAAGTTTGAAGTTTAGTAGTGGTAAAATGGGGGGAGCTGAAGTTGTAAATGGTGCTGAACATTTTGCAATTGTCAGGGAACATCTTCACTTCTGACCTCATGATGGAAGGAATGTCATTGCTGAAGGAGTTGAAGATGGTTGGGCTGAGGACACTATTCTGAGAAGCTCATGCAGATGGAGATGAGATGATTAACATCAAACAACCACAACCATCCTCCTTTGTGCAATGTAGTTGCAGCATAGAAGGGTCCACAGTGTCTGAGAGACAGGGGGAGGGGTTCCATACCAGCATATTACCACTACCATGGAGAAGGAACAATGGATATCACCAGAGCCATTACTGAAGAGCGGGTCAGGTCACTGAAATGGGTAATTACCTTGGTAAAACTTCATGCGCAGTTAAAGTGACATTGAGTGATCAGATGGCACAAGTGTGCAGGAGTAGGTTTTAAAGGTATAGGCAGAGGAAGCAGAGACACAGCCATGCTCAGCTAAGCAGAGAATTAGGGCCTTTGAAGTCTCATGAAAATGGGGTCTACCTAGATCAGCTCCAGCTGATGTGCTGTCAGATGACTGATTTCTCTGAGGCAGTGCATGGTTATAGACTATCAAGAGAAATGTCCATTCAGCTCATGCAGAGAAAAATGGCTCAGGATTATGTGCACATAAAGCTTCTCAATTGAGAAAGTGGCCAACCTCATGGACAGTCATTCAGGCATTACTCTGAGTGAATTCAGGAGCAGCACACTGTCATTAGCAAGATGTATTCAGCAATATGTGGCCTTGATTGGTAACTGGCGATGATGGCACAATGATGTTAGAAGACAATACCAGATGGGACCCAGAGGTAGTCTCCTCCAGCTATTTGGAATTTGGGTAAAGTCCTAATGAAGGGTCCTGCCTGATACATCGACTCTCCTGCTCCTCTGATGCTGCTTGACCTGCTACACTTTTTCCAGCTCCACATTTTATCAACTCTAAAGGCAAAGGCAGTCACTGAGGAGCATGAGGATGCCACTGCTCCTTGGGCACTATCATCATCAAAAGTACCTCTGACCCCTCTGACTGTGGGACCATCAGTACAGCAGGTCTTACAGATGGAGGCTATCCCAACATCAATACCAGTGCAGCAGACTCCCACTAGCACTTCCACAATGAGGACGAATGGCATGTGCACAGGTTACAAGTGAGCAGGCTGCACCCCCGTCATTCAATGTTAAGAAGGGAGCACTATGTAGAAACGGCCTCAAGAAGAGGCTACTGTGCCAGGTAGAGCATTAAGTGGGTCACTGGGATCTCTCTCACTGGTAATTGTACACTTTGTTAATTTTGGAATACCCTTTAGAAAGTGGCATACGAAGCCAGATGCAAGGTGTCCTTTTATTAATGGTGATTCATGAGAAGATAAACAGTGACAGTGAAACCTGTGGGCAGGTGTGCATCCTTCGTAAGGGTTGAGCTGTTGCAAATATATCTTCAGTAGTTACCAAAGATCCTTAGACAGCATCTTCCAAACCCACCACCTCTTCCATCTGAAAGGACAAGGACAGTAGATACATGGAAACACCACCAACTGAAAGTTCCTCTCCAAGGCACTTACATCCTGACTTGAAAATATATTGCAGTTTCTTCACTATTGCTTAGTTAAAATCCTGGAACTCACTCTCCCCCCACCCCCACACCCCTGTCTCCACCCCACCACTCTCACCCCCTCACCCTCTATGTCATTGTGGGTCAACCTACAAAGAATGGATTGCAGTGGTTCATGAAGCCAGCTCACCACCAGTTCCTCAAGGGTAATGAGGGATGGACAATAAATGCTGGGCAACCAGTGATGCCCACATCCCTCAGTGAATTAATACAGATAAAAATATACCACAGGCAGATCTAATTGAATTCCAGATTATATCATCCTTCTTGGTTAAAGGCAGCAGTTGAAATGTATCTAGATCAGATGTTTCCTGACATTAATGGCATCCTGACAAACCATTTGAGTACATCACTGAGTCTGGAAACATCCCTGAGCAGCCAAGGAAACTCTGTGAATATATCTTCCTTCTCCTCTTTCACAATTCGCTCTTCCTCCAATAAACCAAGTTCATCTAGCACTTCATCTCCTTGAGATCCACACATCTTTGGAAGGTCATGTTATGGGGAGCACAGCAGATCACAGCAATACACGGGGTCAGTACATGCCCAATGGTCAGGCCACCAGAACAACATCTTCGGAAGTCTGATTGCCTGCTCAATAATTCACCTAGTGACCAAATGGGTTTGGTTGTTGCATCACTACGTCCCAGTATTATGTTCTTGTAAAGGAATATGTAGCCATCTCTTGAAGGGATATCTTTTGTCCCCTAAGATCCATGCACAGAGTTTGGAGACTAGAATGAAGAGACAGTATTTGTATTTTCCTCATCAGAAGAATTGTCGTTCTTTGCCACATCTGAGACTAGAAAACTTCTGAATCATGGAGTATGCTTTCAATTATGGAGCAATTATAGAAGTTCTTCTTTGTTCTCACATCAATAATTAAAGGTGCAATCTCAAAATTAAATACCAGGCCATCTGCTCCTTGTAATTAATAATTTTTCCATTCACAATTGAGAAGATACGTACATTTAAAGGAATAAATCTCCTTCCTCTGATTTCCACCAAGAATAAAAAAAAATCTTGCTCAATACACTGAGTAAAGTACTTTGGGATTTTATAAGAGCCATGAAAAATGTTACACATCATTGATCATTGCCATTATTACTGCATTACTGCATTACTGCTGTCAATCAGACATTATGGACTATTGTCCAATTTTGCTCTTTGCTACTTGAAACTGCAGGAAAAAGAATAGGCCATTTAACCTCAAATAAAAGCAAAATAATGCATATGATGGAAACCTGAAACAAATGCTGATAACAGTAGGGAAACTTAGCAAGTTTGGAAGCATCTGTGGGGAGAGAAACAGAATTAATGTTTTGAATTCAGGTTCACAACCTCTGAAAAAGAATCATAAGTGACTAGAAATGTTCTCTTTTACCTGTCTTTCAAAGATGCTGCCACAACTGCTGAATTTCTCCAGCTTTCTCAGCATGTGTTTGAGGCAATTTAACTGATTGAGGCTGGTCTTCTGTTCATTAACAGTATGGCTGATCTGCGACTTACTGTTATGTACCCATATTTCTTCCAAATGCTCTAAAACTATCAGGTAATAACAGTCTTTCAATTTCAGAATTAAAAGGTCTTCCACTCTCTAATTTTTTTTGTGTAGAAGTGTATCCTACTTTAACTCCTGAAAGATCTGGCTTTTATTTTCAGAGTTGACGACTGATTCTTGGACTTCACAACCAGCAGAAATTGTTCCTCTCCACCTCCTCTATCTTAATGCCAGAAAAGCTTTAATCAAATATATCCATTCCTCTTCTCAACTCGAGGAAATCCAACCCCACTTTTGTAAATCCTTTTGTAATTTAGCTCTTGGAGTCCAGGTATCATTCTGACATATATTCTGTATCCCAACTCAGGCAAACATATCTTTCTTAAGATATGGTGCCCAGAACCGTTCAGGTATTAAAGATGTGATGAAACTAGGGCTTTGTATCACTAAAACGTGACTTCTACCCTCCTGTACTCAATCCATCTACATTTTAAAAACATTATTTTAATTCATTCACAGATCAAGCCAGCATTTATTGCCCAGAGGGCGGTTAAGAGTCAACCACATTGCTGTGGGTCTGGAGTCACATATAGGCCAGACCAAGTAAGAATGACAGATTCCTTCCCTAAAGGGCATTAGTGAACCAGCTGAGTTTTTCCCAACAATTGATTCACGGTCATCATTAGACTCATACTTCAAGATTTTCCTGACTTCAAATTATACTATCTGCCATGACGAAATTCGAACCCGGGTCCCCAGGAACATTTCCTGGGTCTCTGGATTAACAATCTGGTGATAATACCACAAGGCCTTTGCCTTCCCTTATAAAGGCTAGCATTACATTAACATTTCTGATTATTTTCTGTACCTGGTCATTGTATTTTAATAATACATGCCTACACCCTAAAGTTTTACAGCATCACAGAATGGTTACAGCACAGAAAAAGCAATTCAGCCCATCATACCAATGTCATTTCTCAGCAAGAACAACTCCTAACCTTCACACTCCTGCCCTTCCCATAATCATGCATATTTCCTCTTTGTAGTTGGTTAATTTCCTGTTGAAATCTGTGGTTGAATATGCTTTCATAACTCTTTCAGGCAGTACGTTTTGGGAAACACATTCGCAGGGCTATGGGGATAGAGTGGGCAACTGAAACTGAATGGATTATTCTAGAGAGTCAATATGGACCAGATGGGCCAAATGGGTTCTGTGTCATAATTCCCTTTGGATCTGCAGTAACCAGGTTTCACCTTTCTAACCAGCTTAACCCAATGACAATTTGAAACAGTTAAGGTAATAATTCATAAATTATAATCCTCAAGATTCTGTCATTGCATTTAACTCCTAATTCCTTCTAGTTTCCCAATTCAGATGCTTTCCCACTCTGTCTCATGCAGTTGGCCCTTTCATTGACCGCAAAGATAGGGATCCACCTCCTCTATTCTTCAAAAACAATTCGAAATGTCCCTTATCCTACACCTGGTAGACAATAAACCATTTGGATCTCTCTAAAACTTCCTAATTCTCCCTTTGACCAACGTCTGGCTCCAAGGTATCATTGTCCCCATTCTGTCAGTTCTTTAAATAACCTTTATCCTCATTCTGACAGGCTATAGCCATGTTATACCTGTTGAAGAGTGTCAGTTTCTGTGATCCTTGCTTGTTATCGTCCGTGGATTCCAATTACTCTGTAAAACGTTGGTGACACCAACCCCATCTGAACCTAGGCCTCTTTAGGAACTGTGACTGATGTTTTGAGCAAACTGTCTAGATTAAGTGTCAGAGTATGTCTAACTCACACTCAAAGTCAATGACTCTGAGTGAGAGAGACTCACTAAAGGAGAAGGCTCTACAAATTTCCTCATCCTCAATGAGTCATAGAAACATCGAAAATAGGAGCAGGTTTGGGCTCCTATTCAACCATTCCATATGATCGTGGCAGATCATCCAATTAAGTACACTGATCCTAGTTTCTTCTTTTCAGCCCTTTGCTATAAACATTGAACAGCTTGGCCTCAGTCACTTTCTGTCACAGACACTCACACTCTCCAGGTGAAGATATTTCTCCTCTTCTCAATCCTACATGGTCATATCCTTAGGCTATGGTCCATCTTGTGGAATCTCCACTCATTGGGAACTTCTTGCCTGCATTTAACCTGTCTCCTCCTTTTAGAATTTTATAAGATTCTGTGAGATTCACCACCCACTCCAACATTTGTTAAACGTCAGTGGATATATTCCTACTGGATTCAGTTTCTCTTCAGAAATCACTCCTGCCATCTCAGAAATCCGCCTGCTAAACCTTCATTGTAGACCCCCCAAAACCAGAACATTTTTTCTCAGATAACGAGTCCAAAACTGAACACAATACTCCAGGTATGGTCTCAACAAGGCCATTCACAATTGCAGCAGGACATCCCTATACTCAAACCCTCTTCCTCTGAAGATCAACATGCCCCTTGACATACCAATGCATTAACATCACTGAATCTCACCTTTTACTTTCTTCACTACCTGCATGCTTATCTTAAACAACTGGTATACAAGGGAACCCAGGTCTCGTATTTCTCACTCTCCCAATCTATCACCATGTAGATAATAATCTGCCTTCCTGTTTCTGTGACCAAAGACGATACGTTTGTAGAGAGCACAGCACATCAGTGCAAAAAATAAGGCTGAAGAAATTGTAACTATCTTTAGCCAGAAGTGTCAAGTGGATGATATGTCTTGACCCACCTCCAGACATCCCCAGCATCGTAGACACCACTCTTCAGCCAACTCAATTCATTCCAATGATAGCAAGAAATGATTGGAGGCACTGGATACTGCAAAGGCTATGGGTCCTAACAGGATTTCAGCAATAATATTAAAAATATATGCTCTTCCAGTATAGTTACAACACTGGCATCTCCCAAGAATGTGGAAAAATGATTAGGAATGTTCTGTACACGAAAAGCAGGACAGATTCAACCTGGCCAATACAGCCCTATCAGTGTATTCTCAATCATCAGTCAAGTGATGGGAAGTGTCAGCAAAAATGTACCTGCTCAGCAATAACCTGCTCATTGAAGTTTAGTTTGGGTTCCGCCAAGGCCACTCAGCTCCTGACCTCCTTAAAGCTTTGGTTCAAACATCGACAAAAAAGCTGAATTCATCAAGGCCACATTTGAGTGTGGTATCAAGCAGCCTTAGCAAAACTGAAGTCAATGGAAATTGTGGAAAAACTCTCTACTGGCAAACCTGTCACAAAGGAAGATGGATGTGGCTGATAGAGGTCATCTCAGCTCCAAGACATCTCTGCAGGAATTTGTCAGTGTATTATCCTAGGCCAAAATCTTCAGCTGCATCATCAAAGGGCTTCCCTTTATCATAAGGTCAAAATGGTGGATGTTTGCTAATGATTAATTGCACAATGTTCAGCAGTATTCATAATTTCTCAGATACTGAAGCAACACAAATCCAAATCAGTAAGAACTGGACAATATCCAGATTTGGACTGACGAGTGGTAAGTAATATTTATGCCTCACAAGACACAGACGAAGATGAAGACATAATCTAACCATTGCCCCTTGATATTCAATGGCATTATCATCACTGAATCCCACAATTTCAATATCCTGGAGGTTACAATTGACAAGTAAGTAAACTGAACCAGTCATATGGATACTGTGGCTTCAAGAGAAGTGGCTACAAGGAATCTTTAAGAGAGTAATTCACCCCTGACCCTTCACCTAGTTTGTACTCAATGGGTGGGAAAATGGGAATTTGAATATAATTGAGGCAAGATTAACTAACAATGAGATGTTGAGCCATGTTAACATATACAAATAGGTCTCTCTCCATTCACTAGCAAGAATCCCATCTTGTTATTCAACACTTGGTTGGAAAATGAAAATTTTTGCTCTCAATTTTGAGAAGGTCCTCACTGACCGTTTATTACTATTCTTCACCTGTAGAGATACATTTCCTCGCCGAGATCATGAACATTTGGAAACCTCTCCCTCAACAGGCAGTCCCTTTCCAAATTTTTAAGGCAGAAATAGATTCTTGATGAATGAAAGGCTCTCAGGATCAAGTGGTAATGTGGAGTAATCAGGTCAGACATGACCTTTTTGAATGGCGAAAGAGGGTAACGAGGCCAAGTATCCTAATGCTACTCCTAATGCATATGTTTGTATGTTTACACATGGGGAAGGATCTTGACATGCTTCTGAGAATGGGAAGGAAGGCTTTTGGAGGAACATAGTCAAACATGGGATTAATATTTGGCATTCTGACTGTGGGATGAAGTTTTCAGATTAATGTCTCTGGTTTTTAAAGGTCTGTTGATTTTCTTTTTGGTAATCAATGAGAAGCCCTTTTGCTTGCATTAACATCTCATGCTTGCTCATTACAAAGGCCTTCAGAAGATATGGTTCCAATAATCTTCTGTGTCCAAGTTGGCAGTTCCGTGCCATACCGTGCCCATCCTTAAAGAGTGAAGGGGTGAGGAATTAATTGAGGGGGAGATCGATTAACCACAGGCCTCTTCAGATGACAAGGTTAAAGGGGAAGATGATGGAAATGTTGAGGGCAAGGAGAAGACCAAAGCTGTGGAAAAAAACCAGGGCAACAGTGTGACATGGCAGTCAGACCCGTGATCATCTCATTACAGCAAGATTGAATCTGAATGAGAAAATACATTAGTTGTTGTCAATTCTGCCCTCCTTTGTGATTATATTCGCCAGGCTTGAGTTCAATTCCGGATAGAGGGTTTTAACATTTCTTTCATTGATATTTTACTTTGCTTTATCCAATGAATGTACATTCTGACTCTTTAGCACTGACTTTGAACTTCCTGGACTAGGCCAGCATGAGTTATTGACCATATGCAGTATGCATTGAGGACTGCACTAACAGCATTGTATAGTCATTGATGCCATGCTGGTTTTATAACCTCCATGAAACGCGCACCCCTTACAATGTAGACCAGCAACAAGGACATATGCCTGTTGTAGTTAATGGTTCTGCCTGTTCCAATAGGTAAATTATGCACTCAGTGCTCCATATGACATTGAGTAGATGGGGTAATTGGTTTATCTAAGTAGCAATCATGATGGGAAAACCTACAAATAGAAATTCCTGCTACAGACACATCTCCAGGTTAGGGTTTAACAGGTTTACTTGAAATCACAAGCTTTCGGAGCCTTGCTCAGTTAGCTGCCCTGATCTTGGTGTTTATTCTCTGGTGGGGGTTCCCGGACCGACAGAGAGCTGGGCTACTGGGAGTTTTGTGGAGAACCTTCTGAGCCTGAACTGCTGGAGGCATTGGGACCTCTGATAGAGAGTGGATGGAATAGCAGGGCTCTCTTTGATCTGTACAGAGATACAGAGCCCTGGCAGCTTGCCTACCTCTTCATTTTGCAGTCTGTCCATGATGGCACTCTTCTGTGAGAAGAGGGGACATCTAGATAGAGGTCAATGTGCCTTGGCCCCCTCTCACCTAACCATTGAATCAATACAGTCATGTTCCTGGTGATGGAATGAAGGTCCATTCTATCCACTCTTATAAGGCACTTTTGGTTCTATTAGACATGGCTCTCTCAGTTTCTCTGAAAGTCTGGAAGAGAACCTGCAGGGAGGCCCATCCATAATCTGATCTGACATGTCGTTGGCAGAAGCAATGATTACCCCTAGATCATAGAGTCATACAGCATGAAAACAGACCCTTTGGTCCAATCAGTCCATGCCAGAAAAAGGTACCTTTGCTGGAGAGTGTTTGAGTCTGTCTCAATGGCAGTTACTCTGTCTGACTTTCAAAATGGCTGCTTTTTTAATACTCCCAACATCAGATCAACCCCAACATTGGTTCAGTGTTTGCAAAACAATAAATTCAAATGCAATTGGATTTTAGTATCCTGGGGCATAATTTAAATTGATTGGTTAAATTCAAAGTATTGTCAAAACAGCAATCAACTCAGGTATCTATTTCACAGCCAAATGTTACATATTTTCAATTTTTCCTGAGACTGCTAGCTAGTCATAGACAGGTGCTTGTAAGCTCTCAGTGCCAAACATCATTCACTCTCTTAAAGGTACAGTATACGCCTTCAACTTCATAACATCTCCCCTTCAAGAAAAAAAAAGATACATCATAATGAAAAGCTGGCTTCATTTTTTTTCTAATTCTTAATTCCATTACAATGAAATACATAGTACATTAATCTGAGTTCATATTAATTTCTGCACACACATATATAATATATATATATATTAACTTGGTATCTGTTCAATCTTATCTATACTTTATCTGTTAAATCAGTGATAATGCATCTGCTATCACATTTTTACAACCCACAACATGTACAACTTGTAAATTAATCGTCTGTAACATATGATTCCACCAAAATAGTCTCATATTCTTGCCTTTAAATCATTCCAACAATGCAAAAGAATTGTGGTCTGTGCACACAACTGTCTCCGAAACATTGTTTGTCACAGAAACATTAAAATATTGCAAGACCAGTACCAAATTCAATCATTCCTTTTCGATGGTAGAGTATTTTCTCTGGTGGATGTTGAGTTTCTTTGAAAAGTAGCCAATTGGCCATTCATTTCCATCATCATCTTCCTGTAGCAGTGTAGCTCCAACTCCTATATCACTAGCATCGATTGCAACTTTGGTGAGTTTCAAAACATTTGGTGTAGCTAAAACCGGTGCAGTGGTTAATACTGCTTTTGAGTTGTCAAATGCATCCTGGCATTGTTCTGGCCACAGAAATGTTGTGTTCTTTTTCAGTGAATCTGTTAGCGGTGCCACCATGCTGCTGAACTTTGGAACAAATCTCCGGTAGAATCCGCTTAGTCCCAAGAATTTGAATTGTTGTCAAAATAGCTACCAACTCAGGTGTCTATTTCACAGCCAAATGTTACATATTTTCAATTTTTCCATACACTCTGAGACTGCTAGCTAGTCATAGACAGGTGCTTGTAAGCTCTCAGTGCCAAACATCATTCACTCTTTTAAAGGTACAGTATACGCCTTCAACTTCATAACATCTCCCCTTCAAGAAAAAAAAAGATATATCATAATGAAAAGCTGGCTTCATTTTTTTTCTAATTCTTAATTCCATTACAATGAAATACATAGTACATTAATCTGAGTTCATATTAATTTCTGCACACACATATAATATATATATATTAACTTGGTATCTGTTCAATCTTATCTATACTTTATCTGTTAAATCAGTGATAATGCATCTGCTATCACATTTTTACAACCCGCAACATGTACAACTTGTAAATTAATCGTCTGTAACATATGATTCCACCAAAATAGTCTCATATTCTTGCCTTTAAATCATTCCAACAATGCAAAAGAATTGTGGTCTGTGCACACAACTGTCTCCGAAACATTGTTTGTCACAGAAACATTAAAATATTGCAAGACCAGTACCAAATTCCATCATTCCTTTTCGATGGTAGAGTATTTTCTCTGGTGGATGTTGAGTTTCTTTGAAAAGTAGCCAATTGGCCATTCATTTCCATCATCATCTTCCTGTAGCAGTGTAGCTCCAACTCCTATATCACTAGCATCGATTGCAACTTTGGTGAGTTTCAAAACATTTGGTGTAGCTAAAACCGGTGCAGTGGTTAATACTGCTTTTGAGTTGTCAAATGCATCCTGGCCACAGAAATGTTGTGTTATTTTTCAGTGAATCTGTTAGCGGTGCCACCATGCTGCTGAACTTTGGAACAAATCTCCGGTAGAATCCGCTTAGTCCCAAGAATTTGAATTGTTGTCAAAATAGCTACCAACTCAGGTGTCTATTTCACAGCCAAATGTTACATATTTCAATTTTCCAGTACATTCTGAGACTGCAAGTTAGTCACATGACAGGTGTTTGTAAGCTGTCAGTGCAAAATAGCATTCACTCTTTCTGAAAGGTACAGTTCACAACTTCAACTTCAGAACAACATTGATGAAAACAAGAGAACAAAACATTTCCACATCTACACCCATGGAATCTCCTTTGGTTCCAGTGCGAAAGGGTATTGCAGAAAATAACTGCAAAGCTAGATCAAATATCTTACTCTATGCTCTTTTAAAGAACCTTCTAGAAATCCTGAAACTTAATGGGGCCTGTTCTTAACTCATGTGTAAACCTATAGCATAGCAGGTCCTTCTTCACAGTATTATACAACTCAGGCTTCAATCTTCTGCTTTAGATGGTATGGCAAGCTGGCTTCTGCATGACAACAGTTAACCATCTAGAACTTGAACCTAAATTCTCCTGAACATTCACTGACACTTTAGCAGGAAACCATCTGATCTATAGTGAGGTTTACTCCAATTTTGAAAGGCTTCCATGAAAGTTACAAAGGGAGAACCACTGCTGAACTTCCACTCCACCAGCTGCAGTTTCTCACATTATGGTTGTTTTGGGCACAACAATGAAGGGTTGCAATAAGCTTTAGAACTACCAGTACTCCACTATCACAGTCAGCTTCTTCAACGAAAGATAAAGTGATGGGAAAAGTATTTTTTAATAAGGTGCTTGAAAGGAATAAAATGTGAAGGAAGAAAATTAGAGAACAATGCTAAGCTAATTAATGTAACTAGGTTAAATATCAATCAATTACTGCACGTTCATTCCTGACAACTGCTGTAATTCTTCATTGCGTCTAATCAATTTTTTTCAGTATCTGGGTAACATCAAAGAACAATCCAAATTAAACAGCAATATTCTGCATCACATCATTCATGGGTGGTGCCACAGCACTGGTTTTGATGCAGTATGGCAATAGACCAATGTTATGACTGTGATTCATAACATATAAATGTTTCCATAGCAAATGGAAGTACACCAGAGCATGTTATAATATCTCAATGCATTTCTACAGAATGAATAAAATCTGGTCTTGAAAATGATATTCCTTTAAATGACCAAATAACATCTGTCAAATAGATCAGCCTTTGCCTGTATCTTACTATTTGCTGGTTGTCGACATACTGGTATTAAATTGAGTAAGATGACAAAATGTATAAACTCACAACCATTAACTATAATGCAGACAGCACAACAAATTTATGCTGTCTATTTCTTTAAATTATTGATAAGTGCTGCTAGATTTGGCACATCGGTCATTGACTGTCTGGACCCAAATTGTGAGTGGCTAATGTTACTTAAGAGCAGCCTACACGTCTTGAAGGGAAGGCATTTTGGGGCTGGTGAGAATATGTACAGAAGTGTTCAGCAGACAATTTGACAATAGCTCACACCAAGGGTTTTAGACCTTGAAGTGGAGAGTTTGGTGGAAGAGATGAAATTGAGGAATTGTTGTTTCTCCTCAATAAAGCAGGAGGCCATCCAGACACATGCTCAAGAGGCAGAGTGAAGAGAAAGTGGTGAAACTCAAGCCAGGGGAATAGCTGCAATCATCTAGATACAGCATAAGGAGAACTTTAATGATTTGGTTGAATTACTTCAACTAAAAATATTACACAGTACAAACTGCACCAATTACCCATTTACCAACAATCTCTATCCATCAACCTTAGTGCTCATGTAACTTAGGTCACTATCACATTCTTACCGCTGTTCCAGTCTTACACCCACAACTTACAGCTGGCAGGTATTGGCAATGCTTTCAACTCCTTGCAAGACATGACAACAAATAATAGCAGGCAGCAACAAAGGACTGGAGGAGGACTGTAGCAGTTGAATAACACAATTCCTATGTCAGAGACAGTGCTGATTATCAAGTGAAAGAGCAATACTGAGTCTACCAGATGACCTGAAATGATTATCTGCGGTTTCTAATCCTATGTGATGTATAATATTCTTTACAGCAGCATTGCTTTCATTGTGGGGCTGCTGTGCAGTTTTGCCTCAATTCTGGATCAGAGTTATGAGCCATATTACAGACAGATAACCCTTATAAATCCCAGACCTCAGTCTTTGAACTATCATGTTGAGTCAAATGCTCCTGGTGCAGAGGACAGCTGAAGAATATCAGGAACTGCGACTCCTGCCAATACGTTGGTCATTGTCCTGCCCAATGAACTGGCTGTGGTGGTACAAACAGCGGCACAGTGAGAAAGTGAAATCTCTTTTGGATCAAATAAATGTTCAGCTTCACATCAGGCTGTACACATGTGGGTGATCAATGGTATTCTGCATCTGTTTTTTCTCTGGCAAGCAGGAACGAGATGAAGCTATTTGTCTGTTTATTGAGTGCAGTAGTAATCTCCCATAGACAGTAGTGCACTGCAAACAATAAGTTGTTGCTAATACCTTCAGCAGCAGCCGAAGGAAGCTGAATGTATATATTTTCAGAGCCATGGTTACCTTTGCAGTCATTTTCTGGCACTACGATTAGAGTTGTGATGAATCAGTGGGCAGATGTCAATCATTATCTCTTCAGTGAAAGATAGGCTTCTAAAGAATTTTTTTTATTCATTCAAAGGGTGTGGGTGTCTCTGGCTAGGCCAGCACTTATTGCCTGTCCCTAATTGCGCAGAGGGTAGTTAAGATTCACTCACATTGCTGTGGGTCTGGAGTCAACAAGCAACAATGGTCATCATCAGACCCTTAATTGCAAATTCTTATTGAATTCAAATTCTACCAACTCCATCTGGTTTTGAACCCAGGTCTCCAGCTGGGTTATGCCAAAAGTTTAGGAAAGATAATTACTTGCTAAAGATTCTCAGAGGTGCTGCTGAAACCCCTTCCCTATCTAGCAGCACACCTCACTTTGTTTAATCTTTCCTCATTCTCTCAGATGTTTTCAATGCCAGGGGATCTACTCAACTATCCAGAATTCATGGAAGCTTTAAAATCACAGCCAGACCATGACCTGGATTTATAAGGGTTATCTGTCTGTAATATGGCTCATAACTCTGATCCAGAATCATAAGCTCTGAAACTATTATCAAGGATAGAAATGTTCTAAAAATGCATAGAATTTGCATAAACAGCGAGAAGAAATATACTGACAACTAACCTGGAAGTATTTGATGATCCCTTTAAATAGAGATACTGCATTTCCTTCATGTCATTCAATAGAATGTCCAACTTTGAGGGTTTTTTTCGTTATTTATTTGTGGGGTGTGGGCTTCCCTGCTTGGCCAGCATTTTATTGCCCATTCCTAATTGACCTTGAGAAGGTGGTGGTGAGCTGCCTTCTTGGATCGCTGCAGTTCCTAAGGGAGGGAGTTCCAAGATTTTGACCCAGCGACAGTGAAGGAACAATGATATGTTTCCAAATCAGGATGGTGAGTGGCTCTGAGGGGAACTTTAAGGTGGTGGTGTTCCCATATATCCGCTGCAATTATCCTACTAAATGGAAATGGTCATCGGTTTGATAAGTGCTGCCTGAGGATCTTTGGTGAATTTCTGCAGTGCATCTTGTAGATAGTACAAACTGTTGCTACTGAGTGTCGGTGGTGGAGGGAGTGGATGCTTGTGGATGTTGTGCCAATCAAGCAGGCTGCTTTGACCTGGATGGTATTGAGCTTCTTAAGTGTTGTTGGAGCTGCAGTCATCTAGGCAAGTGGGGAGTATTCCACCGCAGTCCTTACTTGTTCCTTGTAGATGGTGGACAGGCTTTGAAAAGTCAGGAGGTGAGTTACTCACTGCAGCATTCCTGTACATCTGAACAATTACAGCCCTGGTGTCAAGTTAACATTGCCGACTGACTGACATCATGACCCATTGACTTGGCCAGTATCTGTTTAAAGTGCATACACAAACCCCTGTACTAGTCTGTCACCAGCCACACATCCAGACAGACACGTGCATGCATCACAAAGTTTGTTCAGCATTTAGGGACCTTGTAATTCCAAAAAATCTAGTCTTGCAGACATTAATTTAGTCCTTACTGATTTTGCAAAGAATGTTTTACAGATTAATGTTGTCATATTTGACTAAACACGGCTCCACTATTGCAATACTATTTTTAAAGCTCAAATTACATGATAGGGTAGTTGAAATTGATAGGTGTTGTGCCTGCTTTCCAAGTGGAAAATGGCCAAAGAGCACACAAATTTAACTGTGCATTGGTGTTACTTCTAAATTAGTGGGTCTTATGTCTTAGACACTTCCAATGGAGATCTTCAATAGATGTTTGTCTGCTCGAGGAAGTATATAAGGTACCTAATGGCTATCAAAGGACCCTAACAGAAAGTAGAAGTTGGTGAGAGGGAAGAAAGTTGGGGCTGCTCCATTTAGGTTTCTTCAGCAGTCATGAAATGTGAGCATTTAACCTACTTTGCAGGAACCACCTTTTGTCAAGCCAGTAAGCTCTCATGCTCTTTCAATTTCGCAAAAGTAATTGGTGTGGTTTTCTCCTCCCTGAAGTGACATAATAAGGGAAGAGTCCAAAAGTCAGATCCCACTTTTGAGCTATGCTATCACAATTAAATCCTCCATCTTGAGATGGCAAGATCAAATTTTTGCCATTAAAAGTTGAGAAGCCTATTACCCTGCATTTACATCTCATTAATTATATGACATGCCATATTAACTCCCCTATCCTGAAAAACCTCTTCCCAATCAAGAAACTCGATGCTTGAAGAACTTGAGAAGAAGGACCAAGTGGGTACATGTCAGGTTGTATCTATAGACTCGGGTCCCTGTGAGTTGATGCTCAGTTGGCCATCTTTCTTCTCTTTTCTTTAGTGAGACCACAAATATTAGGTGCAGTAGGTGCCTTCTTGGTCAATGAACATATTGTCTCCCTGGCTGAAGCAAAGATGACTCGTCAGCCACCAAACATTAGGATGCCTATTATCAGCCAGGCTCAGGTAGCACATCTTCTCTCACAGATAGTTACTGTGAGCGGACTCTGACTGAGAGGTACTGCATTAATTCAGATGGGAGCAACCAGCCCCTGTCTCAGAAATTCCTCCTCATCTCAGTTTTACAGGTCATCCCTCCACCCTGGGGCTATGCCCCCATGTTGTAGTCTCTCCTACGAGTGGAAACGTGTATTCCACATCCATTCTATCCAGGCTTCGATCAGATTCCCCTCATCCTTCTAAACTCCACCAAATACAGACCCACAGTTCTCGACCACTCCTTCAGGACAAGTCCTTCATCCCCAGGATCATTGTTGTAAACCTCCTCTGGACCCCCTCCAATGCTTAGGTACAGGATCCAAAACAGCACACAATATTCCAAATGTGCTCTGACCAGAACCTTATACAGCCTCAGCAGTACATCCTTGCTCTTGTATTCCAGCCCACTTGAAATGAATATCTCCTTAACTGTCAACTGAATGTTAACCATAAGCGAATTATGAACTGGGACTCCCAAGTCGCTTCCTGTGTCAGATTTCTGAAGCATTTCCCCATTTAGAAAGTAGTCTATTCCTCTTCGTATCAAAAAGTAGAACTTCATACTTTGACACATTGTATTCTGTCTGCCATTTCTTTGCCCACTGTGCTAGCCTGTCCAAGTCCTTTTTCCCACTTCCTCAACACTACCTGATCCTCCAAATATCTCTTTGTCATCTGCAAACTGAGCATCAAAGCCCTCAGTTTCTTCATCGAGAGCATTAATGTATAACGTGAATAGTTGTAGTCCCAAATCCCACTGCTATCAGGTGTGTTCAGAGTTTGTCATTCAAGCACTGCAATGTCTCCTTTTAAGGCCACAACTGAAGTATTATGCGCAGTTCTGGCCATCTCATTACAGGAAGGATGTAATTGCTCTGGAGAAAGTGCAGAGAAGATTTACTAGAATGTTGCCATGGCTGGAGAATTATAGTGACAAGACAAATTGGAGAGATTGGGGTTGTTTTCCTTGGAACAGAGAAAGGTCAAGGGGGAATAACATGATTGAGAAGTAGAGATACAGTTGACAGGAGGAAGCTGTTTCCCCTGACAAAGACTTCAAAAAAAAGGTCATAGAATTCAGCTAAGTGACAGGAGAATCAGACGGACACGAGGGAAAATGTTCTTAAACAGAGGGTGTGGGTCTGGAATTCGCTGCCTGACTCCAGGTAAAGGCAGAGATCCTCAAATCTTTTAAAAGGTACCTGAATCTGCACCTCAAGAACTATAAGCTGCAGGGCTATTGGCTGTGCGCAGGAAGATAGAACATAGAACATTACAGCGCAGTACATTTCCTTTGGCCCTCGATGTTACGCCAACCTGTGGAACCAATCTGAAGCCCTTGTAACCTACACTATTCCATTATCATCCATATGTTTACCTAAAAACCATTTAAATATCCTTAAAGTTGGCGAGTCTACTACTGTTGCATCTGGTAATTTCATACCCTTACCTACTCTCTGACATCTGTCCTATATCTATCACCTCTCAATTTAAAGCTATATCCTCTTGTGCTAGCCATTACCATCCAAGGAAAAAGGCCCTCACTGTCCACCCTGTCTAATCCTCTGATCATCTTGTATGTCTCTATTTAGTCAGCTCTCAACCTTCTCCTCTTTAATGAAAATAGCCTCAAATCCCTCAGCCTTTTCACTTAAGACTTTCACTCCATTCCAGGCAACATCCTGGTAAATCTCCTCTGCACCCTTTCCAATGCTTCCACATTCTTCCTATAATGCAGTGACCAGAACTGTACATAATACTCCAAGTGCAGACGCATCAACGTTTTATACATCTGCAACATGACCTCATTGCTCCAAAACTCAATCGCTTTACCAATAAAAGCTAACACACCAAAAGCCTTCTTAACAACCCCATTAACCTGGGTAACAACTTTCAGGGATCTATGCACATGGACACTGAGATCTCTCTGTTCATCTACATGCCAGGAATCATACCATTTGCCCAATACTCTGTAACCCTGTTATTCCTTCCAAATGAATCATCTCACGCTTTTCCACGTGAAACTGTATTTGCCACCCATCAGCTCAGCTCTGCAGCTTATCTATGTCCTTTGTAACCTGTCACATTCTTCGTCACTATCCACAACTCCACTGATTTTAGTGTCATCTGCAAATGTACTAACCCATCTTTCTGTGCCCTCATTCAGGTCATATTTAAAAATGACAAACAGCAGTGGACCCAAAACAGATCATGGCGGTACACCAGTGGTAACTGAACTCTAGGATGAACATTTCTCATCAACCATCACCCTCTGTCTTCTTTCAGTTAACCAATGTCAGATTCAAACCGCTAAATCACATCAATCCCTTGCCTCCCTATTTTGTGCCGATCGTGGGGAACCTTATCAAAGGCCTTACTGAAATCCATATACACCACATCAACCACTTTACTCTCATCCACCTGTTTGTGGTCACCTTCTCAAAGAACTCAATGAGGTTTGTGAGGCACGACCTACCATTCACAAAACCGTGTTGACTATCCCTAATCAAATTATTCCTTTCTAGATGATTATAAACCCCATCTCATATAATCCTTTCCACCACTTTACCCACAACTGAAGTAAGGCTCACTGATCTATAATTACCAGAGTTCTCAATACTCCCCTTCTTAAACAAGGGAATCACATTTGCTAACCTCCAGTCTTCTTAGATTAGATTAGATTACTTACAGTGTGGAAACAGGCCCTTCAGCCCAACAAGTCCACACCGCCCCGCCAAAGCGCAACCCACCCATACCCCTACATTTACCCCTTACCTAACACTGCTGTGAGGCAGCAGTGCTAACCACTGTGCCACCGTGCTGCCCGTTCTGTCACTATTCCTGTAGACAACGACAACATAAAGATCAAAGCCAAAGGCTCTGCAATCTCCTCCCTAGCTTCCCAGAGAATCCTAGGATAAATTCCATCCAGCCCAGGGGACAAATCTATTTTCACACTTTCCAGAATTCCTAACACCTTCTCCATAAGAATCGCAATCCCATCTCATCTAACTGGCTGTATCTCAGTATTCTTCCCGACAACATTGTCTTTTTCCTGTGTGAACACTGACGAAAAATATTCATTTAATGCCTCTCCTATCTCTTCGGACTTCATGCATAACTTCCCACTACTGTCCTTGAGTGGCCCTAATCTTAAATCTCATCATTCTTTTATTGCTGACATACCTATAGAAAGCTTTAGGGTTTTCCTTGATCCTACCTACCTTGATCCTACATGTCCCCTCTTGGCTCTTCTTAGTTCTCTCTTTAGGTCCTCCCTGGCTAACGTGTATCTCCCAAGTGCCGTAGCTAAGCCTCATTCTTCCTCTTGACAAGAGATTCAACTTCTTTAGTAAATCACAGTTCCCTCACTTGAACACTTACTCCCTGCCTGATAGGGGCATACGTATCAAGGACAGGTAGTAGCTGTTCCTTGATCAAGCTCCACAAAACTGCTAAATTAGTTTTGACTATCCTGAAGAGCATTAGCAAATTTCCACCCTCCCCACAACCCCCAGGATGTTGGTACCCCTTTGGTTCAGGTGTAAACCATCCAGTTTGTAGAGATCCGACCTACCCCAGAATGAGTCCCAATTATCCAGGTATCTGTATCACTCCTTCCTGCACCACCCTTGTAGCCATGTGTTCAACCGTGTTAATTCTCTATTCCTTGTCTCACTAGTATGTGGCACAGGTAACTAACCAGAGATAACAACTCTGTTTGGTTCTAGCTCTAAGCTTCCATCCTAGCTCCCTGAATTTCTGCCATACATCTCCATCTCTTTTCCTACCAATGTCGTTGGTGCCTATGTGGACCACAAATTGGGGCTGCTCCCCTTCCCCCTTAAACATCCAGAAAGCATGATCCAAGACATCCTGGACCCTAGTACATGGGAGGCAACACACCAACCACGAGTCTCTCTCATTCCCACCAAACCTCCTAAATGTCCCGCTAACTATGGAGCCCCCAACGACTCTCCTCTCCCCTCTTCCCTTCTGAGCAACAGGGATAGACTCTGTGCCAGAAACTTGTACCACATGGCTTACCCCATGGTATACCCAAAATGGTGTACTTGTTATTGAGGTGAATGGCCACAGGGAATCCCTGCAATGTCTGCCTAATCCCTTTCCATCCTCTGACAGTAACCCATCTCTCTTTTTCCTGTAACTGAGGTGTGACTACCTCCCTGTAACTCCTCTCAATTACCCTGTCAGCCTCCCGAATGATCCAAAGTTCGTCCAACTCCAGCTTCATTTCCATAACGCAGTATCCAAGGAGGTGGAGTTGGGTGCACTTCCCGCAGATGAAGTCAGTAGGGCCACGAGTGGTGACCCTTACCTTCCACATTCTGCAGGAGGAGCATTCAACTGCCCTAACCACCATTCCCACTGTTCTGAATTCCCAGAGAGACGATATACAAAAAAAAACTAGTAACCTTGACAAATCGTTGCTTGGACCCTGTTTTGTTTTGGTAGAGGAGGGGGATGGATGGAAGACACTAAGTAGTGTTTCGGGTAAAGCAACCACCCAAATATTTACCTCACTTACTCAGCCATCCTGTGTCCGCTTCTGCTCATCGTGTGCTCTGTCTCGACCCAAGGTAAACTTTTAAGCGATTAATTTACCTTCCCCGCAGCCCACTACTCCTTGCTCTCACTGCTGCTGCAAAAATGAAGGTCGCTGCTCCTACAAGGTAAGCTTTTATGTAATTAATTTACCTTGCTGGCAGCCCCCTGCTCCTCTCTCTCGCTGCTCCCCCTGCTGCAAAAATGGAGAATGGGATTAGAAGATGGAAGATGGGATTAGAAAGAGCATCTGGGTGTCTTTGGGTTGGCATAGGCAAGATGGACTAAATGCCCTTTTTCTGTGTTGTACTTCTCTGATTCTAACCCTGCAGAACTCCACTAGTCATCAGCTGCCATCCTAACGAAGACCCCTTTATCCTTACTTTCTGCTTTCTGCCAGTCAGCCAATCCTCTGTCTATGCCAGTACCTTGCCTCTAACACCATGGGCTTTTATCGTTTTTTAGCAGCCTCCTGTGGTGCACCTTTTCGAAGGCATTCTGGAAATCCAAATAGATCATATCCACTGGTTCTCCTTGCCCGAGATATTCTTCTGAAGATCCAAGACTAATTCCCCTTAATCCTAAGACTTTTGGTTTATATATATTTCCTTGGGACTGAAAGTGTGCATATGAAAAACAAACAAATCTGTAGCAGGAGTGACCCATTCAGCTCATTCTGCCATTCAACACATTCATCATTGGTCTGACTGAAGCTTCAAGTCTACTTTCCCATCTCTCCCCTAAACCCTTTGACTCCCTCATCAATTAACAATATGTCTAATTCAGTCATAAAAATATTCAGCAATCCTTCTATCAACATTTTCCACAGAGGAGACTTCCACAATCTACATACCTGCTGAGAGAAAAAACATATCTTTGTCACCATCTAAAATGGGTGACCTCTTAGTTATAATTGAGACCCTTAGTTATAGTCTCTCCCATAAGGGCAAACATCCTCTAAATATTCATCTTGTTAAGTCCCCTCAAAATATTATGTTTCAATAGATCATCTCTCATTATTCTTGGTCCAACATATGCAACCTTTTCTCTTCACACAATTTCTTCATCCTACCAATCAATCATGTGAATTGCTTCTAATGCAGTTATGTCCACTCTTAAGTAAGGAGAACAAATTTATCCACATTACCCCAGAAATGGTCTTATCAATGGCTTGTACAAAAAAAAGCAAAACCTCTCTGTTTCCATAGCCCTTGCCATGAATTACAACACTCCATTTGCCAATATCTTCCTTGGTCTAATTTTTGCATCTTTGTTTTGTCCTGCTTTAATTTGTTCCCGGCTGCACTCTGGTGTCATATGTGTAGGCGAATGTGAGGACTGCAGATGCTGGAGATCAGGGTTAAGATTAGAGTGGTACTGGAAAAGCACAACAGGTCAGGCAGCATCCGAGGAGCAGGAAAATCGCCGTTTCAGGCAAAAGCCCTTCATCAGGAATGAGGCAAGGAGTCTCCAGGGTGGAAAGATAAATGGGAGAGGGGGGGTGGGGCTGGGGAGAAGGTAGCTAAGAGTTCAATAGGTGGATTGAGGTGGGGGTGAAGGTGATAGGTCGGAGAGAAGGGTGGAGCGGATAGGTGGGAAGGAAGATTGGCAGGTAGGACAGGTCATGAGGATGGTTCTGAGCTGGCAGGTTGGAACTGGGGTAAGGTGGGGGGAGGGCAAATGAGGAAACTGGTGAAGTCCACATTGATGCCCTGGGGTTGAAGTGTTCCGAGGCAGAAGATAAGGCGTTCTTCCTCCAGGCGTCGGGTGGTGAGGGAGCGGCGGAGGAGGTCCAGGACCTCCATGTCCTCGGCAGAGTGGGAGGGGGAGTCGAAATGTTCAGCCACGGGGTGGTGGGGTTGATTGGTGCGGGTG